>NC_069787.1:112639304-112942335 GCF_027406575.1 Nycticebus coucang | reverse complement strand
TTGACTGAAAACTGTCAAAGACAGGGCATAGTCACTATATATACCATACTTTGTTTCTCTTTTGTTGACATTTTGTATCACTATGGAACATTGGTCACAATTCATGAACCAATATCGATACATTGTTATTAACTAAACTTCATACTTTATTGGAATTTTATTAGCTTTTCGTAATATTCATTTTCTGTTCTGAGATCCTGTCCAGGATAGCAGATTACATTTAATTGTTGTACAGAAATTCCATCAGTTTGGTTTTATTTAATTTTTTTTTTTCACGTTAGGTATGTTAACCATTTTTTGGGAAGTAGACTACAGAGATGAAGTGTTACTGTCAACATTATATATCAACAGTACATGAGACCAACATGACTTATCATTGCTGATATTAACATTCATCTCCTGGAAAGGTTGTATTTGCCAGGCTTCCCCACTGTAAAGTTATTGTTCCTACAACTTGCCTCTCCATACTATATTATTTGGAAGTCACTCAATAATCAGATCCCATCTATTTATTCAATCATGTATATCAGTATATATCCATGGATATTTATTTATGTTTTGAAATATAATAAAATACTACATTATTTTTAATTGCTGAAATTATTTTACTTTGGCCACTTGAAGCTCTTCCAATTGGTTCTTTTGTCCTTTTGAGAAACTGCCATTGTTTTGTCTTTTACATATTCTTCTTTCTAGCACCACGAGAAAAAAATATAGGCTTATCCTCTTCCAGCCATAGAATCAGTAATTTGTTCAAAGAGAAATTATAGAATGGTAGAATGGTATTAACAATCAAGATCTGTACACAAGTTATACAATCTTTTTTTTTTTGCCACAAAGTGTTTTATTTTCAATAATCATACAAACAATTTTCTATAGTATCTCAGGACAAACCAGAGAATTTGGTATACAATCATTTTTAAATTATTACTTTTTACTTATATGTGGGTCATTATTTTCTGTTGGGTATTTTTGGAGTAACTTTCATTAAAAGTTTCTGTCTGTCTCATACTAAATTTCCACAATGCAAGTAGCTGTTCTAATCTTAGGCAATTGGCAAACAGGAAGATGGAGGCCTCTTTACAACATCTGTTCCTGGGTTCACAGCAGGTGGGGAAGTGAATAACACATTGGCCCTTAAAGCATCTTCATGGGAAGAGATGCCCTCTTCTTTTCCTTGTAATTCTTTGGTTAATGGAAGCCTCTTAAAAGGGAGGGAAGGTTTGCCATTCAACTGAGTACCAAAAAGAATGAAAAGATAGATTTATTTGATGAGAATTTATGAATATTTACCAAGCCATACTGAATCATATTTTTCAAAAGGAAGAGGAGAGTTATTCAAACAATTTTAAATTATCTAGTATCCACATTAGGAAAGCACAAAAAGTAGGTTAAATTAATATTCATAATTTATTGTTTTAACCCAGTATATCCTACATATTATCATTTTAACATTTAATGTACAAGACTACCTCCTCAGTTTGAACCAGCTACTTTTTAAGTATTTAATAAATATGTGTGATTATAGGTTGCCATTTTGAACAATGTCTTTAAAGATAAGTGTCTGCCACATATTAGGCATTCAACA
This sequence comes from Nycticebus coucang, assembly GCF_027406575.1. Classification (NCBI taxonomy): domain Eukaryota; kingdom Metazoa; phylum Chordata; class Mammalia; order Primates; family Lorisidae; genus Nycticebus; species Nycticebus coucang. The sequence continues at coordinate 112,940,747 of NC_069787.1, read as the reverse complement.
ATATATGTAAAATGGTTAATAATGTAAACCATAAGGTTTTTTAAAAATAGTTCTACTCTTTTATTATACAAATAGTGCTTGGCTCATGCATTTTATCTTCTCAAATTCTTTCCTCCTGTGTATCTTTTTTCACTTTTTTAGACATAAGTTTTGAAAATATTTGTGAAAATTAGATTTCAAAACTTCCATGAGAAAATCATTACTAGTGTCTTATTTCCTCTTATATTTGTCTTTTTGCAAATGATATGTGGTTTGCAAAAGGTGTGTGGCTTTATATGTGTATCTAAAATTTTTTGCCTTATTTCCTGTGTAGCATTTTTTTGTATTTTGATGGCCCATAGGGCTTTTCAGCATTCTGCCAAATTTAAGCTAAGTTTATGAAGCCTAAACATATGGTCTCTACCCAAATTGATGTTAAAATGTAAGGATTAAATTCGAAGGTACTATCCAGCAGGGTACGAAATGCTGAATGCTCTAAGGCCAAGAGTTATGTCTACAATCGCTTAATAAAACTCCGTAATGTAAAATAGCTCTCCATTGCCATAACACTCTCCATTTAACTTTCATTTTCCAAAATGTGAACAATCTGCCTCTTCTTTAAATGTCTTTATCTGAGAAAGTTTGGTGCAACATTAAAAAAGTACAAGCATGCCAAATGAAATAATCAAAGCTCTCAAATGCTACAGGCCACACTCGAAAGATATATTTGAGAAAAACAAAATCATTTGCTTAAAAAGACCTGCTCATTCACCATATTTGGAATCGTCTCATTACACTAGTGATTTGATACTTACTGATAATGTATTCCAATGTAATAACAACTCTTCTCCAGAAAGCTCCTGAAGTACACATTCCCAAAATATTTATAAAAAAAAAGTGTTTAACTTAAAGTAGTGCTTCTGCACTGTGATGAACAAAAGGGCCAGTGGTTTGGGGAATAATGAAAATCTTATTTATACGAGAGGGTCTATTTTAATTCAGTGTGTCTTTGTTCTGAGTTGTATATGAAACAACTGTAATCAGAGAAAATGATTGCCGTGGCTGAGGTGGCCACAGGAATGCAGATCACATTCCAACTGTGGAGGGTATAGTTGCCGAGCAGCCCCGGGGCTCTGTATTCTTGTGAACGCATTCCATGTTTCTGACAGGCTATTTCTACCCAATAATTGAGCCTGTTAGAGATGGATACTGAAGCAGAAAGATTTCTGGGGATCATGGGACTCATGCCACAGCCTGGTTTGGCTTGAAGACTCCAAAAGGCTTTGCAAACTTTCCTTCTAGGCTTCCATGCAAACTCTTTTTGTTCCCCTCCCTTGAATTCAGGCTTATTTGCCCTCTGACAATTCTCTCAGGCTTGCCTGGCTCTTTATTTTCTCTCCCATGAGCATTTCCTTAAATATAGTCCTTCCATATTTATCCAGCCTTGACATTCGCTTCTTAGAGAACCTGGACTAATATGTGGATCTTTACGAAAATTTGAGGCAGACTGTGCTATAGTCCATTATTTTACTCATAAAAACACAGTTGACAGCGTCCTTTCTGATTCACCCATGCAAGTTTCAACTTGCTTGGCTGATTGATAATGTTATGTTTTTTGTCTGAGCAGATTTTACCTTTCTTGATGTTTGTGTATCTCATATTTTTTGTAATGATCCACTTATAAGTGGTTTGGACTGCCTTGGCTTTTTGGCTTTTTAATGCAGGAATCCTCTTATCAGAGCAAAGTGGTGGAAGCAGTGTGAGAAGGGTGCTTTGTGGGGCTGATAACCTCAGCCTATGCAGGGTGCTGGAGTCTGTGCTGGGCAAGAAGAGAACCAGCAGAGGAGGGCCGTGGAGGCTGCAGTGGCTCAGTGCGGGAGCAGAGGGATGGGCAGGGAGAGGGGAAGTGAGGGCAATGGATCATTCATTGCGTTCAAGGGGCATTGACCCAAAAAGTAAATTAAAGGTAACAAAAGACTGGACTCTCACTGTCAGAGATAGCAAGAATTATGGTTTTAGCTTTAAGTGGTATTAGCACGAAATGATAATTTTCAATGTGGAAATACAGTTAAAAGTGTGTGTACACATGTAATCCATACTCTTCAGCTTTGTGTAATAACAACACCCTGATAATAATGAGCATACCTACCACCTCGATACTGGTTTCTCTCGAATGTTCTGCTTTAAAGGAATTGGGGCTCTTGGAAGAAATAAGGGTCTGCTTCTGGACTAGATAGAAGGGAGCTTGAAATACTTTGTGTCAGGAAGCAAAGCGATCTCAAAGAATGATAGGGTTATGTAAAAAGGACTCAGAAACCAGCCTGCAGAGGTTCCTGCTGAACAAATTTGGAATAACTTTGAGATAAGTTGATAATAATGGGTTATAATCAAAGGAATAATATAATAAATGGGTCCATATTAATAGAAGAAAGGAAGGAAGGAAGGAAGCATGGAAAGGAGGAAGGGAAAGATAGTCATATAGTTTTGACTAATCAATGTAGAATAATCATAGAAGTAGAAATATTAAAATTAGCAATTGTAATAACTATTAATTCAGCCATGAAGTATAAGTGTATGCTAAAACTATGAGTGCAAATTTGATGAGGATCAAAATATTTACAAGTATTAAAATATTTCTCCACAAAATCCTTAATGCAAGAAATGGGGAAAAGAAAAATTATAGACTGAAAAACCCATATTGTTGACCCCCTTCATCAAGTGAGCAAAGTTACCAACTCCAGTGATGGGGAAATTCAAAGTCAGGTGTGACTTACGAGGATGGTGAGAACATAGCATCTCTTTTGTGAAATTTCTCCTCAAGACGTCTAACCTCTCATTAAAAATCAACATCAGGGAAAAAACTACCCAAGTGAGGTATGTTGAAAAATACATAGAACTGATTAGATCCAAGTTACAATTTTCTTCAGATCAAACAGCTTGAAAGAACACTGAAAAAAGAAGTTGTCTCAAGAACTTGACTTTCCCATCTGTCCTGGAGATAAGAGTGGAGATAGGAGTGAGCCATAAGTCAGATTTGATTCAATAAGTGGAAGGAGACAGATTTTCTTCATTGTCATAGTCACAGCTACCCAGAGACTCTTGTTCCTTTCCTAGTCAACAGTTAATATCTTCTCCCATATTTATAGAAAAGATTCAATCTCTCTCTGAGTAAAAATCCTCTAGGCTTAAATTGGGATGCTTAAAATTTAGAGTTAATTTATGGAACAGAAATATGTATTTCATGATTTTCACTTTTTCTTGCTATTTTTAGTACTAAAATACATTAGGTCACAGCAGATTTAAAGACAATTAGGGAAAAAAAAAACCAGTCTTTAAAATCTTAGACATAATATGTATTTCATGATTTTCACTTTTTCTTGCTATTTTTAGTACTAAAATACATTAGGTCACAGCAGATTTAAAGACAATTAGGGAAAAAAAAAACCAGTCTTTAAAATCTTAGACATAAGCCTTTCTCTGATTTCCCCACTCCGTGTCATGGGTACCTATTTATAAAGGGTCGGAAAAAAGAAGGAGCAGCAGAAGCAAAAGCAGGAGGAAGCTGAACAAGAGGAAGAATAAAGAAGGAGGAAGAGGAGACGAGAGAAGAGTAGTAGGAAGAGGCAGAGGAGAGGACAGGGAGACGGAGGGGAGCAGGAGGAAGAGATACCTTTATAGCGTGGGGAGGGAGGGGGATTGAGAGGATCACACCTGTGGTGCATCTTACAAAGGTACATGTGAGCTTTGGCAAATGTGGAATGTAAATGTCTTGACCAAGTAACTAGGAAAATGCCAGGAGATGAAAATGTGTCAAATATTCTATGAACCAAGTGTATGCTGCCCCGTGATCATATTGAGGTACACAGCTGTGATTTAATAAAATAAATAAATAAATAAAGTTACTTTATATGCCAAGGGAAACTGACATTTTAAACATTTATATCCTGTGTCAATATCTTTTTACTGTTTGGTAAATAAAGGGGGGATATGAACTAATGTGGTATCTCCGTAGTTTCGTGGCATAACCAGATAAGAAGCCAGACTTTCCTTTTTCTATAGAGCGAGCTTTATCCTAAATGATACTAGCAAATAGTTAAATAACTGTATAATTGGTGAAATTAAGAATGGAAATGCCCACCAGATGTAATGCTTTTCTTTCAATCTAGTTTCCTAATTTTGAAAATTTAAACAAATATCCAAAGCGGTCTATAATGTTTTTGAGTTTTACACAAGGACAGTGTGTGAAGACTTTACTGTCTTAGAATATCTTCGAAGTAATGCTAATGTTTAGTTTGTTAAAGAAAAATCATTTCCCAAAGCTTCTTGGGTAAAGCAAACCATTACCTTAAAAATATGAGTCAATTTGAATGAAAATAATCCCCCAAAAGTATAGTACAGCTATACATAAGATATAATTTTAGAGTGCAACTTATCCCCCAAATAATTCATGAATAGCATTGGTTAATGCAAGTCTTGTCAAATAAGTGTTATTAAAAATTGCCTGAATGAAATGTCCTCTGAATGCTTTTTTAAGTTTTAAATAAATTAGGATATTATTGCTGTAGATTAAAATGCTAAATATTAAATAAACATTTTGATTAACTTTGACAAATGTATACTCATCCACTGAAGACGCAGATTTCCATCAGTCAAGAAAGTTCCCTTGTTCTCCTTGTTGGTCGATTTCCACCACCCTTGGTGCTGGAAGTACATATGAATCCAACTTTTAGTATTAAAAGTAAGTTAGTTTTTCCCATTCTAACACTATATATAAATACAGAATGTTCTTCATTTCATGGTTTCTTTCAGTCAGCAAAATTTTGGATATTTCTCCATGTCGTTGGATGTAACAATTCTTTGTTTCTTTTTATGGTGAGTAGTTTTCATTGTAGGAATACATGGCAGTTTGGTTATCTATTTTCCTGTTGATGAACATGTAGGATGAGAGATGGGTAGTCAAGTTTTTGAGCAATTGCCAAATAGCTTTCCAAAGTGGTAATGACATCGTTTTCAATCCCATCCATACCATGTATGAGACTTATAGTTGTCACAGATCCTTTCCAATATTTAGTATTGTTAGTCTTTTCTCTGTTAGGCATACTTCTGGCTAGTGAGTGGTTTGATTTTGAAAACTTTCAACAGAGATGAAATATAGGTGGTGAGATAGGATCTGTGGGTCATTAGGCAGCTACAGGTGTTTCTGAGCTCGTCTCTTTCTGGGTGTATCATAAGATTGTGTTTATCTCTAAGCTCTGATATTGGATATGCCCATGTGATTGCGTTAGCAATAAAATGCGAATGGAAATGATGGGTATCATTTTTGAGAAGAAAATTTATCCCCCTGTATGTTTCACATTTCTTTTCTACTGCCAGCAGGAATTTAGAAATACATATCGATCAGCTTAGATAGGAGTACATACCGTAAGCAAAGGCCTCCTTCCAGACCTGTGCTGAACATATAATGGGAGAGAGAGGAATTAACCTTTACTATTTTAAGTCTCTATTATTTGTTACTGAAGCGTATTATTTGTAACCTAACTATATTGAAGTGTGAAAGTTGTTCTAAACATTGCTTGCCCCATTAGGGTACACTGTAGTTATTAACAAACTCAGTATGACATGTAAGAAATGGTTTGAAAGGAAATAATTTATGGTCTGTGGGCACTACTCATGTGAAATGCATATTAAGTACTTAAGTTATTCCTCTGAAGACTTGATGTTCCTGAAAATTAATTTTTGGTCACTGAAATGAGGACTCTTAGGGGGAGAATGTTGATTAATTTGTTAAAAAATCATAATAATCAGTGAGTGTGGATGTCCTTGGCTTTCCCTTGTGCTCTGTTCATTCCCCTGTGTCATTGGAAGTCTTGATAAGCTGTGAATTATGGCCTGTTACAGTCCATACCATCACTTGTGTAGATGTGAAAACCAAGAATACAGAAAGTAATGTAGTCCTTACTGGACGTTAAAAGTAAAATATTTGTAGACAAGATGGACAAAATAGAACTTCAAGGGCCTGAGGATATATTTTTGTGAGCCAATGAATTGTAAGAAATACAGGTATACTTCAGACGTAATTTTAGAGTGCAAATAAGGCATTCATGTCTCAAATTATTGTCAGTGTTTGACTCTGAAAAGCTCAGAGACAGAATCTGCAGCAGTACTAAGTTATACAGGGGGAATTTCCACTTAGTTTCCAAAGGTCAAATATAGCTATTACATCGCTAAATGAAAATAATCTGCATTTACCTTTTCAATCATTCCATAGCCTGAGTGACACATACTATTCACAAAGTTCCAGCAGTTTTCATTAAATATTTATTTATCACTTGAATACATATGAAAGAGGAGAAGAAGAAAAATTAGAAGAGTCCTCTCTATGTCCAACCCTTGAAATAGAAAGGTATGATTATTCACTTCTAAACATTCTGGGACTGTTTATATTTGACATTTGCTTTAAGCCTCAACAACCCTCCAAGGAGCTAAACAGAGTCTATTCTCTGACCTCAGTGAGTGTAAACTAAAAATCAACAACAGAAAACAGACTAGACAACCTCTAAGCGCTTCGATTAAACAACATCATTTTAAATGACAGAAAAAAATAAGAATAAAAATTGGAAAATATTTCTGATTGAGTGCTACTAAAAATGCAAGGTATCGGTTGGGGATGTGTGCAGCTAAAGTACTACCTTCAGGGGAAATTGAGCTTTACAGCATATATGAGAATATAAGGTGAACTAGAATGTAAGGTGGACAGTAAGCACCTGAGCTTACATTTCAGAAAGCTATAAAAAGAGTAAATCGAACTCAAAGAAATAAGAAATGGTAGGAAACAATGAAAAAGAAAGCAAATATATAATGGAAAAAAAATTGAGAAAGCCAAAAGTGTGCTCTTTGAAAAGATTGGAAAATTGGTCACACTCTAGCAAGACTAATAATGGAAAAATAGAGGGAAAACACACATTACCCATTTGAGATATTTAAAAAATCAATAGCATACTGCTCATACAAACATTGAAAATACACGAAGAACATACTGTGAAGCTCAGTATCGCTAGTCATTAGGAAAATGCAAATCGAAATCACGACCCACTAGATTGGCTTTGAAAAAGAAAGAGGGGGGTGGGGTGGGGGGATATAGAAAAAAAAAAAAAGAAAAAGGAGAACAAGTTCTGATGAAGATGTGGAGAAACTGGAAACTCATACGTTACCAGTGGAAATGTGAAATGGAGAAACTGCTTTAAAAAACAGTTCAGCAGTTTGAAGCATGGAGTTACCCTACAACCCAGAAAATTTCACCCTTAGATATATACCTAAAAATTGAAAACATGTTCACACAAAAACTTCTCTACACGTGTTCACAGTGACAGAATTCATAGCAGACAAAAAGTGGACACAACTCGAATGTGTATAAACTGATGAATGAATAAACAAACTGTGCAGTATCCATTACAATGAAATATGAGTGACCCGTTAAAAAGGAATGAGGTACTCCTGTACACTGCAACATACAGTGCAAGGACCTTGAAAACCTTGCACTAAACGAGAGAAGTCAAACAAAAGATCACACAGGGTACAATTCCATTTATATAGAATTTTCAGAATAGGCAACTCTAAAGAGGAAAAAAAAAGATTAAGTTTTTGCCAGGGGCCAGGGGAATGAAGAGCAATTGATAACTGGTACAGGGTCCCTTTATTGGCTGGCAAAAATTTTCCAGAATTGATGATTGTATGACCTTGTGAATATACTAAAACCCATTGATTTGTAGACTTTAAAATAGTGAATGTCATGGTATTAAAGTATATCTTAATAACAAAAGAAAATATAAACACCTTTATTCTAGAATGTTTAAAAACAGATGAAATAAATTCTTGAGAATCATAACTTGCTTTGTTTGTTTTTGCTTATAAACCAACAATTGCTAAGTTCAACAAAACATGATTTTTTAATTTACAACTTGCATAAGAATAGTTAGAAATTGAAGTAGCTTATATTTGTTAAAGAAATTGAATTCACAATTTAAAACACACATGAGAACTTCAGCCCATGTAGCTTTATTGGTGAATTCCTCCAAATATTTAGAGATGAAATAATCTGAATAATACCAATCTTATACAAACTCTTTCAGAAAATAGGAAACAAGTGGAATAGTTCTCAACTTGTTACAAGAGACCAGGGCAATCCTGATGTCAAGATCATACAATAACTTTGCAAAAAAAAAAAAATTAAGTCCGATTTTTTTCATAAAAACAGATGCAAAAGTTCTAAACGAGATAATGTAAGTGGGGTTTATTCGAGGAATGCAAGATTGGTAAAAAGTTAGAAAATCAATTAATATATTTACAACCTTTGTCAAATAAAGGAGAAAAATTATATGACTAAATTTATAGATGCATAAAAATAATTTGATAAAACCAACACCTGTTTAATATAAATCACCCAGCAAACTAGGGATAGAGGGATCTTCCTTAACCTGATCAAGGGTTAAGGGAGATAAAATTATCTAAAATAATTACAAGTTTCAGATAACACCCAGCATATTGGTTAAATACTGAATACATTTCTCCTAAAATTCAAACTATGACAAGGATATTCACTGCTAACACATCTACTTAATATCATAATTCCTGGCTAGTGCAGTAAGAGAATTAATAAATCAAAATATAGTATGGAAAGTGAGATAAAATATTATTTACAGATATAATAATCATTTGTACAAAAATTCATAAACTATTAGAAGACATAATGAAGTTTAACAAGTTCATTGTTAACATAAACATTGTATGTTTATTTACTAAGAACAATTAGGAAATTAAAACACAATTTTTTAACTTAATATAAAACACCATATTCATGAAATGAATCACTTTTGTTGTCAGTTCTGCCCCTATTTATATAGATTACATGTGACCTTAATCCACATCACAGCATTTTCTTTTGGCCGGGGCTGGGTTTGAACCCGCCACCTCCAGCATATGGGACCGGCGCCTTGCTCCTTGAGCCACAGGCGCTGCCCAACATCACAGTATTTTCTTAGAATCAAATTGATTCTAAAAATTATAAAGAAATGTGACATTCTAAAATACACAAATCCGTTTTCTTTTCTTTCTTTTTTTCTGAGACAGTCCCACTATGTTGCCCTCAGTAGAGTGCAGTGGTCATTATTGCTCACAGCAACCTCAAACTCTCGTACTTAATGATTCTCTCGCCTTAGCCTCCCAAGTAGCTGGGACTACAGGCGCCTGCCACAATGCCTGGCTATTTTTTGGTTGTAGTTGTCATTGTTGTTTAGCAGACCCAGCAGGGTTCAAACCTCAAGCCCTGGTGTATGTGGCTGGCGCTCTAACCACTGAGCTAAGGGTGCTGAGCCTACAAATACTATTTTAAAATACTGGACATTAGGATTCTTTTACGCCCTAATAATTTAAACAGTGATGTAGGGATGCAAGGGCAGATCATTAGTCAAGTAGACAAAATAGATTCTGAGAAACAGATTTACACATCTGTAACAACTTGATTAAACAAAATTTCAAAAACAGTGTGCAGATGAAAGAAAAGTCTTCCCAACAAATTGTGCTGAATCAGTTGGATATCCATATGGAAAAAAAATCTTGACCACTATATACACAAAAAATTATTTTGAGATTGATTCTAACCTAAATGTGAAATGAAAAACAATAGAAGAATATTTTTAGAATCTTAAAATAGGCAATGATTTCCTAAACAATTTTCCGAAAAGCACTAACCAGAGAAGATTGATAAATTGGAATTTATTTAAAAACAAAACAAAAAAAAAACCCTTTGTCCTCCAATATGAAATATTAACGGGGTAAGCTGAAAGGTTAGACTGATAGAGGATATTTTCAATACACATATTTTAAAAATTGCTAAAACCACATGTATAAGTATCTCCTACAAATCTTCAAAATTGATAATTCCAGGACTTTGACAAGTATGCAACATAAGAAGATATCCAAAGGGTGAGGAAACATATGAAAATATACTTTATGTTATCAGGAAAATGCAGATTAAACCACAATGCAATGATGGTACAATATGCACACTGCAATTTTTCTCTTTTTCTTTTCTTTCTTTTTTTGTTTTTGAGACAATGTCTCACTCTGTTGTCCCTCAGGTTAGAGTGACTTGCCGTCATAGCTCACAGCAACCTCAAACTACTGGGCTCAAGCAGTCCTTTTGCCTTGGCCTCCCAAGAAACTGTGACTACAGACACTGGCCACCAGGCCTGGCTAATTTTTCTATTTTTAGTAGAGACTGAGTCTCTCTCTTGCAGGCTGATCTTGAACTCTTGAGCTCAAGTAATCCACCCACCCTGGCCTCCCACACGGCTAAGATTATGTACAGGTGTGAGCCACTGTGCAAGAGCCCCACCGCCATTGTTACAATCGAAAGGATTGATTAAATACATGTTGATGAGGATGAGGAGTGACTGAGACTTTGTACACTGCTGGTGGAGAGGCGTCTCAGCGTAACCACGCTGGAAAGCTGCTTAGCTACGAAAGTGCACACGTGACCTAGCACGGCTACTTCTGGATATATACCCAAGTAAAATGAATGCTTATCTCCTATCAAAACATGAATATAGAGGTGGTATTCATCATGATAAAAAGCTGGAAACAGCCCAAATATCCAGTAAAATAGAACACCTACATAAATTGTGGTATATTTATACAATGGAATTCACTGTAGTAAAGAACTATTACTATTTGTAACACCATGAATATGGTACATATAACATTGAATGAAAAAATGTTGAAAGAGTAGTAAATGATATATAATTCTGTTTATATGTAGTTCAAAAACAAGCAGACTAACTATAATATTCAAGGACGAAATAATGGAAACCTTGCTGGAATTATCACCTGGGTAGGAGTGGTGCGGGATTTTGCATTTCGTATCATTTCATGCATAATTATTTCCCCTTGTTGCCTCAAAGTTACATTATTAAATGATGCAGAGAGTGTTTTTTTAATAGTTAATTTTCCTTGGCTTAATTTCTCCTGAGAGCTGAATTAAACAGTGTGAATCAGTAAGGAGGAAGAATGTTCATGTTCCAGTAACTCTTGGAGAATGTTCATAATTTACAAAGTGAAATCTCAGATGTTTGGTAAGTCCTGCTTCATGCTATTGATATGTCTGTTGTCTGTGATTCATAAAGACACTCTGGCTATCTCTGCCTCCTTGCATGAAGTTATTAAATCACACATGACTCAAAAATCAATTTGTCATGCAATATTATTAATATTGATATTGATAATATTATTATCAGTTATCATGCAGTATTATTTAAAATTTATGCACCATTATATTACTAGAACCTTGATTCCTCAGAATCTTTACCTAGAAAAGCTGTGACTAAATTCCTAACAGTAGTTTTCTCTGAGTACCACATAATCCGATGAGACAAAATAAAGTAAAATACCTGCCCTCCATAGGAGTGACTCTTAGAATGTGTTAATTTTTAAAGCTTCTTTGATGAGTTTAGCAAAAATAGCTCAAAAATTAGTTAACATAGCTCATGACAAATCAGTATTTGACCATTTCACTTAGTTCACATGAATGCTTTTGGTCTTTTAATTTTAAAAGACTAGACATCAGTTCCTTGCGCCCCCCTTCAAAGCAGTATTTTTCTAGGAGAGATCCAAAATTGCTTTGAAGGGCAGACTAGGTGCTGGTGTCAGGGCACAGCTTTCCTAGGGGAGAACTTCAAAGGTGACCACAGTGATATTCAGCAATGAGATAAGTAGCACTTTTTCTAGGATGAGTTTGTGAAATTAATTGTCTGACCTAGTATATAAAACATACTCTCAATGGAAGCATGAATCCTATGTACTCAATTTTGATATGAGGACAATTAATGACAATTAAGGTTATGGGGTGGGGGGAGGAAAAGCAGAAAGAGGGACGGAGGGAGGGGTAGGGCCTTGGTGTGTGTCACACTTTATGCGGGCAAGACATGATTGCAAGAGGGACTTTACCTAACAATTGCAATCAGTGTAACCTGGCTTATTGTACCCTCAATGAATCCCCAACAATAAAAAAAAAAGAAAAAAAAATGAAAAATTGTCGTAATATTGAATAAAATACATTGCTCATTGTATTTCAATAGCAAATCTGAATTTCCAAAAGCTTTTCATTATTTTTGCAATGATTTTAATTTGTTTACAAATTAAACTGAAACCATCCGATTTAACCTTGATTAATTGCGACATTCCAAATATGGAACATTTAGAAAATTTTCCAGAGTCCTTGAAAAGACATATTTACAGTGCACTTTAACGTCAGCTGCTCCTTGGTCAAAACACTTGTGAATCTCTCCCAAATTAAAGACGACTTTTTCCAACAGGTTTTTGTAAGGGCTGAATTCATTTTCCAGAATCACATCTGGTACATTTTTGGAAAGCTTGTACAAATGCAGGGCAACGTTCACAAATGCTATCAGAATATTTCCCAGTTTTGAATGTTATATGCAACTTCTACTATTATAGGCTTCCAAGATTATTTTAGTCACCTTGAGGTTAACTCAGTACAAGGGTCAAGAAAAATAGAGGTTGGAAATTGTATTGGCCTAGAAAGTGAAAAACTGAGAATAAACATGAAGTTTCTACCAAAGTACGCTATGAAAATACACAGTGTTCACTCAGGCTGCTCTTCCAGACTTTCTCCTCTGAATCACAAGCTTTTCTGACCTTCAAGTTTGATTTAGTACTTTCGGTCAAAGTACAGCATATTTATTTTGAAAAGAGAAAATATGCTTCAATATCTAGGGGGAAAAGTCAATTAAAAAAGAGACAGTTCCGCTACCCTTTTGGATAGCTTTCTGTTTCTTATTCCAAATGGTTGCCAACTTATTTACTAGCAAACATGGCTATTTTATAAAGCAACTTCATCCCCAGGGACTGTGTTGTATTGGGTAAATAAGAATAAGCTTTGGTCTTTGGACGTTAGCTCAAATAAACCTTCTAATGAATTCCTGCCTCATGGAGGAGCTTGAGTTTTTCATAGTATAAACTTCTTCAACAATTTAATAGAAATTCACATCTTGCTTATAAAACTTTTTTTTTTTTTTACATTCATGTCATTTCAATTGGAACCTTATGTTCTAAAATGTGCTAGCAAGCTAGCTCTTTGGGAAAAACAAACAGACAAACAAACCTGATTTACCCATTTCTGTGTTTTACAAGCTATCCCTTTATTTATAGATGATTTCGAACAACCAGTGCAGTCAGGAGGAAGAACAAAGTGGGCTACTTGAAGGCAGTGTAAGGGCTACAGAACATTTTTTTAAATGTGTTCTTACTATCTTGGTTCCGAGCCCAGTATTACCACAATATTTTCTGTGGATCTCTGAAAAAATTTGAAACTGACCCGAATCTACCAATGTGATGATAGTTTGGACTTTGCTTTTCCCCACACTTCTGTGGAGGCCTGCAAAACTTCTGAGTGTCCTCTGATCACTGGGAAGCAGTTAGCCAGCCACAACTGACTGGCTTGCAGGGGGGAAGGGAGCCACGTTTGTCCATGTATATAGCTTTTGGGTAAATAGATTTTTATTTGTTTTCATCTAATATTACAAATCTTCCTTAATACCAACTAGTGAAGTTTTAATCAAGAAAAATAAAATGTGTACAGCACCACATGAGAGGTTAGTCCTCCATGGACGAGGGGACCTCATGTTACCAGATAATGGTGGTAAATTCTCAGGGGAAGCCTGTATGCTCTGGGGTTTGTTCATCAGCAGTTTCCCGAATGTTTTTAGATGGCTGTCCTCATTGGGAAACCTGTTTGCAAGTTGCTCACAGATCGTAAAAGCACTAATTGGGAATGCTCTTTTTTTGGTTCATTGATTCCTACATTCTTTGGCAATTGTTAGTATCAGTTAAAACATGAACCTAGTAAAGGTACAGTTTTTAACAAATGCAATTTAGACCACGTTTCCTTAATTTGGGAGGCTATTTTACTCTGTATTTACAACATCAATGGCTCCTGGCACAAACCAGCTTTGATTAAATAGTACATCAATTATTGAATTTAAAATTCAGAGTAGCAAGCATATGACTAGATGAATGGGTGAAAACAAGCCTGGTTGAGGCAGAAATAAGGAAAACATGTTTCAAATTTACTACTTTTTCTTTGTTATAAATAATTCATCTATGTGCACGATTGCATGTTACCTGGAATGTGAAATAGAATAGCATCCAAGAGTCAGCAAACACACTGGAAATAAAATCAGAGGCTACATTTTGCTTTTGAATGTTTTTAGGGATATAAATCAGTTATCTTTAAATAAATAGGCATAGCTGTGTGTATATTTTTTTGTGTGTGTATTTCTGTGGTGGTTAAAGAAAGGCAGAAATAAGAGAAATAAAAAAATCAGGATAGGCCCAATGGTCTTCATTTTGAAATTATCATTTTTTATCTTTGGATGTGAGGGAATTGTCTCTTTTGAGTTTGTATTAGACATGTGAAACTTGAAGAAACTGGGAAATCTTTAAAATTGGAGAATGTTAGTATATGAGGAAATAGTGCACATGTGTATAAATAAAGGGAAAAGGACTGGGAAATTTTAGTAATTTCTCAAATGTAGTCCTTACAGAAAAGTAACTAAAAGGTCTAAATTTTCAAAGAAAGAAACACAAGCATTAGAATTCTATTTGCGAAAGTGCAGTGCAGAACAGTTGTAAGGAATGTTAAGTAATTGATTTTCTTTTGATTTTCTGCAAATCTGACTAGTTTTTAATGCTTGTTTCATATTGTTACAACAGAAAAAACAATGTGTAATTTTATCCAGGAGGCCATATCTCATTTTATGCCAAGTTTCATTTTCTGACTTGGAAAAATCATGTATATTTGACATATTTTAAAATCGTATATGTGACAAGCCGATGACTGCATTCCCTGTTTCTCCTTTTCCTCTTCAGATTCTATTTACTTTTTTCGCGCTTGATCATTCTTTGGTTTGAAAAATGTGGAAGTAAATGTATTTGTTCAGCTATTACCCTTTCTTTATCTGGCCTTTCTTCTCTTTCCTTTTCTGTTGTGTCTTTTGCTTCTTTCTTTCTGTAAGCTAGAAACCTATCCCTTTAGTTTGGTGACAATTTCAGGAACGATAATGTCATAAAATCAAGATAAAAGCGCATGAAAGTTCTAGATCAGACAGGAGAGATGTGGAGAGAACGCTGGGAAGCAGGTTAACTTAGTGCCATTAATGAACCTGCTTTTGTCCCCCCCAAACCTCCCGTCACTATTTTGAGTGATATATACAACATGACCAGCAAAGCCAAGACCATTATGACTGGAGGAATCTAGGCGGCTTCAAAGATTATTCCTAAAAGGTAGTGGTCATCAGCCTGGGATATACATTAAAATCACCTGATAGGCTTCTAAAACTCCACTCTGCAGACTTCAGTTTTCTGCTTCAGGATGTAACGAGTTGGAAAGGATGTCATGCATATCCGTAGAGCCAAAACAAAAGAACAAACTGCAAGTTCACAGCTTATCTTGAGCCCATCAGAGACCGGAGTTTGTAGAGCAGCCAACCCTTAAAATATGAAAAAGAGACAGGATCTGTGCCCTGGCTTACTTGGGGGAAATACAGTAAGAAGATTCCAGTACAAATAACTCAGGTAGAACATACAAGAAAGTGGTGAGCATTGGCAAGATAACATGGAATCCCCGGGCAGCCACGGATAGAGGGGCCATCTTATTCCCTTGCATATTTTCTAGGGCTCCCAGCTGGTAAAAGAAAAAAAGATTGGCAAGAATTCTAATCAGGTATCTCTGACAGTCCAAGCCTGAGGAAGGGGGACAACAGCCTCAGTGTGATGGCACTAAATTTCACCTGCACGTCTCCCGGGTATCTCATACAGAACAAGAGTTTAATCTACTCTAAAGCATTGGTGAAAACCTATTGAAGATGAAGGACAATAGACAAAAATATACATCCTGGGTAGAGAGGCGGGAATGCATGCATGGCGTCGTATCACAGCTGGGAGGGAAGCAGAAGCATTGAAAGGTCCACACCCCTGAGAGACAGGGACTCTGTGTTTCTAACACTGAGTCTTAATCATCACAAAACAGAGCACCTGCTATGTGCCCTGCCTCCACCCAGATTAATAAGGTCAAATAACAAGACTGGAATCTTGCTGGGAAGATACTGCACGAACTTGTGGACCTACCACTCTAAGGGATTAAAAAAAAAAAAGACTTAAATCTGAAGGTGGGGGAGATACTGAGAAAAGCCTCTAAAAATCACTCCCACTCTAAGTTATTGCTAAAGAAATTTAAATGGTTCCTTAAAAGATAGGGAAAAGGTAGTGTTTTTTTTTTTTTTATTTTCCTATTACTTACCATTCTCAATACTTTCAGAAAACATTGGACACCAGGTGTGTGAGGTTTTTCCCTCACAATCCAAACAATTTGATGACAGATACTGCCTGAGTATCCTATAATTTAACTTGATTGTGACATTATCTATTTATTTGGAGATAATGTTAGATCCCACAGGGTCAATCCTGCAAGACAGACCCCTTTTCAGATGTCGGTCATGAGTCCCAGGTTATGAATTCTCCTCATGTTAATTTGCTAGAGCAGCTTAAGGGACTCAGGGAAACATTGTGTTTACTGATTTATTTTAAAGGCGAGTGCAAGGGATATAGATATATCCAGAAGGAAGAGATGCACAGGGCAGAGCCCCCCTACCCCCTCTGGGTGCAGCACCCTCCCAGGACCTCTAGGTGGTCCACAGCCTAGAAGCTCTCTCTGGACTCTGTCCTTAGGGGGGGTGGTTATGGAGGCTTCCTTACATAGGCATAATTAAGTCCTTGACCACTGCTGATCAACTCAAATGTTTGCTCCACCCCCTTCCTGGAGATCAGGGGGCAAGGCTGAATGTTGCAATCGTCTAATTACAGGCTTCCAGGCAAATAGTCCCCAGTCTTGAGTCTATCCAGGAGCCCACCAGCCATCAGTAATCTCATGAGAATACAGGAAGACACTTATAATTTTGGAAAGTCCAAGTGCTTTAGGAGCTATGTACCAAGACATGAAGACAAAGACTATATACATATATATAATAATTCACAGTATCACAGGTTCACCTGGGTAATGACCATAGCTACAACAAACTTTAAACTCAGACTAATTCTGAGTACATTAACACAAGCCTCATACTAAAGACCTAGCAGAAGGCAGGAATGTATATAGTTGTCCATAGGTATCTGTGGAAGAATGGCTTTAGGACACCCCAAGGCTACCAAAACCCGTAGGTGCTCACATCACTTATGTAAAATGATATAGTATTCACTTATAACCTATTTATATTCTCTCCCACATACTTAAAATCATCTCTAGATTACTTAAAATATTTAATACCATGTAAATTCTGTGTATATAGGTGTTATACTGTGTTCTTACTGAACAGATAAATATAAGACAGGAAGTGAGCTCTAAAAACATAGCTTAACCCAGCTACACAGCGAGGACCTGTGCAGAAGTTAACCCAGTCACACATCTAGGACCCCTGTGCAGAAGTTAACCCAGCCACACATCTAGGACCCGTGCAGAAGTTAACCCAGTCACACATCTAGGACCCGTGCAGAAGTTAACCCAGTTACACATCTAGGACCCGTGCAGAAGTTAACCCAGCCACACATCTAGGACCTGTGCAGAAGTTAACCCAGTCACACATCTAGGACCCGTGCAGAAGTTAACCCAGCCACACATCTAGGAGCCGTGCAGAAGTTAACCCAGTCACACCTCTAGGACCCGGGCAGAAGTTAACCCAGTCACACATCTAGGACCCGTGCAGAAGTTAACCCAGCCACACATCTAGGAGCCGTGCAGAAGTTAACGCAGCCACACATCTAGGACCCGTGCAGAAGTTAACCCAACCACACATCTAGGACCCGTGCAGAGGTTAACCCAGTCACACATCTAGGATCCATGCAGAAGTTAACGCAGCCACACATCTAGGACCCGTGCAGAAGTTAACCCAGTCACACATCTAGGACCCGTGCAGAAGTTAACCCAACCACACATCTAGGACCTGTGCAGAAGTTAACCCAGCCACACATCTAGGACCCATGCAGATGTTAACCCAGTCACACATCTAGGACCCGTGCAGAAATTAACCCAATCACACAGCTAGGACACAGGCAGGAGTTAACCCAGCCACACATTTAGGACATGTGTAGAAGTTAACCCAGCCACACAGCTAGAACACATGCAGGAGTTAACCTCGCCACACATCTAGGACCCATGCAGAAGTTAACCCAGCCACACATCTAGGACCCGTGCAGATGTTAACCCGATCACACGGCTAGGACACGGGCAGGAGTTAACCCAGCCACACATTTAGGACACGTGTAGAAGTTAACCCAGCCACACAGCTAGAACACATGCAGGAGTTAACCCAGCCATTGAGCTAGGACACGTGCAGAAGTTAACCCAGCCACACAGCTAGAACATATGCAGGAGTTAACCTCGCCACACATCTAGGACCCATGCAGAAGTTAACCCAGCCACACATCTAGGACCCATGCAGAAGTTAACCCAGTCACACAGCTAGGACCCATGCAGAAGTTAACCCAGCCACACATCTAGGACCCGTGCAGAAGTTAACCCAGCCACACATCTAGGACCCGTGCAGAAGTTAACCCAGCCACACATCTAGGACCCATGCAGGAGTTAACCCAGCCACACAGCTAGGACACGTGCAAGCGAGAAAGGCCCAGCAATGTACACAGGGAGCCAGTTATAACATTTGTCTGAAACATTAGATGTTTTGATGGTTAATTTTCTGTGTCATCTTGACTGGGCCATGAGATGCTCAGATATTTGGTTAAACATCATTCTGACTTGATCTAGGAAGGTGTTTCTGAAATTATATTGACATTTAAAAGGGCAGACTGAGTAAAGCAGGTCGCCAACCCCAATATGGGCAGACTTCATCCAATCCATTAAAACCTAAATAGAACAAATGGCTGAACTCTCTCTCCTTGCTTAACTGTCTTTGAGGAAGAACATTGGTCTGTTCCTGTCTCTGGTTTTAGACTCAAACTGAAATTTACACTGTCTGCTCTCTTTGTTCTCTGGCCTTGGACCCAGAAAGAAACTGTACCATCAGCTCCCTAGGATTTCTAGTTTCCCAGCTGAAGATCTCAGGACATGCCATTTATATACATACATATAAATATATATATTTATATATGTACATATAATGTATATATACCCTGTATATTCTATAAGTCTATCCTTATTATTTATATATGTATGTTTATGTATACATATATTATGTAAGTATACATATATAAATAATATGTATATATAAATGTATACATATATTTATATGTATGTATATATGTATATGTAGTATATATATAGAATATATAGATATAGAAGTTATAGTATATAAATAACATATATATTACACACTATATATTTTCTATTAGTTCTATTTCTCTGGAAAATCCAGAATAATACAAATTCCTATCACTTCTTACTTTGTCAGTTCAGCATGTAGTGATAAAGCTAATCTTCTGTCTTGTGGATACAGTCTGGTATCTTGCTGTCTGTCTGTCTCCATACTCACACACACGTGTGAGTAGACACACCTGTACTCTAACCTTCTTAAGAGACAGTTTAGATCTGTGGTTGGTTTCTATCTAGCATTATGTCTCCCTTGGGTATACCTGTGACAGACCATTAAGTGTCATAGGCCAATTATTTGTTGCCAGGAAGGTGATGTCACTTATCACAGAACGTGTCTGATTTTCTTCAAAGGCTGGAATCAGTCTGGGTAGCTAAGCACCCCAGGTTCCTCTTTAGTACAAAAGCCTCAGATGAAATAATATTTCTAAACAGTGGTAAAGTCAAGATTTCTAGCAGAATAAAGCCAAAATCAAATGAAAGAGTGCTTACTCTTAGATTTTAAACATTAGTTTTTAATTTATCATGACATAGGTAAAGAAAAGGAAAATGACCTATAAATCTTTCTGTATTTGCAAATTCTAATGCTTCTTTACTTTATAAATGAAAAAGACAGAAAGAGGACTATGTTTAACATAGAAACCAACATTCTTTGACCAGTTCAGAGCTTCTATAATTAGGAACTTAAAATGTAAACAGAGATTTCCTTTTCCATCTTTTGACAGAGATATTAGTCTGAGTTTTTCAATGTTTTGGGGGTCATAGTGACGTGGCTTAAGGGAAATATCTAATCCACAGGGTCAAATTCTCCAGATCTATGTTAGGACTTTGAAGGGCAGTAGCAGGTGTCTTAGTCCAATTTGAAGAGCCATAAAAAATATCTAAGACTAGGTAGTTATAAATTTCCAAAATTTTATTTTCCCCAAATTCTGAAGCCTATAAAGTCCAAGGTAGTCATTTGGTGTCTGTTGAGAGCCTCCTTGCTGCATCCTCTGGGAGGGAGGAATGCCGTATTCTCACACGCAGGGCGTGGAAGGCAGAAGGGCAAGTTAGCCAAATGCTGCAGGAAGCCTCTTTTACAAGGGCCTTCATCTCATTCCCAAGGCAAGAACCCTCACAGCCTAATCATCTGTTAAGGGCCCCACCTCCTAGAACCATCACACTGGCCATTAAGTTTCAACAACTGAATGCTGGAGAGGACACATTCAAACCATAGCACATGAAAAATATCTAAGCCACAGGGCAGAGTTCTCTAGTGGAATGTGTTAGGTCTTCTAAGAGCATTAGCAGGAAATTAAGGTTAGGGATATAAATGGAAATTTTGATTTGATCTGTAGAGTTCATTTTTTTATGTGTATTTAAAACATGTCAGAATCAATGTACATTTTATTTTAATACTATACTTCTATAAAATAAACATAACAATGTAATTCTTGATTGCCATCTAATAAACATGTACACTTCAAGGTATTTCTCTTTGAACAGCCTACATAGAGGTTTTTAGGGGAATAAAATAGAAATGTATTATTAATCTCATGAAGTCTCATTAACTCATATTTTGAAAACAAATAATGATACCCTCTCTAGATTACATATTGGTGACAAATATTGATAATAGTTGTCAGATTGGGTTCATAGTATAAATTACCTGTAAGTACTTTTTTGAAGTCTCAATCTTCTCTCCGAACCATTCAATTGATCTGGGTGAAGTCAAGGTATTATTATCTTTGAACAGTTTCCCTACTCTAATTCCTTTAATGTATAGTCATATTTGAGAACATCTAGGTGTTAAAATGTAATGAGTATATAAGTCATCTAAGAATTTTGTTATGTAGGCTCTGATATAGTAGGTTTGGGATGGGGTATGAGATTCTGAATGTCTAATTTGCTCCATGTTGATCCCAGTGCTGCTGCTCTATGTGTTACCAAAAGTTCGGCACTTGTCCTTAAGGCTGCACCTGAAGAAGAAGAACAAGTGGTTAAAGAAAAGGAAAGAGGAGTCTCTTAATGTCCTGGCAAATGAGGAGAATGGCAGCTTCCCATCTTAGAGTGCCATTGTCCTTTCCATAAGCGGAAATACTGAACTTTTAAACAGCATGTTTTTGGTTTTAGGGTATTGCTGTTTAAATACAGTTGATGACTCTGATTGATCTCATCTCTAGCAGAGACAATCTGACCTCTGCCCAAATGGACACTCCAGACAGTTCAGACTGTTCCTTTAAACCATCTCCTGTGGTATAAAGAACAAAGGACCCTCCCCATCTCCACAATAACTGAGGTAAGGATGCAGGTTTTAGTTCTCAGAAAGGTTGAAAGGATTTTAAAGAGAGAGAAGACACTTTTATCCATTTTCACACCATTCTCTCTGTTATATATGAACCTCACTTTGAGAAGTAAGTATCTAGGTTAAGAGATTGGCCTAAAGTCAAATAAATATCTGGTGACTCGGTAATTCCTTGAAAAGCTTCCCAAAGCACTATTATCATTTATAGAACAAATCCAGGCCCAATAGTCAAGTGTTCCATAACTGAAATAAAAGATAAGTCCGAGGAACTCTTAGGCTGTTAACCCATCAGTGGAATGAGAGAGTTTAGAAGAATATGGAGGAATCTGTCTTTTGGGAAGTATAGCCAAGCCGTAATTTCTTCAAACACAAGGCCCATAATTAGGCAGCAAGAAAGTTACACCACTGTCGAGCTGCATGAGAAGTTTCCTTCCTTCATTTAGCCCCTGTGTACAGAACCCAGCAAGGCACTACAGATTCAGAAGGGAATAGAAAGGAAGTCATTGTTCTCAGGAATTCATACTCCAGTAAACGGAGACAGACAAACAAACAAACAAACAAACAAGTACATATATAATAGATCAAATAGTGGTGTTGGAAAAAAAAAGAAAACAAAAGAATATGATTAAAATAAATAATTTCCTGTGGGGATTATTTTTCATAAGGATAGGGAAAAAAATACCATAAAAAAGAGGAAATAAGTTTTCTGTTTTTTTTTTTTTTCCTAACCAGAAATCTTGATTTATAAATACAGCTTCTTTGCATCTTTCTTCCCTTATCAACTCACAGGTCCTCCAAACAGTCTGGATTTTATGATAATATTTTAGCCCTCAAACTCCCTTCATTTGGTCCAATGCCTATTTTTATAAGATAGCACAGAACAGAAATTATTGCTTATTTACAAGGTTTGGAGATTTTTTTCATAGACACTTTTTTTTTTTTTGTAGAGACAGAGTCTCACTTTTATGGCCCTTGGTAGAGTGCTGTGGCCTCACACAGCTCACAGCAACCTCCAACTCCTGGGCTTAAGCGATTCTCTTGCCTCAGCCTCCCGAGTAGCTGGGACTACAGGCGCCTGCCACAACGCCCAGCTATTTTTTGGTTGCAGTTTGGCCGGGGCTGGGTTTGAACCCACCACCCTCGGTATATGGGGCCGGCGCCTTACCGACTGAGCCACAGGCACCGCCCTCATAGACACTTTTTAATGTGGCATATATATTTTATGTGCATTAATTTAAATAATATATATGTATGTTATATAAGGTTAGCATATAATGTTTAATATATTTATTAAAAATAAATATGTAATGATATATACATATTTCTATATAATAAAGTAATAGAACATATTAAATATAATAAATATGTATTTTATATGATAATATGTAAAATACTCATATAAATAGAACATATATTATTTATAATATATTGATAATATACTCATGATACATTGTATATTAATAAGATATGCTTTGTTACTACAAATAATACATATTTTATACAAATAATACATATTTAATAACAACATATGATATTACTATAATTTTCTTTGAGACAGAGTCTTACTATGTTGCACCTTGGTAGAGTTGTACGATGGCGCTACAGCTCACAGCAACCTCAAACTCTATGGTTTAAGTGATTCTCTTGCCTCAGCCTCCCAAGTAGCTGGGACTACAGGCGCCCACCACATTACCCAACTATTTTTTTTTTTTTTTGTTGTTGTTGTTGCAGTTGTCATTGTTGTTTAGCAGGCCCAGATTGGGTTTGTATCCACCAGCCTTGGTATAGTGGCCAGCGCCCTAACCCCTGAGCTATGGGCGCCAAGCCGATATTACTATAATCTAAATGATATCATTTATATTACCATAGTTTATATCATGTAATGAATATAATATTTTATATGTAATAAACTTATATTTCATGTTGTATAAGAGAGAAGAAAGAACGAATGTTTCCTCTCAGTATAGTCAGCCAGGAGGAATCCCTCTCATTAGAGGAAAGTCAGCATTTTCATTCTGTTCAGAACCTCAGCCAATTGCATAAGGATCATTCCCATTAGGGAGGGCAATCTGCTTTACCCTGTCTACTGATTCGAATGTTAATCTCATCCAGAAATACTTTTACAGATTCACTAAGAGTAAGTCTTGACCAAATATCTGGGCAAGTCAAGTTGATACATAAAATTAACCATCACAATGAATATTGATATACAGCAAAATTTAAACCCTCAAAATATTTCTTGACTGTCTAATTATTTAGGTTAAGTGGAACCACAGGAATAATTGGTTTAAAGATAGTTCTTGGTACATTGAGAAATCATGTGTTTTCTAACTGTGGCTGCTTTCAGTCCAACAATAATGAGATACTTCATGTGGACAGGATGACATTTGAGGGCTTAATTCTGTGTCATAACATTGCTGAAAGACTAGCATTAAAGAAATGAAATTCTCAGTCAAGGAGGATTCTCCATATGTGTTTCTTGTGTTATGACAAAATTGTTTGTTTTTTATTCAATAGAAAAACTCTTTCTGTGAGGTCTGTAGGCTCTGAGCACATACCCAGCTTGAACAGAAGCTGGCAGCCAACCACAATCTTATACCTTTCATAGCAGTGGAATTGCTGATGTTTCCATGGAGCAAATTTTATAGATGCAAGATTGTTTCAATGGTGTGATGGACAGTATCTGAGTAATAATAACCAGAGGAGAATACTGCTTCACAAAGCAATAGCAGCCTCCATCTGGTTCTGAGTTCCCCATGGCCCAGTACACGCAAGAGCAGAACAGGTGCAGGTCTAATTTAATACATAAGAGCTTGTGGACTAAGAATTCTCTTATTTTACATTGCAAATGCATAGAATATTTCATGGTGGGTGTCCTTAATTTAACAGCTCAAAGACTGTGGTGTCACTGTCAAAAGTAGTTATAGAAATATCTCGGGTAAATGAATTTTTTTATATATATACTGCAAGGAACTCAAATGACAGTTATGGGAAATGCAGTAAATTCTATGTGTAAGGTATGTCTGCACGTGGTGATATATAATGCAATTATAACTTTGTAACAAAGCTACGAGGCACAGGTACCTACATGAAGACTCCACAGTCATGTGTATGAAAACAAGGCATCCAGATAGCAGATAAGGCTTCTGTTTAAAATAGTAGTGATGGGGCTAAGCTTGAGCCATGAAGAAGGGAATTTCCTTCGAATGATGTCCATGGCTTTGAGCCAAAAATCTTCCCATATTTACTTTGTGAAAAAAATAACCATGGTGCAAGTTTTTTCTGCCCCTCCACCCCCATTGCTGTGCCAGTGATGTCAATACTATCCAAGAATGCATCCAGGTTTTCTCACATATGCAGCTTATATAATTTGAGATGTCTTCTTTTTAACAAAGAACATAAAAATAGGCAAATTTTGAAAATTACAAAAACGT
Organism: Nycticebus coucang; assembly: GCF_027406575.1. Lineage (NCBI taxonomy): Eukaryota > Metazoa > Chordata > Mammalia > Primates > Lorisidae > Nycticebus > Nycticebus coucang. The sequence continues at coordinate 112,915,600 of NC_069787.1, read as the reverse complement.
ACCAAGTGAACACAGACTTAGACCTTCTTGCAGTTTTAGCAGAGCCTACAAAAAAATCAAGGGGTTCAGAAATATTACCTTCATTAACTTCATGTGATAAATGACTTACTGCCTTATAGAATCTTGAATTAAGTGAACTACCTACACAAAAACTAACCTTCATTTTAATAAGGCATTAATATGATAAGACTAATTTTTTAATTATTTAATATAAATAAGCATCAGTTTATGGTAGCCCAGGGTGCTTGGTAACAGATAGAAATATGTTGGACTTATACAGTGGTGACTTTGAAATAATATCAAATTTGAGGAACATTCCTATGGCTGTGTGTGTTTGCAATAATAAGTGAAATTTACACAGTCTTACTATATGCAGAGTGCTGGTCAAAATTCTTTATATGTATATATTAACTCATTTTAACTCCAAAACCCATTGGTTTGGCACTTCTGATAGTCTCTATTTTATAGGTGAAGAAATGGGGGCATAGAGATCTTAATAAGTTGCCACTGGTCAGATGGAGGGTTTGAACTCAGGTAGCTGCCACTCAGCTACCTGTGTGCTTCTAACTACTGCCCTCTGTTGACCTGTCTTTGTGTAATATTGGTCTGGTGCCCAGTGGAAGGCCGGCATTACCTATGGTTGTCTGGGAATGAGGAGAAATTTGCCCTTTTCTTGAGAGTTCACTGAAAGATCAACTCACAGTTAAAGCAGATTAATAAGAGGAAGTTTTATTTACCATGTGCATGGAGAGAAATCAGAGTGGTAACCCTACATCTTAATGAAGTTCAGATATTTTTATATAGATCTTTTAGAGAGGAGGAAATATGAGGAGTATAGGAATTCTGTTGTTAGGGAGGATGAAAGGATAAGGGGAACAGATTGACTTGTAAATTAACCTGAGTGACAGATTTTGGTTTCAAATCAATCTGGGGCAGCTCTGGTTGCCTTCTGCAATATAGTGAGATAACAGGAGAAGAAAGGAAGTCAGTTGCCCCTTTTTACCTTTTTATCAGGTCAGTCCCATGTATGGAGATAAAGGAAAAGCCCCTTCCAAAGATTTTTCTTTTTTAAGACAGAGTCTTACTTTGTCACCCTCAGTAGAGCGCTATGAAATCACAGCTCACAGCAACCTCAAACTCTTGGGCTTAAGCAATTCCCTTGCCTCAGCCTCCCAAGTAGCTGGGACTACAGGCGCCTGCCACAATGGCCAGCTATTTTTGTTGTTGTTGATGTTGTGGCAGTTGTCATATGTTGTTTAGCAGGCCCCAGGCTGGGTTCAAACCCACCCGCCCTGGTGTACATGGCCAGCTCCCTAACCACTGAGATATAGGCACTGAGCCAATTTTTGATCTCCAGTGGCCTTTGATTCAAAATACTCTTTAAACCAAGGAGTCATATTTTGGGGTAAAATTTTCTAAGAACCTTTAGCTAGCACATTCTCTGTGTGCAATGATAGTCTGGTCTGTCCTGGAAGGCCATTGTTCACTCTGTGTACAGTAAAATTTGCCAATACCATTAAACTGTTGGACACTGGGGACTGGTACAGAAGCTTATGAATTAGCCCTGTTAAAGATGACAGACCACCTAATATATATGGACCTTTATTTATTTGGCAAACAAAGCTGTGGAAGTATTATTTTTAATTTCCTTCTTAGGTCTTGTACTCTGACAAAAATTTGTGTGTTCTACTGATGCTGTGGTTGTGAAATCCCAACTTGGCATAAATGACCACAGCCTAAAGGTATATAAAGCTGTGAGAGTCCTGAGAGAATGGACTGTGCCACTTGAATGGATGTGTTCCTACGAAGATTTATTAAGAGTATACCCTTCTCAGGCAATATTCTAAGTAGGCTAAAGCTATGTCATTTAATCCTTCAATGATCTTATAAGGTAGATACTACATGTGTTCTTAGCCCAATTGATGGATGTGAAAACTGAGGCATAGAGAAATTGAATAGGCTTCCCTTTATTAGCTAGTTGAAAGAGAAGAGCCAGGACTCAAACCCAAGCTATTTGGCTGCAGAAACTAATTTCTTAACATTTATGCTATAATGTTAAAGTATTTTAATGAGTGATGTGTTGACAGTGAAAACAAAGTTGAAAATAGTTAATAATGCTAGAACAGGAGGATTGAATGTTGCTAAAATTCAGGGTTTTTAGTATTGTTAAAAGGAGGAAAGCCACACAGGAGAGTGTTGTTGGAGGTACTATAGGAAAAACACTGCTTGAAATATTCAGTGAAGCTCAACACCTGTAACTCAAGGGGCTAAGGCTCCAGCCACATACACCAGAGCTGGCGGGTTCGAATCTAGCCCTGGCCTGCCAAATGACAACTACAACCAAAAAATAGCGGGCGCCTGTAGTCTACTTAAGCCCAGGAGTTGGAGGTTGCTGTGAGCTGTGATACCGTGGGTGAAAGCTTGAGGCTCTCTCTAAAAAAAAAAAAAAAAAAGAAAAAGAAAAAGAAATATTCAGTGAAAAACTCCAGAAGAAATGGATGAAAGGAAATAGCAAAGAGATGATAATAATAATCCTAGTAACAATGACACTATTATCTAATATGTATTTAGAATGTATTATGCCCCAAGTATGTCATAAATGCTTTATGTCTATTAACAACTTATTTCTTCCTAACACACTATAAGGTAGATATCATTAGAGTAGATGTCATTAAGTGTTCTATTTTACCAGTGAGGAAACGGGTACAAAGGGAGGTTAAATAATTGCTCAAAGCAGACTACCTAAGTAGAATTTTTTAGCATTGAAAGAAATAATCTACCACATACCACCTGCTGTGATAGGGGCTAAAAACAAAGAAATGAAAGCAAAGACATAACATTCTCGTCTGCAAAGACAGACAAATGTGTGACTGCAGGGTATCTAAACAAATCTGCTTTTGAATGAATGAGTCCAAAGTTAGTGTGGCAAAGAAGAGGAGGAAGACCTTTCACGAAGAGATGGCAGCAAGATGAAAGGAAGAGAGGCGGGACGGAGTTAGTTTCTAAGGAACCACCGAGTGATTCAGTGTGACTGGGATTGGGTGGGCTGCCTCTGGGTCTAGCTTGTGAGCTAACTCGTCAACACAGGGATGGTGTTTCAGGGATTTGGAAAGCTGTTTAAAGATTTTAATCCTAGAGTGGTAACAGGTGAAAAATAATGATGCCTAAAAAAGGAGGTCATGAGGAAGAAATTAGGGGAAGAGAAGAGATTAAAAGATGTTAGGAAGATAAGAATTGGGTAGACAGAGTGATAAACTGGATGTGAGGATAAAAGAAGGAAAGGCCTAGAGGACGAGTTACATTGCTGGTGGGATGGTGACGCTCTTGGCAGATAGTAGTGAGGTGGGAGAAGCACATGAGGACTCTCATGGGAACGTGTAGGGATTAGGGGGTTGGAGGTACCTATATAGAAACATCTGGAAGGCAGTTGACTCTTGCGTTGTGGAGGCCAACATGATTGATTTAAAGGTCGTCCTTCTATGGGGAAGCCCGAGAGCTGTCACCGAATATGTAGAGATTGAGAAGAGAACAGAGAATAATGAATCCAAGAGGGTCCCAGTGATTAAGAGGTAGCTGGGGAAGTAGCTGCTAGAAGGAAGACGGCAGTAATAATCTCAAGAACTAGAGAGTGGGGAGAAAGTGGAAACTTCCCCTGATTTAAGGGTTACTTTCATGTGAAGGCCAAATTGTGAATTATGTGAATTGTTAGATAGCTATATAAACTGCACACAGATATTTAGAGAGAAGTTAATTAAAAGTTATAAGTGATACAGTAAACTTTGATTTGGGGTGATAGTTCAGTATAACAATTACTAATAACCCACAATCTGTGTGTCTTCGAGGAAATAGGAAGAGTTTTTGGTATATTTCATTTGTAACGATAAGTAAATATATAAATGAAACAGTAATTTTGTTTATTTTCAGGTTTACATTTAAATATTAGACAAGCTGGCCAGGTGCAGGAACTCTCACCTTGTATTCCTAGAACTCTGGGTGGCTGTGATGGGAGGGTCACTGAAAGACGGAAGTTCAAGACTAGCATGAGCAAGAGCGAGACAGCATCTCTACCAAAAAATAAAAAAATTAGTTGGCAATGGTGGTGCATGCCTGTAATACAAGATACCCGGGAAGGTGTGACAGGAGGATCACTTGAGTCCAGGAGTTGTAGGCTGCCTTGATCAATGATTATGCCACTGCACTCTAGGCATCCAGACAGGGCAACAGAGTGGAATCACTCGGTGTGTGTGTGTTTTTTTTTTTTTTTTTTTTTTTGTGTGTGTGTTTTTTTTTTTTTTTTTTGGCTGGGGCTGGGTTTGAACCCACCACCTCCGGCATATGGGACCAGCACCCTACTCCTTGAGCCACAGGCGCTGCCCTTTTTTTTTTTTTTTTTTTTTTTTTGAGTCATCTATTTTATTACCAAACTTCTTCTTCTTCTTTTTTTTTTTTTTTTTTTTTTTTTTTTGTAGAGACAGAGTCTCACTGTACCGCCCTCGGTAGAGTGCCGTGGCCTCACACGGCTCACAGCAACCTCTAACTTGGGCTTAAGCGATTCTCTTGCCTCAGCGGAATCACTCGGTGGTTCCTTAGAAACTAACTCCGTCTCGCCTCTCTTCCTTTCGTCTTGCTGCCATCTCTTCATGAAAGGTCTTCCTCTTCTTCTTTGCCACACTAACTTTGGACTCATTCATTCAAAAGAAAAAGAACAGAAAAGAAAATGTAAATAAATAAAACAAAGTTAGACAAGCTAACCTTGACAAAAATTGTGTGTTTGTGTATTTAGTAGGAACGATGTTTGTGAACAAGCACTATTTGTTCTTCAGTGTAAAACAGGTATGAAATAATCCCTCCAGTTGCTCTGCGTTTGATGTGGATAGTTAAATGTCTGTGGTTTGTGTGGATAAGTAAAACCATGTAATGCAGATACGGGGTATTTTATACTGTTTCTGTTTATAGTAAAAATTTTCCAGTTTCTTGGGAAAGTATTAATATAAGGAGACACATTAATATGAAAATTATGTCCTTCATAATGCCATTTTGGCTGTTTCTAAGATCTGTTGTCTAATGGGAAATGACAGATTATTTCATTTCATATTTCTCCAGTCATTACAGTAAAGCTGACCTATTTAAAAATTTCCTGATAAGTCTTTTTTCCTCCTGCTATAAGGTTTTCTTTGCTAAATTGGATTGGATTTGTTTGTGGAAGCAACCACAATGTTAGAATTCAATTCAATAGTCATAAATAATATTTAATGAGTTTGGATAGGATTTCTATTAAGTTTAAAATACCCTTGAAAATATTCCTGATTTTTTTTTAATGAACTTCCATGATTTCCTTCATAGTCTCAAAATATTATCCTCCTCAATTCAAGGGAATTCTTGCTTTTAGGAGAGGGTTGACTAAAAAGATAATGGGTTTGCTTCAAATTCAAGTAAATGGCAGGGGATTATAAATCACTGTGTATTGTAATGTTTGAACAATATCATCAAGAAACAGTCTTGTTTAGTCTCAGCACTGATGGCCTAGACACATTAAAATAAATATTTAACCCATAATGCAGTTGTGAAGTGTTCAAGGCAAAAATAGGAAAATGATTTCAAATTTATGTTAGAATGGTAATTTTTCTTTATTATTTTTATTTTGATAGCTATGCAAGAACAAATTCAAAAGCAAATCAAAGACAAAGGTAGATTGTTCCTGGTGTTTGGCTGTCTTACGTTCATTTGGTCTTTTTTTTTTTTTTTTTTTGTAGAGACAGAGTCTCACTGTACTGCTCTCGGGTAGTTCATTTGGTCTTTTTAACAGCACCTCACTTCGTCACTGTGAGTTGACCACTTTGTCATCACTGTTTATTAGGACAGAACTAAGACTTCACTTCTCCTGACCACAACAGATCCAATTGACACTGACCATATCATTCTTTGCTGCTTCTTTATGATTTGAATTAAGATCCAGGAATCAAGAAACAAAGAACCTGAAGTAGGCCTGGTGCAGCGGCTCGCGCCTATAATCCTAGCACTCTGGCAGGTGTAGGCAGGCGGTGTGCTTGAGCTCAGGTGTTCAAAACCAGCCTGAGCAAGAGCAAGACCCCATCTCTACTAAAAATAGAAAAACTAGCCAGGTGTATTGATGCACACCTGTAGACCCAGCTACTTGGGAGGCTGAGGCAAGAGGATTGCTTGAGCCCAAGACTTTGAATTTGTTGTAACTATTAAGCCAGGGCACTCTAGGTAAGGTGACAGAGTGAGAGTAGCTGCAGGTTTGCTGAGAGAGTGAATTTCTCAAAAATAATATTTTTGAAAATGGCAGTTAGCGATTCTTAGGCATTGATACTTACAACATTGTTCATACATAGTACCTGAAAGAAAGCACATATTGAAAAAAGGTAATTTCCGTAGTTCTATTTGTATTGTTTGATTTTGTGAACAATCTTGTAAGGCAGGAACTCCAAGTCTACTGATCACGTAGATGAGGATTATGAGGTCCAGAAAATTTAGGTAAGATTTAAAACGTGATTCAGTTAGTAAACTAGTAATTAATTCTAAGAATTTTTACCTAGGCTTTTCTGAACCCAGAATCTGTACTCTTCATTACTGTGCAATGATGAACTTCAAGTACAGGGTACCTAAACAGGAACTTGAAGGATAAGGGGAATTTAGAAAAATGAATCTAGACTTTAGAAGCCTAAACCTACATATGACTTTTCCACTGTCTAAGGAAGTGCTCGACAAATGTGTGCTGACTTAAATTAAGGAATAATTCTGCCTCTAGATATGGCACCGATTGGGTTCAACTTAATAACAGCAGATGAAAAAGAAGTCATAGAAACTTCAGAAATATGATTTTCAGGTATTTCTCATCAAATATATTAGATAATACCAAAGTCCATAAAGCTTTCCTCATTTCCATTTTTTTTCCTGTTCTCCATTTCTGTTGACAACATATCCCTTTGAAATCTGACAAAGCCATGCAGTCTGCCTTCATGAATTAAATGTTAAGAAACTTCAGGGAAGACACACTGGTGTTCATTTCTTCATGCTGTCTTCCCCTGCACCATGATCCAGGTGGCATGAGTCCATGCAGAGATCATAAGCTTGAAACTGCATTTCATGGCGAGTATTAATTTAGAGGGCAGAGGACCCGGGAAGTTGCCTGGACCCAAAGCAGAATTCATGTGAGTGAGAAATAAATTTTTATTTTGCTAAGCTACTGGGACTCTACCACAGTACAATTAGTAGACGGATTCTCCCATATCCTATAGTATAGTGAGGTTGTGCCAAGAAATCTTTAGAGTGTGATTGTGCTTGGCCTTATATGTTCTTTTAAATCAGAAATGATGGGTGGCACCTGTGACTCAGTGGGTAGGGTGCCAACCCCATATACCAAGGGTGGCGGGTTCAAACCCGGCCCCAGCCAAACTGCAACAAAAAATAGCTGGGCGTGTGGCGGGCGCCTGTAGTCCCACTAAGAGTTGGAGATTGCCGTGAGCTGTGTGATGCCACAGCACTCTACTGAGGGCAAAGAAGTGAGACTCTGTCTCTACAAAATAAAAATAAAAATAAATAAATCAGAAATGACACTCTAGTTATTCATACAGATCGAAATAAAAATGTGTACTTCTGATGTCAGGTAATTTTGTTATGTTCTCTTGGAGTTTTTTTTTTTTTGGTTTGTTTTATAGTTAATATTCTGTGTATTTTCATGGTGGCTCATGCCTCACTATCAAAATTTGATAAGCTAGGAAAATTTGTTACTAATGATGAAAGAGGCACTGGCTTTGGAATCTTTGGAATTGGTTGCTTGGTGAATTAAGCACAAATATCCCCCATACTTGAAAAGACTCCCCATATTTTAAGGGGAACTTTTAAAATTTTGGATGAGAGAGAGGAGGATTTATAAAATACGTAGCCTTAGTTTTATGCATATTTTGAAATAAATAGGTGAATAAGATCACAATAGAAGAAAACTATTGCTTCCAATTTTCCTTAATTTTTCAGAAGCTTTGAAACTCTCTACTTTAGAACACTGCAAATTTCTACTATTAAAATGAGGAATTTTTCAACTTCAAGAAGTTTTGTGGGTATAGTAGGGGATGGTTGGCTTTTCCTTGGATGTTATCCCTTTTCTTCCTTTCCAAGAGAACCAGGATTTTCTTGACCCAACATCATGCCTAGTTGCGGGAGACTAATCATAATTAGTCAAAGGTATTTGCTTTTCCCGCTGCCCTGTGTAATGACAGCCCTAGAAAATTTAGAAAGGGAAATATTTTACTTTTAGATGCAGATTCAGGAGAGTGAGACAAGACAGCTCTTAGTGCTCCTCTGGTGCAGCCATTGTAACCATATGGTAAAAAGGGAAGCCAGGTGCCAGAGCCGATGCCAGGAGTAAAACGGAGCTGGAGAATGGGAATCTGGGGTTCTTTGTGAAAGCCTAACTTGCTGAACAAAATGAAGAACCATGTGCCTCCAGGCTTTTGACATATCACGTGATTGAATGATTTTATCGCATAAGCCAGTTATTTGGGTTTTCTATTATTTGCAGCAAATGTGTTCTATCTCATTGAACTACATGTCAAGTTCTAGTCTCAGGAGAGGCCTAAGACCACTCTTTTTCATCACTGATGCTTTGTAGAGTGCCTGAAATAGTTGGTGCTCATTAAATATTTGTTGCATGAATCATTCATGAATGAATGGTTGCTTCATATTTTGTTAGTATTTTTTTTAAATTTCAGGTTAATGTGAGGGTATAAACAACCAGGTTACAATGTTTGCGTCTGTTAGACAGAGTCCTTCTCGTAGTTGTGCCCCACACTCATGAGGTGTGCCATGATCCCCCTAGGTTGTGGCCATTAAGTGGGAGCACACCAATCTCCCTCCCTCCTCCCCTCTCCCCCTCCCCTGGTCCCCTTCCCCCCAAGTTGAATTGAATTGCGTTTTTCTCTTATGTGGGCATGTAGTGGATCATCTACTGGCTGTTCATATTAGTATTGAGTACAGTGGATACTTGCTTTTCTGAAATGTCACAGGATAAAATGTAAGGTTTTAAGATGAGTACTTTTATTTGTTTGCTATTTTCTTTTTCATGGCATAATATAATCAAATACATCTAATGGTTTTAGAAAATTTTCCTTAAACATTGGCACAATTTTTAACTATGTGTAATTATTACCATTTGAACATTTGTTTATAGCTCAAATAAAATGTATAATTTCTTGCCCTAAATTTTAATATGAAAGTAAGTCTACAAATCAATCATTTGTGTAGTTGGCCTCATTGTTACTGATACTTTAATAATTAGAATGTCTTAGAAGAACGTTGAATGGCAAATAACTGTTTCCCTTCAATTTTGACTTTAAACACAACCCCTGAAACATCTGTAAAATCTTTTCCTCTCTCACCACCCTGGCTTTCTGGAATGAAGCAAGGAGGAAATATTTTTAAGTATAATTTTATTATCTCTGTATGAGTTAAGGAAAAGTTATATTGAGGGCTTTAAATGAGCTTTGAATGTTATGAAAAGATAAACTTTATGAGGCATACCTCATAAAAATGGATAAATTGTGATATCGAAAGTAAAGTGAGATGTACATAAATCTTGGGCTTTTTCTTCTAGATGTTTTCTTGACTATAAACCTGCAAGAAGTTAAAGCCCAAAATTCATGAGCAAACATTCTGCTCTTCAGAATTACACTATTCTTCTCTACTATGAAAAATCATATTTCAACATCTTCAAATATTTTTTGGCTTTTTTTTTGCCTTATCTAATTGCATTTTTGTTTACATTCCCAATACTCTGCAATCAGGTCTTGCTATGGAAAACTCCTTAATGTATTAAAACATGTTGTCTCAACTGAGAAAAAAGAAATTTCATCTATCTGTCTACCTGATATTCCAGTCCTTGTATTTTGAAATGCTCTGTTTTCTTTTTGACAGCAGCATTTAAGTTTTATTTAGAATGTATATTATCCCATTCAAACTGTAACTCCCACTAGACAATCAGATTCTTTATTCTCTATATACTAAACCAAACAAATCATGATAGACTGCCAATCATTGACCTTTTTCCATTGTATATAAACTCAGGCAAGAAAACACCAACACTCCTATTAGAACATAGTTTCTGATTGGGACACAGCACAGTATGGAAACATTTTCTAACTTAATGAGCATCAGTTTCTTTCCCTTGTGAAATGAGATGGGTTCTGAATTTTAACTTAACTATGACTAATTTAAACTGACTCCTAAAAATAAATGCATTAAAATTTAATTAAAAAAATGGAAAAATGTTTCCATTCCAAAGAGCCTCTTACATAATTCTCATGAATTTTGTCCTTCATTACAATTTAACAAAGGACCAAAGGCCATTCTCTTGTTTTTTGGCTAGAGGTTTACCAGATTGAGCCATGGTAGTGAGAATACATAAGCCCATAATCTACTGACTTCTATCAGTGTAATCTTTAAGGGAGAATTTTATTTCTGGCAATGAGTTATGAGTAAACAGAAAAATTTTCTGGTTAAAAGTTAAAAATGTTTTTCTTCTTCTTTTTTTTTTTTTCCTGTGTGCCATTTTCTGCTTGAGGAAATTTTAAAAGTACAATTGAATTTTTTTATTGATTTGTGCCAATTTAATAGTGAGTACATGTGGTCTTAGTGTTTTCCTTCTCATGAAACTTCTCTTAAGAAGAACGGTCTCCAGTTACACCCTTGTTGTTACAAGAGGTATTAGTTAGCTATTTTTTATGGCTGAGTAGTAGTCCATGGTTACACATATACCACATTTTGTTAATCCACTCAAGCTTGATAGACACTTGGGTGGGTTCCATATGTTTGCAATTGTGAATTGTGCTGCTGTAAACATTTGAGTGCACATGTCTTTTTGATAAAATGACTTTTGCTGACATGGATGCAGAGAGAAAGAAACACTTATACACTGTCGGTAGGACTGCAAACTCGTCAACCCCATGGAAAGTTGTATGGAGATTCCTCAAAGGAATAAAAGCAGATTTACCATTTGATCCAGCAATCCCACTATTGGGTATTTACCTAAAACTACTATTGAATTTCTAAAACTTTTATGTCAAATACAATTTTCTATTAACTTTTTTTCTAAAAAGTTAAATTTAAATAATAGAGGTTTTTATATAACAAAAGAAATGCTCATATATGTAATTCAAGAAAACTCACTTTACTGTACTCAAAAAACAATTTACTTTTCCTTATAAAATAAAATACCTTATTTTTTCTTGCTTATTTATAATTCTAATAAGTTTGCTTGCCTAGTTTTCTTAAATCTGTAGAATTAGGATCTGGCAAACCAATAATAAAATAAGTAATTATCAATTAACTGGCAACGATAGGAATGTTAAAACAAGAAAAACGAAGGTACATATCATTAGAAACAGATGAATGTTTATATGTGTGGGTGCTTATGCTTAACACAAAGAGTACACACTTAAACAGAGCACACATATATATGCCTGTGTATATACATCTATGTACAAATTGGTGATGTAAATCCTAGGGAAATATATATACATATTTAAAAGACGTTGAGAACTTTAAGCTATAATCTATAATTCATTATAAATAATTTAATTTATAATTTTTGAAAGTTGTTTTGGTACTTAACTGTTATGACCCTACTGGGAAATTCAAATAGCTATAATGGTATTTTATTATTTCTTCCACTGGAATGTTATGTTAATATTGCAATTGATTTTTTCAAAACTATTCTAAAACCTTTATGGGAAATATAATTCTTTTCTTCCTCTTCGTCATTTCCATCTGAACATTTTTGTCATTATCATTATATTCACCATTAATGCATATGTGTGTATTGTGTATCTATGTGGGTCATTATGAAAGTTTTGAGATACACAAAGATCAAGAAACAAAATCTGTACAGATGGAAACAAATGAAACCCTCTCAGCAGCACCAATAAGCCAAGGAAGTTGAAACTTGCATGGGTAACTCATAAAAGATACTGTTGACTGAGTTTCATGAAAGTGAAATAATAGGCCATTTTAGTTCTTAGAATAATGGGTCTGTCTCAAAACTTTTGTAGTGCTATACCAGAAATGTAGGTGTGTATGTGATTGTAGAGATCTCATAGATTACAAGTCTGCAATAAACTTCTTTGTCCCATTCTACCACTTACATTCCTTGTACACACATGCACACACACACACGCACATACATAAATACTTTAATGACTAGGAAACTTACGGCATAAGCAAAACTGCTTGTTACGGTTGGTGCCCGTAGCTCCATGGGTAGGGCACCAACCACATACATGGAGGCTGGTGGGTTCAAACCTGGCCCAGGCCTGCTAAAACAGCAATGACAACTGCAACAACAACAAAAATAGTCGGGGATTGTGGCAGGTGCTGGTACTCCCAGCTACCTGGAAGGCTGAGGCAAGAGAATTGCTTACATCTAAGAGTTTGAGGTTGCTGTGAGCTGTGATGCCACAGCACTCTACCCAGGGTGACAGCTTAAGACTCTGTCTCAAAAACAAACAAACAAACAAAATTGCTTGTCAAAGATAACATCTAGTTAGTGGCTCACTTTATATCGGAACTTACTTAAATCAAAGAATTACTCAGAATAAACTGTATTCAATGAATACCAATGAGATAATTTAGTTATTTTTTGTTTTCAAGTAAAATATTGCAAATAAGTTATTGTTAGTATAAATTCACAGAAAACAAAGATAAGGTAGTACAAAAATTATAATGGGGAAAATATAAGATCCTAATCTATAATTACTACTTAGGTATAGTAATATTAATTTTAATCAATAAACTCCTACAGTGCTGCTGCAGATAAGAGTAAGGAGATACAGGAGAACACAGAAAAAAAGATTATTTAGAATTACTCAGTTCCATTTCTGGCCAGAGAAGCCTAGCTGTTCAGAAAATCTCCTCCTGGGCTGGGTGTGGTGGCTTGTGCTTGTAATCCTGACACTCTGGGTGGCCAAGGTGGGTAGATTGCTTAAGCTCAGGAGTTCAAGACTAGCGTGAGCAAGAGCAAGATCCTGTTTCTCTAAAACTGAAAAGCTAGTCAGGTATTGTGGTGGCTGGCTCTAGTTCCAGCTACTTGTGAGGTTGAGGCAAGAGGATCTCTTGAGCCCAAGAGTTTGAGGTTGCTGTGAGCTATGGTGATGCCATGGCCCTCTACCCAGGGTGAGGGAGAAAGACTGTCTCAAAAACAAAACAAAACAAAAAAGAAAATCCTCTTCTAGTATAGCACACACCAAAATGTTTTGACTACATAGAAAAAAAGTATATATAATATACACACAAGTATGACAATACTAAAGAATAGTCTTAATCATAACTAAGCTGGTGGGTTTCAGTAAATAGATTAGTGAAAAGTCATAAAAAGTTGAGTCTGACCCCAGAGTAGTAAAGGAGTGTTCATACCAAGGGATATGAGGCCTGGATGTTAATAGTCTCCTAGAAGGAGGAGGACAAATTAAGTCCTGGGAACTGAGCAGAGTGGAAACTCAGATTAGAAACACATAAAACTCAAAGATTATACCTTCAGTAGGTAAATAAGAAAAAAATACATAAAAGTCGACTGTGAGGATACATTCCTGTGATCGTTAGTCCTCACTGGCACTGGGCTGACGAGGTTTCTTTGCTTTAATAAGATCGTATTTATTTTGATCGGGGTTTTAATTTAAAGGACATCAAAAATTTAAAGTAAATTTGAGGTAGGAGAAAACTACCTGGCAGAATTAAGTACCTCTAATTTACAGAGCAGAAAAGTAAGACAAAGAAATTACTTGACCAAGATCATACATGAAAATTCTAAACTTCTATGGATCTAATAACATAGCCTCAAAATATATAAAGCAAAAACTGAAAAAAATGAGAAGATACGCTGACCACTTCACTTTCATGTTTGACAACTCTTACATATTGTTCCTATTGTTAGACTAAGAGATAAGAAATAATTAAGGAAATGATATGTATTTCCTATATATTAATAAAATTATAACAAATATAAATTATGTTATCAGTAATGGAAATCATTGAACAAGAACATTAGCAACCTCATGTCAACATTGAGAACAGACTTTTACAAAAATTGATCATATTCTATGTCTTATAAAGTTTCAGCCAAGTTTGAAGCACTGATATACAGTTTCTTTATCTGCAGGGATTAATATTCTCATTACTCAGGGGATTCATAAAAAGATTAGATGAAACACCGAATTCAGATATAGAGTAGATTTTTATTATTAACTTATTTATTTCATTGTTAAATTCTTTATGTCCTTATCTGGAAACACATTTTGTAGGGTATTTTTAAATTGAAAACTGAAAACACTTCAAATTTGAAGATAGAAAATATAAACGTTTTATGTTTACAGGTTTATTTGTTGTTTCCTAGACTAGAATGAAAGTGCAAGAACTTTCTACCTCTGTGTCATCAGTGCTTGGAAAGGCACCTGGCAACCTTTGGCATGCCGAATCAATAATGCATTTGTGTAATGAAGAAAAAATGTGTCTACTTCTGAATATAGGGTCACGCTATTCTCAGATTTCCCTCATTAGTGAGCTCTTTTTCTCTCCCTAATTCTGGGGGTTCTTGTGTGGAGAGCTGAAAGTTACTCTTCAATGGACTAATACATATTCTTTCCCCCACTGCTTTCGCAAAGGTAGCTATGAATGTTTTGAGACAGATTGTCCATTATTTCTCTTCCACAAAATACAGTTAACAGCAGCTTTTCTGATTCCCCCGTGCAGGTTTCAGCTTGCTCTGCTTATCGGTATTGTTTCGTTTGTTTCCATCCACAGGGCGCTCAGTAGGCATCAGCTGTGGAGCTGGGAAGACAGCACTTTTGCACAACAAGTTTCTGTGATTTTAAAAGTGTGTTAAACCAGTCTCAAAGCCTTGAATGTTTGCAACAGGCTTTCAGGGACCTTCCCCCTTCCTACCTGGCAGTTTTTCAGTGGTTTCAAGAATTTAGAAGGGACTGAACATCACTGAAAGATGGGGAGAGGAGTTGGCCTCCTCCACCTGCAGGGACTGAGGAAAACATTGCCGCTGTGGAAAATGGTTCACAAAAACGATCGAGCAACACTGAAGAATGTTGAAAGGTACTAAAGATTGGTTCTCCAGCAGTGTCAAAATCCTGCTTGATTATCTTCGAGTCAGAAAAGTTTCTGACTGGTGGATGCCTCACATGTTGACAGATGAGCAGAAGCACATCCGTGGTGAATGGTGTGAAGACACGCTGGTGAGATTCCGGGTCAAGCCTACGTGCAGTTTTGACATGGTGGTGTCAAAACCTGGTGACGAAACCAGACTTACCACTTTGATTCAGAGATTAAGCATCAGTTGGCAGTGTGCATTTTTCAACTTCAACAACAAAAGAGAAGCAACCCTGGCGTGTCAGAAGGAAGATGGTGGCAACTTTCTTCCCCCAAATCCGTCCTGTTGCAGCCCTTCCTCTGGATGAGCAAGACTGTTACTGTTCAGTGTTACATGAGAGTAGGGCTACCAAAAGTTTTCCAGAAGCTTCAAGAACACCAGCCAAGTACAGGACCATTTTGCACCATGACAATACGTCTGCCCACACAGCCAACATCACCATTCAATTCCTGGAGTCCACAGAGGTTAAATTTATGACTCATCCACCCTATGGTCCTGTCCTGGCCCCATGTAATTATTTCCTGTTCTCTATGGTAAAAAATCTCAGGCACAGAGGTCCTCTAGCCCTGAGGAAGCTGCTCAAGTCGATGTAAGTGAGCTTACAGCCCTTGAAGAAAATGAGTGGAAAGAGTGTTTTCAAAAATGGTTTACAAGAATGCCAAAGTGCATAGCATGTTGGGGTAATTATTCTGAGAAAATATAGTAATGAAAATGATTTTACATTTTTTAATTTTTGTGAGCTCAAAACTTTGTTGGCGTCACTCATATCTCACCTACTGCCACAAAGTTAAGAAGTATGTTTCTGTGGAATTCTTCCTGTAATATAAGGATGACAGTTGACAAGGGGAAAGACCTTTCATTTCAAACTCACTTTAAAGTTGGGTCTGTTTTCAATAGTTTAATGTTTTCTTTTTTTAAGTGAAAGAGGCTATAGGTATATTTAGTTACTGAAATAGTGTTTTTGACTGAAAACCACCAAATATAATCTATCACATTTTGTATTTGGAAATCACTCTTTCTCTTTATATTAACTGGATTGGATGATAGGGCAGAGAAAAGAAGACTTCCATAATTGAAGGAAAATGGAAAGAATGCTGAGACACTTATAGAAATCAAATGACACCTTAGTCAAAATTGTAAGGGAAAAAATAAGGAAAATGCAAAACTATTGGCACAGGGTCTACTGAAAGTTACACATCTTAAGTTGCCATGCATTGACCAGACAGAAGTAAAAATGTGTACGTCTCATTAGAAAGCAGATTATGTATTTAGCCTCTACATTTAGCTCTGGACATCAACAACCTCACCAGGGAATGTAGGGCTCCCTAATTGCCACTTGTCTGCATGGACAGTTGAAGCTTTAGGAGTTAGGGTCAATAAAAATTGATTTCTGAGAAGCTGCAGGAGTGAGAGAAAGCAGAAAAATATAAAGGATATAAATATCTGGAAGAGAAAAAGGTGAATATCTGGCATGTGAAGAGCATCTCCAGAAAATGGCAAGTATCTTTCCTGCTAAATACTGAGTTTCATGCTAACAGGAACAATCCTCTGCTTTATTCATGAAATACTGCCTGAATACTTATTAGGCACTTAATAAGTATTTATGGAATCAATGAGCGAACAGTTATTGGTTCCTATAGAACAGGTGTATCCTAAGACATTGGGTCTCAGAGATCAACCAAATCCCTTATTAAGCTTTCTTGATATTAACGTTTTTGTTTGTTTATAATATTTCACACTTGACCCTCAGCAGACACTCCAGGAGAAATCTCTCCTAAGCTAAAGACACTTGTCTTTCCCAACAGATTTTCGTCTTCATGATGTGGAAGAAAGGTGATCTTATCCACACTGTAACCTGGATTGCTTTTGTTGGGAGTGACTACTCTGTGAGGGTGCAGTGGTACAAAGCCATCATAATCGATTCAAGGGAGGAATACTTGGTAAGTGGTTGGAAAGGGTCTGGTTAAGTAAACTGGAGTCTCATAGAGGCTCTTCACATCTCACTGGGAATTTCACATTCTTTACAATTCAACGACTTGTATTTTTATTTTTGTGCTATTGTGATATCAAGGTATATGTTACTGTTTGTAGAAGGATGGAGGGTTTAAAAATTTGTATCGTACAGAGAAAGTTGTACCACCAGCTGTTTTTGTAAGCAAAGATAAAGTCCTTATGGGAAAATAATTAAAAAATTTCTTTCCCATTTTTGAGAAATGATCTGTATGTATTTGTTCCCTAGGGAAAGAAATAAGACAAATTCATTTAAATCCTACCTTGTTCCATAAAGGATTAAGACAGCCGTATGAAGACTTTTAAAAGGATATTTTTACCATGCTGTTGGAAACCATTCTTGTCAATATTACCAATGTTCCTTTGTTGCAGCCAATTGTCAGAGTCTGCAGTGATGGATAAGCTAAAAGGAGCTTTTAGGAATGGAAGCCTGGAATTCTAAATTATCCCCAAAATGAGAGGAGGTGAAATTGAATTGGGTTCTAAAAAACAGTGTTTTGAATATGAAACTCACATTTGCCATTTTACATTATTTGGATAATACTATTCAGAGTCCTGTAAAGTATCTAGTGATTTATATCCGAACTAAATGAAGTGAAAGAATGTAACAAATCCTCTGAGTCATAAAGTTGAAATGGGGACATGTAAATGGAATAAAATATTCAAAAACATAACATGTGTCTATGACCACAAAAAAGTGTTTTGTCTGGTGTATCTGCTAAACCTATTCATTCTGATCATCTTTTTTTCTTAAAAGTAAATTGCACAGGTAATCTCTGGAAATTACTATTTTTTTCTATTGTGATTATTTATTTGCTAATAATTTTTCCTCCCATTAATTTTCCTCTTCTTTTTTAATTTTTTTTTTTTTTTTATTGTTGTTGCAGTTTGGCCGGCGCCAGGTATGAACTGGCCACCCTGGGTATATGGGGCTGGCACCCTACTCCTTGAGCCACAGGTACCACCCTCCTCTTCTGTTTTTCAACTTCGAAGTATTATGTGGGTATAAATGTTCGTCGTTATGTGCATTGCTTTTATAATGCGAGTTATAGTGGTGTTCATGTTGCCTGTTAGGTTAGGTAGGGTTTTGCCTATCTCCTCCTCTCTCCCCCATGCTTAATTTCTATTGATTTTTATTTCTATCTACACATTTATGTGCACATCAGTTAGTTTCACTTTAATAGTAAATAGATTTAAATGGTATTTGTTTTTCCATACCAGTCAGTGAGTTCCAGTTTAATAGTGAGTAGATTTAAGTCGTATATGTTTTTCCATGCTTTAGATATTTCACTTAGGAGGATGGTGTCCAGTTCCCAAATTATTGCAGAAGGCATTAGGCCATCCTTCTTTGTGGCTGAGTAGTAGTCCATGGTATAAATTTGCCACATTTTGTTTATCCACTCAGATAAACAAATGCCTATTAATTCATTAATGGCATTTAATGAATTAATAGGCATTTAATGGGATGATTTCATATCTTTGCAATTGAGGGTTGTGCTGCGATAAACATTCAAGTGCATTTGTCTTTTTGATGAAAAGTCTTATTTCCCTTTGGGTAAGTAAGTGGTGTTGATAGATACATTGGGAGGCCTACTTTTAGTTCTTTGAGAAATCTCTATACTGTTTCCCATAGAGGTTATACTAATTTGCAGTCCCACCAAGTGTGCGTAAGCATGTCTTCCTCTCTGAATCTGCACCGGTATCTGTTACTTTTAGATTTTTTAATAAAAGCTGTTTTACCTGGGGCAAGGTATTATCTCATTTTGGTTTTAATTTGCATTTCCCTCTGATTATCAGTGATATTGAGCATTTTTGCATGGGTTTACTGGCCATTGGTCTATCTTTTTTTTTTAAAGCTTCTGTTCATATCTTTTCCCCAGTTTTTAATGTGAATGTTTGATTTTCTTTTCTTGCTGACTTTCTTAATTTTCAATGTAATTGGGTCTTCGATTGTGAGATTTAGTTTAGAAACCTAATATTCCTTTTCTCTCCAGTAGCTTCATACATAGACTAACAGATCACCTTTATTTCATCATATTTATAGAGCACATGTAAGGATATCATGGGTGTTAAAATGAAATATTCAAAGGCTTACCATATCATAAGAGATATTTATACAAGTAGTTATAAAATATTAAAATGTTTACAATGAGAAAGTGATGGCCGGTAAGTGTGGGAAAGAGTAAGATGAGGGATCTTGTAGAGGGTTAGCATTTTCTAAACTCTGAAGCAGGTCTGAATATACAGTTTATGTGGAGATTACAGCAGTTGTGTGGCAGGAAGGGGCAATGAGAAAGGAGAAAACCCCAAGAAAAAGAACAAGTAACTTTTAGAGGTGACAAATCAACATGTTTTAGAGGAAGTCTTTAACTAAGGAGGTAGAAGGACAATTTTAAAAGTATTATGCCAGGCTTTATAAATAAGGAGTAATTCATGTTTGGGAAGAGGGTGTGTGGTGGTGCAAGATTACTCAATTAAAGTGGTATTTTAGAAAGATGACTGACTGCAGTATTCAGGCAAACTGGACAGAGTTGGGACAGTCACCAGGGTGCTGCAGCAGAGATCACAGTGCAGTAGAAAGGTCTGACAACCTATAGGGGTAGCAGTTAAATGAGACGGGACAAAAAGTGAAAGGGGTTTCATGAATGGTGTAAAAATAACTGAAGGCACTTAACAACAAAAATACATATCTCTGAAGAAGCAGGTCCCTCAGAGCTTGCTCTCGTATATTTGTCACCTTGCCTATTGCCCTCGGACTTCTTATCGATAATGTAGAATATTGGATATCATCTCTTTCATAGAACGATGGCTATTTAAAGCTACAGGCCTGAGTTAAACATAACAAATACAACATCAACAGTTAATAAACACATGAACTGAATCCTTATTTAAACAAACTTTTCTTAATTGAGAAAGTTTTGTCTTCATGCTTATGAGGAACAATTATGGCAAAAGTAATTTTTTTCAGACGAAGACAAACGCTGCTGGAATTTTATTTTTAGAAATGGAAGATTCATGCAGACACATACATACATATGTTATGCC
Organism: Nycticebus coucang; assembly: GCF_027406575.1. NCBI lineage: Eukaryota > Metazoa > Chordata > Mammalia > Primates > Lorisidae > Nycticebus > Nycticebus coucang. The sequence continues at coordinate 112,895,379 of NC_069787.1, read as the reverse complement.
CAGAGAACATCTGCTCCATTTTAGGAAATAAAAGGCAACAAAATCAAAGAACTAGGACATCTCACTTCCAAAGAAACCAACCATCTGACAAAGGCTGACTTTTGATCCTCAAAATGAATAATTTTACAGAATGTCAATTTTGAATTTAAACAATTACATTTTCTTAGAATAGCATGGAGATTAGATAGAGACACCAAACAAGTGATTTTTCAAGGGCCTGAGTGAATTACCACTGTATCCTTATAGCTTTAAGTTTATTGAAAAATTTTCTTCATGTTTAACATACTGAAAACAAGTGTATTAAGATGTTTTCCTGTCTGTGCCGTTCAACTAATTCAGTTCTTTTCTGATATAATGAATTAAATAGGAACAATGCTAAACATCACTATGGTTCTGTGCCAAGAAATGAGGTTCCATATGTAAATATATTTTTGATAAAAATTGAGAGGAAAGGAGTAAAGTCAAGAAATTCTGAAAAGAAAAGGACTGTAATTATTTTGTTAGAATACATATTAGCATTAGAAATTATGCTAACCGGTTTATCTTTTTTCATAATTTCATTAGCTTCTCTCTCTCTTTTTTCTATTCACTATAGCTTGATGTCTAACTCATAGAATATTGATGCCAAAAGGGTAATAGTTTTATTATAAGGATACCACAAATTTGCAAGCACATCAAGCATCGTCTGTATGTCACACAAAAAGACGCTTGTTTGCAGATACCCTGAGGAGAAGTGGATGGAATGGACAAGGCAAGGGGCTTTGCTTTCACAGGATGACGGAGTTAAAAGTCAAAGTTGTACTTAGAAAAAAAATAAGGTTGACTCGGGAGGCTGAGGCAGGAGAATCGCCTAAGCCCAGGAGTTGGAGGTTGCTGTGAGCTGTGTGAGGCCACGGCACTCTACCGAGGGCCATAAAGTGAAACTCTGTCTCTACAAAAAAAAAAAAAAAAAAAAAAAAAGAAAAAAAAGAAAAAAAATAAGGTTGAACCACTTGGAAAAACAAGCAATTTGGCATTTCTTCACTCTCAAATGATTTAAAGAAAATCTCTGTAATTGTTCACCCGTATCTCAGAGGGAGTCTGGATTGTGTAGCAGATACGAGCATGGGTTCTGGGTTTGTATTCTAGTCCTGTTATTCACAGGCTCAGCAACCCTTCACCTCTGTAAGCCATACTTTGTTACATCATCCAGGTAAGGCGGGTGTAAGTAACATCTCCTTCAGTGAATTACTGTGAGGAATAATGATCATTAGACCTGTTTCATCATGTTATTAAAATCCTTTATAACCTTGTTGATTTTTATGTCTGCTGTCATTATGAGCAAATGAGAGCGGTGTATTAAAATCTCTACTCATTCAGCCCTGTAAGGTTTTGCTTCATATAAGGGATTATATGATTAGGTTCACACAAAATTAAAATATGTTCGTTTTGTTTTCTTTTTTGTCTATCTTACTCCAATTTTTTCTTTGTTGTCAGTTGTTATTAGTTTTACTCAATGTACTGTGCTTGGCTTGTATTTATCATGCTCATCATTTGTAATGTTTATTAAATGTTAGGCTTGCTCATAATTTTGGCCAGTTTATGCCTTAAATGATCTCCACAGTTTTTGTTTATAATATTTGAAAATCAAGAAAAATGGCAGAAAATAGAGATAAAAACACAGGATGTCTAGATAATGAAGTTCTCAGATAAAACCATTAAAATAAAAATCTTCACATGTATTTAAACTACACGACAAAAATTGAGAAGTTTGAGAAATGATGGAAAATTATTATTATTATTATTATTATTTTTGTAGAGACAGAGTGTCACTTTATGGCCCTCGGTAGAGTGCCGTGGCATCACACAACTCACAGCAACCGCCAACTCCTGGGCTTAAGCGATTCTCTTATTCTCTTGCCTCAGCCTCCCGAGTAGCTGGGACTACAGGCGCCCGCCACAACGCCCGGCTATTTTTTTTTTTTGGTTGTAATTCAGCCTGGGCCGGGTTTGAACCCACCACCCTCGGTATATGGGGCCGGCACCCTAACAACTGAGCCACAGGCGCCGCCCGGAAAATTATTTTAAATATTGGAATTTCAATATTGAAAAATATAATAATTAAAATTAAGGAGGGTTTTTAGTATAAGTTTCAGGAGTAAAGGGCACAGCTCACTTATTTGATTTTCTCCTTCTGGCTTATGCAGCAAAGGACCAAGCAGGCTGAGGTCTCATTAGTGCAGTCACGCAGTGATTTACTCTTTATGTATTTGTTTGTTTGTTTGTTTTCAATAGCTTTATGGGGGACAAATGGTTTTTTGTTACACGGATGAATTGTACAGTGGTGATCACAGGGCTTTTACTGTATCCCTAGCCCCAAATAGTATGTAATTAGATACATTGTATCCAATCGGTAGTTTCTGATCTCCCTCCTTCCTCTCACTATTTCCCATTCCACGTCTCCAAGTCTCTTAGGCAACTCTGTGTAAGCATGTGTTCCCATTGCTCAGTTCCCACTTATCAGTAAGTGTATATAGTTTTGTTTTTCTATTCTTGAGATACTTTGCTTAGGACAATGGTTTCCAGGGCCATCCAAGTTGCTGCAACTTGGATGACATTGGATACAAAGTGGATTTGAAACTAAATCCACTAAATTGGCCTAGGAAACTCTGCCCATTCGTTATTCTGTTCTTCTCATCTTGACACATTGCCTTATATGGCAGGGCCCCAAAACAAAAAACAAAACTTGGATGACATTATTTTTTATGGTTGAGTAGTATTCCATGGTGTGTGTATTTATATATACACACTTTATCCACTCATTAGATGATGGGCACTTAGATGGAGTCCATATCTTTGTGAATTATGTTGGGATAAATATAAAAGGTGCATGTGCCATTTGGATACAATGACACCTTTTCCTCTGGAGAGATCCCCCACAGCAGGGTTGCTGCATTCAGTGATAGGCCAGCTTTAGTTCTTTGATGAATCTCCATACTGTCCTCCATACAGGTTGTCCTATGTTACATTCCCAGCAGGAGTGAACAGGCCTTCTCTTTGCGCCACCTCCCAGCATTTATGTTTTTTTGACTTTTTAATAATGGCCATCCCCACAGGGGTAAGTTAATATCTCATTGTGGTTTTAATTTGCATTTATCTGACGATTAGTGATGTCAAGTATTTTTTCTTATGTGTCTTGTTTATTTGTATCCTATTTAACATGGTTTTCAGTCCTTCCTAGGATCAATCTATTTCTTACTTTTTACTCTTTTTCCGAGTGCTAGACTTTTGGTGTCTCAACTCAAAGTCTGTGAATTTTGTCATGGCTTTCTCTCCCTTTATCCTGTCCTAAAATCCGGTTCTCATATCCCAGGCTTGTGACCTATTGAAAGACCTGTTCTGCTAGAACTGCCATATGCCACTATGGTTGAATTGACCCCTAAATCTGAGTTCATCAGTCTAGGTTACCTTTATCTTTTGATTTTAACTCTGTAATTACTTATCTTATTAACTCTTTAATGCACTCAGACATGTTTTGGAATATATTTTAAAAAATATTTTCTGGGCTCGGTGCCCGTAGCACAGTGGTTACAGAACCAGCCACATGCACTGAGGCTGGCGGGTTTAATCTTGGTCTGGGCCAGCTAAACAACAAAGACAACTGCCACAAAAAAAAAAAAAAAATAGCTGGGCGTTGTGGTGGATGCCAGCTACTTGGGAGGCTGAGGCAAGAGAATCTCTTGAGCCCAAGATTTTGAGGTTTCTGTGAGCTGTGACACTACAGCACTCCACCGAGGGCAACAGTGTGAGACTCTGTCATATATATATTTGTTTGTTTATTCTCAGCATTTTATCTAAAATTTACAGATCATTTTCTGGAAGTAAAACCATTTCTGATTGATTTTTAAACCCAGTTGGATCAGTTTATCCATTCTTAAAGTTATATACGAAATCTATATACATTTCTGGAACATAAAAATTCTCTATTAAAAACCAAAGCTTCTTTTACTCTGGTCTAGCTTCCTAAGGTTATTTTTCTTTTTTCTCTTGTTTCTTATTCCTTTTCTTTTATAAAGATTTTGTAAAAGTATAAATAAAATGTTAGCTATATTTTTATTACTTAAGTGAGAGGTAGTTAAATGCTTTTAACCTAGATTACTTCAAATGTTGACAGAAATACTGTATTAAGTAAAGATAAAGTGTCCTGAATATCTAAAAATTTGGACTAAAATTAAGAAAGGAGATTTAGAGGCTAGTACTATAACAGTAAGGAGCAATACAAATACACTATAGTCCTTTCGCCCAATGACCTTATCCAGTTTGCTAAATGGGCCAGTTTTATAGTATGCGCAGAGTGGCTATAAGCTCAAAAAGCTCCTGGCTACTTGCTCATGTCCCTATCTGCACTTCTGGCTGAACCTGACCCAAGAAAAGTCTTGGATTCAGGATTTCCTTTGGGAGAGACAGAGTCAAATGTGTGGTCTTAAGTTTCTGTTTAAATCCTAGAACTTTATTTCCTGTTTAATTGAAATTTCTCAAGAAATGATTCCGAGAAAGCCAATTGTTTCACAAGCCCAATATTTTTGGAAGCTTGACTTTAACCGTGAAGGTTAAAATATGGAAAGGAAATTCACGTTGTAGATGAGTACATTGAAAGACATCACAAAGACACTAAAAACTCAAGGCATGTCTGAGTTGGCATTTTATTTTTGCCTGCTTTTATATTCATGTCTGTGGTATAACTATCCGCAGAAGATATATTGTTGATGGTTGAAAGAGTGCCAGCAGTTTTAAATCAAGCCAAAATTTTTCTAAATGCAATGTTGTCAGGAAAGTAAACTTTCTATCTACCAAAGACTAAATATAAGTAAGCACAGATTGTGTTTTCTAGTTACTGACAGTAGATACATGAGATCTTTATGTATATTAACGTAGATCTTATTACCAAAATGAGCATTTTTTTCTAGTACACTCTAATTATTTATCAGTTGTTCAAATCTTTGTGCGAGGTGTATGATTCCACCATTACTTTTCTTTTCCTATAAAAAGTCTTGCTCTTGTTAACTAATGGCTAATATTTCCCTGGGATTCCCTGGATTGTGACTAACTCAATCACCACATTGCTCCTATGTGGTCTACCTGCTGTAGGGTCCTGACTCAAGGCCTAGCCAGTTATCTCTGGGAATCTCCACCATGTCTGAAATGGGACGAGGAAGGGTCCTTTTTATTCTTCCACTCTGGCCTCCTTTTCTGCTACCCAGAAACTATTTTTGGTGAGAGATTTGACTCATTTCTGTCACCAGAGTTCCCTTCCTGCCTAAGAATCCTCCTTCTTTATGTTGGTTTTAGCTTTTTTTAAAAAAAAATTCTAAAGCACAAGCTCTTTGTAGTCACACATGGAAGTACATTTTTAATATTATCACTTTGTTGAAGCCAAGTTAAGTTTTTTGCAAAATCTGAAAAAAATACTCTCCTTAATTCTGTGATTGACCTGGTCTAAGCAGGTTCATTTGCTCTTCAATATTTGTCTCTTAGAATCTCAAATGGACTCAGCTTTGTCAACGTCCTTTAAAAGAATTATACATGTACCTCTCCATGCTCAAAATGAAACCTGCAAAATTGGCCTAAGAAACTCTGCCCATTTGTTATTCTTCCACTCATCTTGACACATTGCCTTCTACGGCAGGGCCCCAAAAGAAAAAACAAAAGCAAATGCTAAAAACATGCCAAAGCAAACACACAAACAAAAACAACACAAAATCCCGGCAAGCTCCATTATCCATATAAACCACATGAAGAAGTATCTGGATTTGGAAAAGAGGGAATAGAACTCACCAAATTTGTCAAACAGCTACAGCCAAATTTTGAATTTAGATTGGATTGTTTATGGAATGTTAAAAACTTTCCCATGTATTTACCTTATCTTCAAAGGAGCAAAAAGCCATAATTTTACACTTATATCAGTAATTGCCATCTATTTCCTGGAAACAATTCTGGTTAGATTTGGGGTGTGTAAAATGTGACTGTCTATGGAAAGAACATGGACTTGGCAGTCAAGACTGTGGGGGACGACCACTAACTGGTGGTGTGAGCTGGATGAATTATTTATTCAAATTATTTGAGCCTCGGTTTCTTCACAGGAAAAGTGTAAATGTTGTGCCTGGTAGCTCTTATAACAGCACTTCAATTTCCCATGATTCTAGACTGTTCATGTTAATTGAAGAGGCCTCAATTGGGAAGGTATTTGAGTGGAAAGAAAAAAAAAGGAAAACAAACTCCATAGTTAATTTCTATCATTTGGCTGAACTCTGACCTTTATATAAAAGTATAATTATTTAATGAAAGGTTTTCATGAATTATGTGAATTTTACATAAAAAGAAATTTATATGTAATTATGCAATTAAAAAATGTCTGTAAGACTTAATTTATTAGATCATTTTCCAGATATAAATTTTTAAAGATGTCGACTCAGAGATTTTATTACCTCTTTGGGTGGCCCATCCGTGGTTTTAGTCATCTTACCTTACAACCGAACCATTAAGTTATAACAACTCAAATAGTCTCGCCTTTCTTCTTTCTTTTCTGTATGGAATCTGGGGGGAGTGTATCCAGCAACTCATGATATGGGCGTACATACGTATTATGTGTATGAATGTGTGTTTATATGTAATATGTATAGGTACATGTGTATGGATGTCTTTGGTGATCACAAAAGAAACATAGAGATTTGTACCAAAAGAAATGTAAATGAAAAATGAGGAACTTTTGGCTGGCACCGTGGCTCCTGCCTGTAATCCTAACCCTCTGGGAGGCTGAGGAGGGTGGATTGCTTGAGCTCAGGAGTTTGAGACCAGCCTGAACAAGAGCAAGACTGTCTCTAAAAAATAGCTGGATGTTGTGGTGGGCACCTGCAGTCCCAGCTACCAGAGAGGCTGAGGCAAGAGAATCACTTTGAGCCCAAGAGTTTGAGGTTGCTGTGAGCTATGATGCCATAGCACTCTACTGAGGGCAACAGTGTGAGATTCTGTCTCAAAAAAAAAAAAATTGAGGGACTTCAAATAAAGAAGAGTATCAAAAAATGGGTATTCTCTATAACATGAGCAGTAGAGAATGGAAGAGATTAGGCACCATCTAATTTTATGCCGTCACTGACAGGTAAAGTTAGGGTTTTGTTGAGCCCTGAGAGGAGCTACATTTACTTTAAAAAGTTTCTAGAGCCCATTTCTTTAACATCTTTTTTTTTTTTTTTTTTTTGCAGTTTTTGGCCAGGGCTGGGATTGAACCCACCACCTCCAGCATATGGGGCCGGAGCCCTAATCCTTCGAGCCACATGCGCTGCCCTCTTTAACATCTTTTTATACTTTTATGAGGCCTGTGAAATTGGAAGGCAATAAGAAAATCTTAACTTTACAAATTATCTTTCTACTGTGCTTAATGAAAGACTAGTGTTCTTAAAGAGGCAACGAGTTTATAACCTAGCTCACTCATCCCGTCAGAGGTTTTCTAAGTGAACAGAAACTTGGTTTTTTAAAGCAAGGATTATAGTTCCCTTCCTCCTTCCCTTCCCCTCTCCCTCCCTCCCTTCTCTGCCTTCATTCTTCTCGTTTACATGATATATTAATAAATATTTTTGGCCCAGTTCTCATCATGCCCAATTTATCTAGGGACTATGTGGTATTTATATTATTGCCTTTTCACTAGTTTGCTCCTTGGTTATGATCTTTTTGCTTTTAACTCATTAGGGTGGTTTTTCGTTTGAGTTGTTTTTAATTCATTTATTAGGTTAACATTAGGCAAATAAAAGGAAGTTTTCAGCAGCATAGTGGAAAATAATTTGTTAAACTATTACATGGTAAGTTCTTACATAAAATCTGTTTAAGTGGTAGTATTTTTTTAAGTTATTTTGGAAATAATATCACAATTTAAATTTATCATTAAAGTAGTTTTTTAATGGTTGGTTTTAGAGACAATCCTCTATACTTAGGTTATAGAATGTATAACAGAAACATTTGATTTAAAATACTCATTTTATAGATTTAATCAGGTTTTATGAGGTTATTTCATCCATTTTCATGCTCTGAATCACACATTTCATGCTTCCTGTTTTATGTGTAAAAAACTACATTTCCTCCTTAGCACTTAGATTGAAGATGTATGTTTGGTCTCTTTTAGATTATAATCAGGTTTGTTACATTCAAAAAACTGTAGTTTTAAGAGTAAACTGCATGTTGCATCATGAATTTATGGCTGACCACTTACCCTGGTCTCCTGGCTCGGGCCCAGTGGCTGGTTGTCATTTTATGAAGTCAGTTGTTTTGCTTTCCGAGGCGTCTGTTAAACTCATTCCCTATTCCACCGTTTTCCCGCTACATTCATTCCCTCTGAGGAAAATGCCACACGGGGGAAGTGCTTTTCTTTTTCAGTGATAAATTATTAGAGCAACACTCACTTTGTGAGTTAGCATGCTCCTTTTCCATGTCTACGGACCTTGTATTTTGACACAACCTTGCATGTTCATTCTACTAGTGAGCTACTAAGGCCTTTGGTTGCAAGAGTCAGAATTCATTCTGAAAACTGGCCTAAGCCAAAAAGGGTGTTTATTAGCTGACGTAACTGTTCGTCTCACTGGCGATGTTGTACGCAGGCTCAGAGGTATCGAGACACTAATATATCTCTATCCTGAACGCCGTGTCTCCCCCCTCTGTTATGCTCCCTCTGGGTGGTCTTCATTCTCAAGCAGGTTCTGGAGGTGAGTCCAAGAATCTGCACATTTGAATCCTTGTTTGTCCTCTGCTGCACACTAGAAGGAGTTGTCTTGACCTCACGTTAGGAAAGCTGATGAATAAAACAAAGGTCCGTGCATAATTTTCACGATATCCTCCATTGCCCATAAGCAAAACAGGCCCCCCCAACCCCCAGGTAGTCTGTGGGCCGCGGGTTGGACACCCTTGGCACCTTCACACACACCCTAGAAAACCCAGTAGAATGAGACTTTCTGCTCATTTCCTTGTGCTCTGTCATGCTGGCTCTGCCTCCAGCATTTGTCACTGGTCAAGGAGTTGTAATCCATTAATTTATCAGTCAGAACTGGGACTAACGCCCACATCTGAGGCTGAAACACGATGTGAACCCCACACTTACCAGGGACCTGGGTCTGCGGGTCCAGGAAGAGCAGTTTTCCAAAGAAATGTTGGCTATTGATATCAAGAAAAGAGAGAATGGGTATCTAACCTTCAAGAAAGTATTCACTGTGGACATTGTGCTACTAAAATTCTTTCAGTACAGCCATTCCTTCAGGATGAAATTTGCTGAAATTGAATATTCAAGGAACTGCTCATTTTTACTCTCCAAATTTTTGGTTCAGATCTTTGGTCCAAAGATTAGCCCCTCATAAACTAGATAAGTGTTTTTATCATGCTGTCCCCATTTCTAATATGTTCTTCTCTTTTGTAAAATTGCCATATATACTCCAGTCCATTCCTTCGCAACCTTCTTTTTATTTTTTTTTATTGTTGGGGATTCATTGAGGGTACAATAAGCCAGGTTACACTGATTGCAATTGTTAGGTAAAGTCCCTCTTGCAATCATGTCTTGCCCCCATAAAGTGTGACACACACTAAGGCCCCACCCCACTCCCTCCATCCCTCTGTCTGCTCCCCCCCCCATAACCTTAATTGTCATTAATTGTCCTCATATCAAGATGGAGTACATAGGATTCATGCTTCTCGATTCTTGTAATGCTTACTAAGAATAATGCCTTCCACTTCCATCCAGGTTAATATGAAGGATGTAAAGTCTCCATTTTTTTTAATGGCTGAATAGTATTCCATGGCATACATATACCACAGCTTGTTAATCCATTCCTGGGTTGGTGGGCATTTAGGCTGTTTCCACATTTTGGCGATTGTAAATTGAGCTGCAATAAACAGTCTAGTACAAGTGTCCTTATGATAAAAGGATTTTTTTCCTTCTGGGTAGATGCCCAGTAATGGGATTGCAGGATCAAATGGGAGGTCTAGCTTGAGTGCTTTGAGGTTTCTCCATACTTCCTTCCAGAAAGGTTGTACTAGTTTGCAGTCCCACCAGCAGTGTAAAAGTGTTCCCTTCTCTCCATATCCACGCCAGCATCTGCAGTTTTGAGATTTTGTGATGTGGGCCATTCTCACTGGGGATAGATGATATCTTAGGGTTGTTTTGATTTGCATTTCTCTAATATATGGAGATGATGAACATTTTTTCATGTGTTTGTTAGCCATTCGTCTGTCATCTTTAGAGAAAGTTCTATTCATGTCTCTTGCCCATTGATATAAGGGATTGTTGGCTTTTTTCATGTGGATTAATTTGAGTTCTCTATAGATCCTAGTTATCAAGCTTTTGTCTGATTGAAAATATGCAAATATCCTTTCCCATTGTGTAGGTTGTCTCTTTGCTTTGGTTATTGTCTCTTAGTTGTACAGAAGCTTTTCAGTTTAATGAAGTCCCATTTGTTTATTTTTTTTGTTGTTGCAATTGCCATGGCAGTCTTCTTCATGAAGTCTTCCCCCAGGCCAATATCTTCCAGTGTTTTTCCTATGCTTTCTTTGAGGATTTTTATTGTTTCATGCCTTAAATTTAAGTCCTTTATCCATCTTGAATCAATTTTTGTGAGTGGGGAAAGGGGTGGGTCCAGTTTCAGTCTTTTACGTGTAGACATCCAGTTCTCCCAACACCATTTATTGAATAGGGAGTCTTTCCCCCAAGGTAAGTTCTTGTTTGGTTTATCGAAGATTAGGTGGTTGTAAGATGTGAGTTTCATTTCTTGGTTTTCAATTCGATTCCAAGTGTCTATGTCTGTGTTTTTGTGCCAGTACCATGCTGTCTTGAGCACTATGGCTTTGTAGTACAGACTAAAATCTGGTATGCTGATGCCCCCAGCTTTATTTTTGTTACAAAGAACTGCCTTAGCTATACGGGTTTTTTTCCGGTTCCATACAAAACGCAGAATCATTTTTTCCAAATCTTGAAAGTACGATGTAGGTACTTTGATAGGAATGGCATTGAATAGGTAGATTGCTTTGGGAAGTATAGACAATTTAACAATGTTGATTCTTCCCATCCATGAGCATGGTATGTTCTTCCATTTGTTAATATCCTCTGCTATTTCCTTTCTGAGGATTTCATAGTTTTCTTTATAGAGGTCCTTCACCTCCTTCATTAGGTATATTCCTAGGCATTTCATTTTCTTGGAAACTATGGTGAAGGGAGTTATGTCCTTAATTAGCTTCTCATCTTGACTGTTATTTGTGTATACAAAGGCTACTGACTTGTGGACATTGATTTTATATCCTGAAACATTACTGTATTTTTTGATGACTTCTAGGAGTCTTGTGGTTGAGTCTTTGGGGTTCTCTAAGTATAAGATCATGTCGTCAGCAAAGAGGGAGAGTTTGACCTCCTCTGCTCCCATTTGGATTCCCTTTATTTCCTTGTCTTGCCTAATTGTATTGGCTAGAACTTCCAGCACCATGTTGAATAGTAAAGGTGACAGAGGACAACCTTGTCTGGTTCCAGTTCTAAGAGGAAAAGCTTTGAGTTTTACTCCATTCAGTAAAATATTGGCTGTGGGTTTGTCATAGATAGCTTCAATCAGTTTTAGAAATGTGCCACCTATGCCTATACTCTTCAGTGTTCTAATTAGAAAAGGATGCTGGATTTTATCAAATGCTTTTTCTGCATCTATTGAGAGGATCATGTGATCTTTATTTTTGCCTCTGTTAATATGATGGATAACGTTTATGGACTTGAGTATGTTAAACCAGCCTTGCATCCCTGGGATGAAGCCTACTTGATTTTGATGAATGACTTTTTTGATGATAAGCTGTAATCTATTGGCTAGGATTTTGTTGAGAATTTTTGCATCTATATTCATGAGTGAGATTGGTCTGAAATTCTCCTTTTTGTTTGGGTCTTTTCCTGGTTTTGGTATCAGGGTGATGTTTGCTTCATAGAATGTGTTGGGGAAGAGTCCTTCTTCGTCAGTTTTTTGGAATAATTTCTGTAGTACAGGAATAAGCTCTTCCTTGAAGGTTTGATAGATTTCTAGAGTGAAGCAATCTGGACCAGTGCATTTTTTAGTTGGAAGCTTTTTTATTGTTTCTTTGATCTCAGTGCTTGAAATTGGTCTGTTCAGGAGATCTATTTCTTCCTGGGTAAGAATACGGAGATGGTGTGATTCCAAATATTGATCCATTTCCTTCACATTGTCAAATTTCTGGGCATAGAGTTTCTGGTAGTATTCAGAGATGATCTCTTGTATCTCTGTGAGATCAGTTGTTATTTCCCCTTTATCGTTTCTGATTGAGGTTACTAGAGATTTTTCTTTTCTATTTCTAGTTAGTCTGGCCAATGGTTTATCTATTTTATTTATTTTTTCAAAAAACCAACTCCTTGTTTCATTAATTTTCTGAATGATTCTTTTGTTTTCAATTTCATTGATCTCTGATTTGATTTTGGATATTTTTTTTCTTCTACTGAGTTTAGGCTTAGATTGTTCTTCTTTTTCCAATTCCATAAGATCTCTTGTGAGATTGTTGATGTGCTCTCTTTCTGTTTTTCGAATGTAGGCATCTAAAGCGATGAATTTTCCTCTCAAAACTGCTTTTGCAGTATCCCACAAGTTTTGGTAGCTTGTGTCTTCATTGTTGTTATGCTCAAGGAGGTTAATGATTTCCTATTTTATTTCTTCCTGTACCCATCTGTTATTCAACAGAAGATTGTTTAATTTCCATGGCTTAGGGTGGGGTTGAGCATTTCTGTTAGAGTTGAGTTCCACCTTTATTGCCTTATGGTCTGAAAAGATACAAGGTAAAATTTCAATTCTTTTGATTCTGTTGATATTTGTTTTGTGTCCCAGGATATGATCAATTTTGGAGAATGTTCCGTGGGGTGATGAGAAGAATGTATATTCTTTATCTTTGGGTGGAGTGTTCTATATGTGTCTATCAAGCATAGTCGTTCTACGGTCTCATTTAAATCTCTTATATCTTTGTTTAATTTCTGTTTAGAGGATCTGTCCAGCTCTGTAAGCGGAGTGTTAAAGTCCCCTGTTATGATGGTATTATCAGATATGATATTGCTCAGACTGAGTAAGGTCTGCTTCAAGAATCTGGGAGCATTTAAATTGGGTGCATAAATATTTAGAATTGTAATGTCTTCTTGTTGTAGTTTTCCCTTGACCAATAAAAAGTGACCATCTTTGTCTTTTTTGACTTCAGTTGCTTTAAATCCACATGTATCTGAAAATAAGATTGCAACTCCTCTTTTCTTCTGAATTCCATTTGCCTGAAAAATTGTCTTCCAACCCTTGACTCGGAGCTTTAATTTGTCTTTTGATGCCAGGTGTGTTTCTTGCAGACAGCAAATGGATGGCTTGTGTTTTTTAATCCAGTCAGCCAATCTATGTCTCTTCAGTGGGGAATTCAAGCCATTAACATTTATTGAGATAATTGATAAGTGTGGTAGTATTCTATTCGTCTTATTTTGTGAGAATCCATTGCTTAGTTTTATCTTTTGCATCAGTGTGGAGGTTAGGTTCTGCACTTTAATTTCTGAGTTCTTACTTTGATGCTGATCCATTGTGGTGGTCAGTGTGCAGAACAGGTTGAAGTATTTCCTGTAGAGCTGGTCTTGTTGTGGCGAATTTCCTCAATGTTTGTATATCCATAAATGATTTGATTTCTCCATCAATTTTGAAGCTTAGCTTAGCAGGTTACAGAATTCTGGGCTGGAAATTGTTCTGTTTAAGTAGATTAAAGGTAGATCATTGTCTTCTTGTTTGGAAAGTTTCATTAGAGAAGTCTGCAGTCACTCTGATGGATTTGCCCCTGTAGGTCAACTGGCCCTTACTCATGGCAGCTTGCAGAATATTTTCTTTTGTCTTGACTTTGGACAGGTTCATCACAATGTGTCTTGGAGAAGCTCGGTTAGAGTTGAGGCGACCTGGGGACCGATATCCCTCTGAAAGCAGTGTGTCAGAATCTTTGGTGATGTTTGGGAAATTTTCTTTTATAATATTCTCTAGTATGGCTTCCATTCCTCTGGGGCATTCTTCTTCCCCTTCTGGAATTCCTATAACTCGTATGTTGGAACGCTTCATAAAGGCCCATAATTCTGACAGTGAACGTTCTGCTTTCTCTCTCTTCTTTTCTGCCTCTTTTACTATCTGAGTTATCTCAAGAACTTTGTCTTCTACTTCTGAAATTCTTTCTTCTGCATGGTCTAACCTGTTGTTGATACTTTCCATTGCATCTTTAAGTTCCTTCGGGTCTGCTATATCCTTTTTATATTCTTCATATCATTCATCTCTTATTTGATTCTGTTTTTGGATTTCCTTTTGGTTATTTTCCACTTTATTAGCAATTTCCTTCATTGTTTCCATCATTTCTTTCATTGTTTTCAACATGTGTATTCTAAATTCCCTGTCATTCCTAACATTTCTTTATAGGTGGAATCATCTGCAGGAGCTACCTCATGGTCCCTTGGTGGGGTTGTTCTAAACTGGTTCTTCATGTTGCCTGGAGTTTTCTGCTGATTCTTCCTCATGAGTGATTTCTTTTATCTGTTTCCTTGTCCTAATTTTCCTTTCACTTCCTCTTGCTCTTTAAGTTCTTGTGCCTGTGGACTAAGGGTTACAGGACCAGAAGGGTGAGAAGGTTGAAGAGCAAAAAAGGGATGAAAGAAAGGAGGACCGAGTGATAAGAAAAAAAAGAAAGATAGAGAAAGGAGAGGAGTGGCTATAAGGAATATTGACAAAAAGAAGAGAGGCACAGAAAGAGGGAGACAGGACAATATAGGTGTACAGTAAGGTACTTTGACACATCCTTAAAAAACCCCACCTTCTGGGGGTGCCCAGTTGGGTGGTTCCCTTAGGTCAGCAGCTCTTTGCTAACCTGATCAGACACAGTACCCCACCTCCACCAAGTAGAGAGGAAAGACAAAAATGCTATAAATCAAACCAAAACAAGCAAACAGAAAACTTTATGGGGATAAAATTGGGTGAAAAACCAAATGATAGTGGTAGAAACACTAGTTATTAAAAAAGGCAGCAATGGGAAATTATAATTAAACTAGAAAAATTGAGAAAGAAAAAGGGATCTGTATGGAAAAGATTGAAATTAAAAAACAAAAGAACATCAACAACGTCAAAATAAACAAACAAACAAAAAAACCCAACCAAACAAAAGAAAAGAAAAAAATACACAACCAAAAACCTAGCAGTTTGTATATGTTATTGAATATTGTCTGGGCAACACGTGGTCTTCTGTGGTATGATATGTTAATCACAGTTCTGATACGACTGGAGGCTGCTGATTTCTCAAACCCCAACAGGTAGACACCCTAAATCTCTCTTCAGCCCACTTAAAAGGCACTTTGAACTTGTAAACTTGCTGAGCAGAAGCTTTCCCAGCTTTCTCGCTGGAATCACTGCTGAAGTGGCTATCCACTTACCCAGTGTGCCAAAACCGGTCTCATTCTGCCCCTGAGGGTTAGGGCTGCAAGGAGGCTCAGACCCCACCCTTAGGCTACTTGGTTGCTGGGTTACCAGCTCCCACCCGTTTCTAGCTCTGCGACCCTGAGGGCGGAGCTTGCCGGGGCAGATCACTGAGAATGGTTCCGTGTGACCCACGGCCAAACACTATTAGCTCCGTCTGGCTCAGCAGCTCAGACTGGGGCCCTAGACAACAACCAAAGTTCTCCGCACTCCCGCTCAGGCCCTCCCCAAGGCAGTTCAACTCAGTGCCAAGTCCAAGGACACCAAAACAGTTCACAGGTAAGGCCTTTCTGGTTTGCAGTCTCGCTGCTACTGAACTTACAGTTGTGGGCGGGTTTAGACGGATTGAACACACGCGACCACTTGCCGGTTTTCCACGTTTTAGTCCTCCTCTTGGGGTCCAGAAGTCTCTCGCTGACTCCCTGCATCCTCATAGGTGTGATGATAGGCAGATCCCACCAGCCAGAGATGCCTGGAGTCCTATCTCCCCAGACTCACAGTGCCCAAATGCAAGGAAGCAGTTACTCGGCCGCCATCTTGCTCCGCCTCTCGGCAACCTTCTTAAATTCCACCATTTACAAAACATTGTCCCTAGCCATTGGATTGTGAGATTTTTTTTTTTTTTTTTTTTTTGCCTTTTAATTAAAAATGGTCTTATTGCTTATGGCATTCTGCAATCTTTTAAAAAATCTTTTAGTTGTTTATTTTTTGTGTTCATGTTTATAAACTTATCAAACTGCCACTCAATTTTATTTTGGCTATCACTTGTTTGAAAAAAATTCACAAAGGCAAAAAGCCACTATGAATTTAATGAAAGATTTAAGTGAGACTAAGTATTATCAATGTGTTTGAAAACCATTTTGTACATAAATATGGAAGACTTTCTTTCAGGGATTATTTATATGTGGATTATGGCATTTTTATCTTATTAATTTATACTAATTTTTTCATCTTGCTTGGTGTAGTATTTGCTACCATAATAGTAATTATGTATTTTTGTGTTTGTGTCTTTTTAACTTAGATACATGATGAGTAATCAATTCTAAAAATTTTTTAACTTTATGGTTTATCTTGTATAACTAGATAAAAAACGCTTACTGATTAATTAGATGTTTCCTTTTCTGTTTTGATATCATTGTTCTGAACTTTTACCATTTTTTTTTTGACACAAAGTCTTATTCTGTTGCTCTGGGCTAGAGTGCTGTGTTGTCATAGCTCACGTGTCTCTGCTCAGTTGGCAGAGTCCCTTACGGTAACCTCAAATGCCTGGGCTCAAGCAATCCTCTAGCCTCAACTTTCCTAGCAGCTGGACTACAGGGGCCTGCCGCAATACCCAGCTAGTTTTTCTATTTTTTTGGTATGGAAAGGGTCTAAGCTGGTCTCTGAACTCCTGAGCTCAAGTGATCTACCTGCCTTAACCTCCTAGAATGCTAGAATTACAGGTATGAGCCAGTGCCTGGCCTCTTTTGATATTCTTAACACATGCTGAATTTAGATTTTTACTTAATTATTGGTGGTTTAAATCAACATCAATATTTTTTTGAAACTTGGAAACTGGAATAACATAGAACAAATTTATTGTTAATAAATTTTCTGATGTTTTACTTTGTAATGGAGATGCTGTTATGGACTGAATTGTGCCCTCCCAAAATGTATATGTTGAAACCCTAACCCCAAATAAGACTGTATTTGGAACTATGTGACCTTTAAGGAGGCAGGAAAGGTTAAATGAGCTTTTCAGGCTGGGGTTCCATTCCCATAGGACTAGTGTCCCTTTAAGAAGAGGTATACACACCAGTCATGGCCAGGGACAGAGGAGGGTCCATGTGAGGTCACAGCAAGAAGGCTGCCGTCTCCAAGCCCCAGAGAGAGGCCTCGGAAGAAACCAGCCTGCCAACACCTTGAATCTTGCACTTCCAGCTTTCAGAACTGTGAGAAGACAGATTTCTTGTTGTTTAAGCCACATACATATTCTGTGTAATTTTTTGTTTATTTCAGAATATTATGGGGGTACAAATGTTTTGGTTACATGAATTTCTTTTATACAGATTGAGTCAAAGTTATAAGTGTGCCCATCAGGTAGTATGCACTGTACTGGTTAGGTATGAAATTACTCCCTCTTGCCCCCTCCTACCCACTCCCACCTGCTTGGTTTCTGTTGAATTTTACTGCCAAACGTGCATGGGGTATTGATTGATTAGTTCCAGTTTAATAGTGAGTACATGTGGTGTTTGTTTTTCCATTCTTGTGACACTTCACTTACAAGAATGGTCTCCAGTTCTAGCCAGGTTGTTACAAAAGGCATTAGTTTACCAATTTATTTTTTTATAGCTGAGTAGTTCTCCATGGTATACAAATACCCCATTTTATTAGTTCATTCATGTATTGATGGGCACTGAGGTGATTTTTTTATGCCAGCCTTACTAATTTATATTATCATAAAAAATACACTATATATAATTTTTACATATGGATTATTAATTTTTATATTAAAATTATATATTTTATTAATTTTTATATTAATATAAAAATTAGACTCTTACTAATAAAGTACAATCAGCATTATAGCATAGCATTTATCCGACATGGTTTTCAAAATTCTATTGGTTTAAACTTCTTCTTCATTTCAATAAGATGATTTGAATTGAAACTGAAAGTGTAGTGTATTTCATATGTGGCCTTTTTATAGTCATTTACCACTGAACCTGAGTTTTGAGAGAAAATGTTCATGAACTCACCTCCATTCCATAATTTGAAGGTCTGAACTTTGCAAATGATGATATATCTGTTAGAGCTAGTTCTAGCTTTCTAAGAATATATTTTGAAACCGTGAAATAGTGCTGCAGATCTCAAAGACTGATAATCTCATTGGATAGAATTGTGTTAGGAAAATCTATACATTGAACTAGGAATATCCACAATCAATTATGATAAAACAAGATTCTTAGAAAAGGAGGAGGGCTGAAGGAGATTGGGTTTTGAGAAGGTTGGTTTCTTGCTTTCTCTCTCTCTCTGTCTCTATCACACAATACTTTTAAGTTGGCAGAGTCCCTTACTGGTCATCAGTGTAGTAATGTGATGACTTTTAGAACAGACAGCTACTTGAATCTTCTTCTAGCACTTTTGGAGTGCTTATTTTGCATCAGTGGGATCATAAAATAAAAACACAAGGGGACTGATAACATAGATTTCTGAAAGCTCATTCATAGCAACATCAGAGGATTGGCTGAAAGCTGCCAACAGAACTATTCAACATAACTATGTGAATTTAAAAATCACAAGGTAGTGAAAAATATCCGTTAGGTTACTTGGTTACCCATTTAAAGTGCACAATTTAATGGCTTTTAGTATTGTGTATAGTACAGAGTTGTGTCACCGTCACCATAATCAACTTTAGAATATTTCCTCATTCAAGAAAGAAACTCCGTATCTTTAGTAGCCCCTCTCCATTCCCTATCTTCATCCCCTAACCACCAGTCCCAGGCAACCGCTGATCTACTTTCTGTCTCTATACATTTGCCTATTCTGAACATTTCATAGAAATGGTTCATACACTTACATAGACTCTTATGACTCACCTCTCATCTGGCATGTTTTCAAGGTTTATCGGTGTGGTAGCGTGTATAAATACCTCATCCCTCCTGTGGCTAAATATTTTTCCATCATGGATATAATTTATATTTTTATTAACTGATTATGATTTGATCTTAGGTTTGGAAGATATGCCCCAGGAAGAACACAATTATGGAGACATTCACATTTTTAAGCATATTTATAATAATTTGGAATAAGTAAAAGGAGATATTACTAACAAAAGAGCAAGAATTTCTTTTAAAATAACAAGAGCTGTGGGTTCTGTGCCAGCTACTGCATTAAATGATAGTATGTATTTGTCGCATTTAATACTTCAACAGTCCTAGGGGGGTAGGAATTTTTTTTATAGATGAATAAACTGAGTCACAGGTGGTTAAAAAACTCAATTAGGACACACAACAAGCAAGAGATTTTCAGCTCCCCTCTCCAGTTCTAGGATCTATAGTCTTAACCACTAGAACTACACATCCTCTTTGTGGCTGATGTGAGCACCTATGAGGTAATTTATTCAGTAATGAGTTAAAAATTTGGACATATTATTATAATTTTGAAGTTACTACAGTTACTATAACTGTTTGAATAGTAAGTAATTTCTGGGCGGCGCCGGTGGCTTAAAGGAATAGGGTGCTGGCCCCATATGTGGGAGGTGGCGGGTTCAAACCTGGTCCTGGCCAAAAACTGCAAAAAAAAAAAAAAAAGTAGGTAAATTTCTAGGTAAACCTTATTAAGTTGCATTCTCATTTCTTGATGAAATTCTAATGGTTGATAAAATCATGAACAGCCTAGGAAAAGAGCACAGTCTTTTCATCCTTATTAGTTTTTAATGGAAGTAAATAAAATAACAATTGCATAACCCTTTGATTTTACATAAGGATTTAATTCTTTTCAACCCACCTAAGCTTTGCTATAGTAATTCTTTTTGCAAGGCGTTTTGTTAATACTATTTCTTTTTGCAGATGAGGCAAAAGAAACAGATTTTAAGTTTCAGACCACAAGGTAAGCTGAAGAGTTGATACTTTTTCTTTCATTTTTTTTCACTAAAATTCTTCAACTCTTAAAAAATGATATATATTTGACTAAGGATTATTGTATAGTCTTAGAATTTTTGAAACAAATATTTTTCAAAGTAAAGAATCTTATATTTAAATAATGAATAAACTTTTTTGTAAGCTGGGTTAATGTATACATATATTCAAGTATGTATATAGTTTACAAATATATGGCATATGGAAAATGAACTTAAAATATGACAATAAAAAATATAAATTTTATTTCTCAATGTCAACTCCACAAAGGTCAACACACTTTCATAAGTGGTAAGACCAGTCATTTCGTCCATGCCTAAAGAAGTGAGGGTCCCTATTATTTAACCTTGCAATGTAGTCTTTATTTATATTGCTAATTGATGAAAAATGGGGTCTTTAAAGATTTTTTGACATTAGGAAACAGAAGGAAACAAATCAGGACTCTTGATGACGTCTAATGATTTTCCATCAAAATTCTTTTAAAATCACCCTGGTTTGATGAAAAGGATGAGCTGGAACTTTGTTGTGGTGGAGAAGAACTTTCTGGTCCTGGACATTTTATGCTAAAGGTTTGACTAAATTTCACAAAGCACCCTCATGATAAGCGGATGTTGTCATTCTCTGGCTCTCCAGAAAATCAATAAGCAAAATCCCTTGAGCATCACAAAAAGCTCTTGCCATGAACTTTGCCGTTGACTTTTCCTTTGGTGTGCTTGGGCTTTGACTAGACGCTTCCACCACTTTTCTTCTGTGTTGTCTGCAGAATCATACTGGTAAAGTATCTCCTGTTATAAATCTTTTAAAAAAATACTTCAGACCCTTAGTCCCATTCATTTAAAATTCCCAATAAAAGCTCTGTGCTTGTCTGCAGGTACAATGATTTTGGCACCCATTGAGTGGAAAATTTGCTCAATTTTAATTTTTTAGTTAGAATTGCATAAGTTGAACCAGTTCACGTGTCTGTGGGGTTGACTGTTATTTCTGCTATTAATCTTTGGCTCTATTCATTTAAGGCATGAACAAGATTAATTTTTCCTTCATAAATTGATACGGATGGTCTGCCAATGTGGACTTTATGTTTATCACCATCTTGTTCCTTCTGAAAATGAATGTTGGTTTCTTTGGGGGCATTATTCCCATAAACTTTTCATAAAGCATCAAAAATTTCACCATTGTGCCACCCAGGTTTCACCATAAGTTTATGTTTGCTCTTGCTAAAAATGAATTTTAGCAGAATTCATTTTTCTCTTTTAGGAACTCTTTTCAAACTTATGTCTTATCCTTATTGGTGAATCAAACTAGATCCTGTTCAGATATTTTATAACAACTTAGTGCAAGTTTATTTTGGTGCAAAGAAATTTTGGAATCTATGCATAGTTTTTTCACTTGTACGTTTTTCATAAATGCATATACTTTTGGAGATGACATGCGTGTATATATGTGTGTGTGTGAGTGTGAGGTGGTGTGGGTGGCCTGCTTTATGGAATGGAGGTGTGATCTGTCTGCCCCTGGCATGGTGACATCAATAACAAGTTCCGCAATGCTTGAGTTCTGGAAAACAGAAGCAAGAGAGGCTGTATATAGTCATCACTGCTTCTGCAGAACTCATTGATAACATGGACAAAGCATTATTCACTCCCTTAGGGAGGAATTACTAATAGGATGAAGATAAATGTGGAAACTTCTTCCTCAGAATGTAGAATTATTACCAAAATTTCCTTTTAGGGACCACAGTGGGAATGTAGTAGGGAGATCTGGGTCTTCCTTCCTCCCTAGTGTGTGTTCTCTTTACCTATTTTCACATATAATGTGAGTCGAACATTCTCTCCCTATTCTATTTGTCACATCAAATTATTCTCAGCCAACACTTCCAAAATAGCTTTCTAGAGGGTGTACAGATGACCCGTGGCAACATAAATATCACAGACAATGCAATGCAGCAACATAAAAATCAAGAGGAAACCCTTCCCTTTGTTAAATGTCTTGGCATAAATTAAAGCCTGCAAATAAAACACTTTTGGAATTATAGTCAAACTATCAAATATTAAAATTCTTCCAGCACTCCTGCCCCAATATTCTCATATAATAGGATTAGCCTCACCTATATATGCCTGACATCTTGAAGCTGTTTCTTTTTATGTCTGTTCATGATAGACAAGCAAGCACAGCACCAACGGGGCATCTCCTATACAAGTACAGGTGACACTTCCAAGAAGGAGTCAATTGTAGCAGTTTTGCCAACCAGGAAATAGTGTCAATCTTTTTATAGTTTGTTACTTCCTGGCTGATGCTTTACAACTTCAATCAAGCATCTCTGATATATTTGTGCTTACCAAGGAAGTTGCTCCCTTCGCCACTTTTGGGAATTTCTCTAATTCCTCTGCCTTGTTTAAGTGAGAAATCAATCTATATTAAACCACATCAGGAATTTTAAATATATACAAGTTCCTGGGTCACTTTGAACTACTGAAGTCTGAACCTCTGGGAATGGTACATAGACGTCAATGTATTTTAAAGTATCCCAAGTTAAAATCTACTCATTAAGCAAATAAAAGATGATCATTCTATAATTGAATCGCTTTTCCCATCCAATGTACTCACTACTAATATGAAACCAGTATGTAAACAATTACATGCTCATAGGAACAATAAGCACAGATATAGTCTGGTGTGGGGGTAAGAGGGGGTGGGAGAGGATGACTGGCTGTAGGAGGGAGGGCAAGTGGCGGGATCTCACCTGATGTGCACATAGTGAGGGTGGATAAGACGCCCCCTAGAACTTTAACCTGGAAGTAACAACAATGTAATCTAAAAATCTGTACCCTTATTTGAAATGAACAAAGAAAATTTGAAATGAACAAAGAAAAAAATAGAATTTCTGTTTCTAATCTCATAAAGGTGACCTATATTTCCGTTGATTCTTGGCTAATTTGCAGTGGTTTCCCAGGTCTCAGTTACCAAGACTTCATGTGGCTCAACACTGACTTCGGAATCAGAGGACTCATAGAACTTGCCCGTTTCTGGAGATGATAGTTGGCATGGGTTTAGGACTCCTTTTCATATGTCAGGTCATGCACACCTGATAATTGTATTTTTAATTTTAATTTATTTCAATGTTCAGAATATTACATGGGTACATACATTTTGGTTACATGATTTGCTTGTGTAGATTTTAAGTCAAAGTTGTAAGTGTGTCCCTCACCCAGGAAGTGTGCAATGTACCAGTTAGGTGTGAATAGACCCACCCCCTACCCCTCACTTACTTGAATTCCCTGAGTTCTGCTTTCAAATGTGCACATAAGTGTTGATCAGCTAGTTCCAATTTCGTATTGGACATGTGTGGCATTTGTTTTTCCATTCATCCAATACTTCATTTAGAAGAATGGTTTCTAATTCCATGGAGGTTTTTACAAAATATATGAGGTCACCATGATTTTATGGCTAAGCAGTATTCCATAGCATACATTTAAACACATTTTATTAACCCATTCATGTAGTGCTGGGCGCTTGCATTATTTCCACATTTTTGTGATTGTTGCAAATCGTGCTACTCTAAACATTAAAGTGTTATATATATATATACATACATACATATATATATATATATGTATAAAATGTCTTTTTTGCTTTTGGGTAAACACCTAATAGTGGGATTTCTTGATCAATGACAGGTCTACTTTTAGTTTTTGTGGAGTCTCCATACTTCTTTCCACAGAGGTTGTACTAGTTTGCAGTCCAACTAATAGTGAATGAGTGTTCCTTTCTCTCTCCATCCTTCCCAGCATCTGTTGCTTTGGAACTTTTTGATATGTACCATTCTCGTTAGAGTTAGGTGATGTCTCAACATGGTTTTGATTTGCATTTTCCTGATGACTGGAGACACTGAGCGTTTTTTTCACGTGTTTGCTATCCATTAGTCTATGTTTATTTGAACAGCTTCTGTTCATGTCTTTGGCCCACTTTTTAATGGGTTATTTGATCTTTTCTTTTAATTTGTTCGAGTTCTTTGTAGATTTTGGTTATCAGCTCTTTATTGAATGTACAGCATGCAAATATTTTCTTCCATTCTGTAGGTTGTCTATTTTCTGTATTGATTATGTCTTTGTCTATGCAGGAACTTTTTTTGTGTGTGTTTTTATTAAATCATAATTGTGTACATTAATGCATTTACGGGGTAACATTTGCTGATTTTTCAAATTGAGCCATAAACACATAGATCATGTATAAAATTGAGCTATAAACACATAGATCATATATTAATACATTTATTGGGTACAATGTGCTGATTTTAAATACAATTTGGAATGCTTACATCAGACTAGTTAATATTGCCTTCACTTCATTTACTTAATTATTGTGTTAAGACATTTATACTCTATACTTAATAGAATTGACATGTACCCTTGTAATATGAACCATAGGAATGGTCCCATCACTTACCCTCTTTCCATCAAATATCCCTCCTCCCCTATTTTATCAGGTACCAATTATTTTTGTTGTTCATGTGATTGCTTTTGGAGTATTCTTCAGAAAGTCTTTTCCCAGGCCAATATCTATAAGAGATTTTCTAGTATTTTTTTTGGAATTCTTATAGTTTCTTGTCTTTGGTTTAAGTCTATTGCCTATTGTGAATTAATTTTTGTGAGTTATGCTCACAGTAGCTCTGCTTAGGATTCCAGTAGGACAGCACATATAGCATCAGAGTATCATCCATTTTCTGGAACTATTGAAGCTACATTTTCATCAAAGTTCAAGTGTTTGTGTTTGATAACCCAGTAAACATCTGTATAAATACTTAAACCCTAATGAATAGAATGAAACTTGCCTTCTCTGTATGTAGCAAGAATAACAATCTATTTATTTTCTCAGAGCTTCTATCTTAATGGAAGCTGATAGCTAATGTTGGAGCTGATGGTGTAACACAAACTACTATTGTGTGAGATTCTAAAAAGGGCGCTTACCACACCAACACAACTCATTAAGGATGGGCTATATTTTCACCTACACAATAGGTGAAATATCCTTAGATCAGCAATACTCCATGCAATTCACCTTCCTTAAGACACAGTTGTAGATTGTAAAAATGACCACAATCCTTCACTCCTTTCTGGGTCCACAACTCTTCTAGATATGATTTTGTAGCTTCTTTTATGAAGAGGTAGCATCTATTTCATTTTCCCCCAAATTTGGGCTGGTCATGAAACTTGTTTTGTACAATAAAATGCAGTAAAATGATTTTTGTCCAGTTCTGATGCAAAACCTTAACAAGACTTTTATGTTCTGATATTCTTCCTGGGACCCTACCCCTGCCCTGTGTGCAAAGGCCGGCTAGCTTGCTGTGGGTGAGACCACCCAAACCAAAGTAATACCAGTCCAGTTTTCCCATCAGAGGGCAAAGACATGGTTTTAATATTGTCTGTGGGCCCTCACAGACAATATTAAAACCACTTCTCTAGAAGATGATAGCTGAAAGAGGGAGCTCAGCCAAGTTAAGAATTGCTGAACTGACCTCAGCCCAAATTGCTGACAGAGGGAAATAGACTGTTGTTTGAAGCCAAGTTTTATATAGTTTGTTAAGCAGTAGTAGCTAATGATGTCACAGTGGTAGGATTCCTAATGCCTGAGCTATATTTGGATGTTTTATAACCTATAGGTCTGGAGTTAGAGTCTAAGGATAACTTGTTCTGTCAACATTACTCTGGCAATGAAAATTTTAGGTATAAATATCTTTAATCAAGGTTGATGCTCTATTGTCTACCAGGATATATTTGTACTTACCAAAGAAGCTCACTAGGATACTGTGGTAAGGAAGATAAAGTGAACCAATCTCTCTCCAAACCCTAAGTTGTTAAGACCTGGTCTTACTCTTCTATAGCTACTGTGAGAGAATTATATTCCAGTTACCTCCCGATAAATGATAGCAAGTGCTGCTGGTTTTCCTGTTGGCTTTCCTTTTCCTTATGAGCACAACTTCCCAAATGCCAAAGGCATTTCATAACATATAATACACATACATTCACACACATGTGTAGATACGTTCATATACATACACGTAGTGATGGACTGGCTGAAGTTTTTGAAACGTCCAATAAACTTAAGCAATATTTCTCTCTTGGAATTGCTATTCCTAAATGAGTTGCTATGCTGTTGTCTCTTAGCATGAGTAATAACCTGAATATGATTATTTAGAATTTAAATGAGAAAGAGGAGGAGTGTAGAAAGAAAAGGAGAAGGTACGTTCTTCCTCCAAGGTCAATGGAGCCCTCCCTGTGGTGTTGGAGTCCAGGCCCAGCTGATTCATTCACTACTGCTCTTGGGGGTCGCTAGCCTTTAAGAAGCTAACACTTCTTATCACCAGTTCATCCAGAGGATGGAGGAAATTAGAGCCCTGAAAACTATTTTAGTCTCTCTTAGAGTGGATTTTCTGTATTGTGGCCTGTGTGCCCAACTCAAGAGACCAATGTTCTTGAGAAAGCAAATATAACCAAAATTTTATTTGCTAATCTGCTTGTAATTTGACATGCATTTTGGTACGCATGTTTTGATAAAGGATTGTATTTTTGCATCTAGAGTTTACAAAATAAAATATCTCACATTGATGGAAGTTAGGACAGCTTTGAAATACTCACTGCTTAGACCTGGGCTGCCTTATGAATAACATTTGAAGCCAATTACTGGGCATTATAAGAACCATGCCTATTAGCTATAGTCCTTGAATATTTCCTAGATCTGCAGTGATTAAAAAAGTTAGGTTTCCCTAACAATTTGATAGGGCACATATTTTATCCTTTTATAAATTTATTATTATAAGGATAATTGATTGTCATTGTCTTTTCTATCAGCATCGCTATCCAGAACCGAGTCTTTATTACATAGTTTTCTGCTGTAGGAAGAGGGTACAAGATGGTTATAAGGGACTAGAAAGTTATTGACCTTAACTCTACAGAGGGTAATTCTTATTGTGATGACACCACCTAACTACCTATCTACTACCAAGTATGTGCAAAAGAAAGGAGATGGTTAATACTGTTTGAAAGGGGTGGGGAGGAAGAGTGGACATTTTCAAGTAGATCATACAAAAGAAGTAGTATTTGGGCTAAGCTTTGATAGATAAGATTTTACCAGATGAAGAATGAAAAAAGAATATTTTAGAAAAAAGCAATAAAATGAATAAATTTGATAGAGGAAAAAGAAGATATGAATTGCTGACAGAAATTCAAGCAACCTGGTGTCTATAGAGTAGGACACGCCATGATGGAGTGTGAGGGTGATGGATCTAAACAGCCAAGTTTAGCTGGAGTTTTGTACAACTGGAGATATGTACAACTGGAGATGTTTAGCTGGAGATATGTATGACTATTATATACCAGTAACAATTAAAGATAATTAAGTTAAAAAGATATAGATCCTGTTAGCAAGGAATGAGGTGCCTTCATGGTTTATAATCAGAAAGGATGATAGGTAAATTCGGTGGCAGAACAGAGCAAAAATTAATGCAGGGGGAAGATTATAAGGCTCAGAAAACCATTTCATTTCTGATGTTTACTCTTAAAAATGAGTAGAAACAGCAACTGAATAAGAACATAATAGCTCTGAACTTTTATTTTTTGCATGAAATAAAATATTGACATTTTAGTCAATGGCTATGAGTGAATATCAATAGCCACTTAAATTTGTTTTCTTAATTCCCCTTTTTATTTCATGGTTTCTTTATCCTCTTCCTTTCCTCTGCATACTGCACGTATGTATTTTTAAGTGTGCACATGTCTTGTTGCAAATTTGTGTTTTATCACAATGATTTGATTTGATAATGATGACTAATAAATTACATAGTGGCTATCCAATAATAAAATAGCATTATAACAGTAATAGTTTTCAAATCTTAAATCTTGTTTGAACTTTCTGGGAATAATAAATAAAAACATTAAGCTGACAATCCGATCATTTTGCACTAGATTATCACTGCATTTTTCGTATTCAGTCACCAGGCTATATTCTGTGGCTCATGAGAGAAGTCTTGCATCTCTAATGCATATAAAACTATTAAAAT
The DNA here is from genome assembly GCF_027406575.1 of Nycticebus coucang. Taxonomy (NCBI): domain Eukaryota; kingdom Metazoa; phylum Chordata; class Mammalia; order Primates; family Lorisidae; genus Nycticebus; species Nycticebus coucang. The sequence goes on along the minus strand of NC_069787.1, from coordinate 112,867,201 downwards.
TTCTTTTTATGTAACATTCTTTGTACTCCCGAAACCTGTATCTATTTTCAGGTAGAGCCTCATTACTGAAAGACCCAGGGAAGGAAAACCCGTGTGCAGTACCACAGTGAAATGAGTTCATTTTCAGAAAAATTTTAAGGATTACTAAAAATGCAAGACAATTAATTAAATTGTCAAATGTGGGCACTAAAGATGAGATACAGGTTATTATAGTAAATCTCGTGTGGATTTTTGTTAGTTAAATTAGAGTAGGCTAATCACATCTTTGGAAGGCATGTACTACCCACGGATTTTCTTTGTAGGGGAAAGGCGTCTTACCATTCAGATCCACAAACCTTGGCAGCTCATTGCTATCAATTTTGCTCTTTTGATCTATATGTTTCTGTTCTTGTTAATGATGGAAATTCAATGAAGAGTGAATGCAAATCATACATAAGGGGAGATTATGTGCTGCCTGTCAGAGCATTGTCAGATATCAGATTCAAAGCACATGGGTGAAGCTGTAGAAGGTAAGGTCGGCAAGATGAGAGATATGAAATGCCCAACAGGTTAGAAATGGAAAATGAAGAAGAGTGAGAAAGAAGCATTCAGTGCATAATGTCAAGAAGTTTCATCCTCTGAAACATTAATCTCTTAGCCCGACTTGATAGGCAGAATGGAAGACGGGCAGGCAGGATTGGCATAGTTATAGAGGGTACTATATTGACCACTGTTAATCTTGGGAAGTGGTTTTGTTCCTTAGCTTTATTTCAGCTGAAGTTGTCCTAATAAACGATATTTCCATTCCTCTTTCTCCCTTTGACAAAACGAGTGGTTTCTCTGCTCGTTGTAGCCCTCATGAAAGGGCAGCCCTATTTCTAGCTCATCAACTGCTGCCCTATCCCTAGTTTCCACTAGGGAAGAGAATAGAGTCAGTGTACCTGTTGGGTTGTAATCGCAGCTTAGTTCTCCCTAAATCAGTTACACCAGAATGATAGGTAATAAAATGTAGGATATGCCTATGATAGAACTGTAATACTGTGTATTGGTCAGAAGGCACCAAATAGATCTGCATATTGCAACATAAAAAGATCTCGCCACATCAGTATTTTGAGAGGCAAAAAAAGAACAATCATTTTATGTAAGTTACACTGCTGAAGTATCACAGATATACGTATAGATAAACTAATTCGTGCAGGATAGCTTACAAGGACATACATGAAATATAGATCAGTGTGAGTGGCACGAGGGGAAAGAAGTGGTATTTCTGAAGGTCGATGAAAGGAAAAAAGAAACATAAACAGCTAGGCAGAGATTGATAATAAAAAAGTGCTATGGGATGAGAAGAAAAAATAAAAATTTTTATGTCGCAACTGCTGTTCAACTAAATGAATGATGGAAGAAATGAATAAAATGAAAATCAATTAGTGAAAGACTTAAATTCCTGTCTTTTTCACTATAGTGTTGGGCTAGGGCATGAATTTATTGAAGTGAAACCACCACCACCAGTTAGTACATTTCCAAGTTTATCTAGAATGATTATCTATGAGATTTCAGAAAACATCTACATTTTCAATGACTTGAGAAGTGATTTGAGGGCCGCCTCCTTGAATTATCCCAGGAGAAGACAATGACATAGTAACTTGGTTTTGGCAGAGCCATTGACACAGAAGAGAACTTGCATCTTTCCACTCACCCAGTTGGGGACCAGAGCTGGTCACAGGCTCCTGGCCTCCTCCCTTCCCGGCTTGCTGTTTAGCGCAGGGAGAGACGCACAGTAGGAAGGGATGAGACCAAGAGAATAAAGCATCTCTGGAGAGGTGCTTCTCAAAGTTGTATACCACAGGCAAAAAATTGACATTGTTTCATTAGCCTCTGTTAATTGAAGACTGCTTATCCATTTATCCTGCACGGAAGAAAAAAGTTTGAGCAATTGAAAACCTTACATAAGGCAATTACAAATACTGAAAAACAGCAGAGAAATGAGCAATGGATCTGAGCGTTCCTGTGGGGCTGTGCAAAGCAGCTGAATTAGAAAGTGGAGGTATTTGGTGTGTTCTTCTTTAAGTTTCTTTATTGGTAAGTGGAGGGGGATAGTACCTTCAAATGAAGGTATTGAAAGATAATCAAATCGTAATTGTTAAAGCTTCCACATGTGAACATGTTCTCTTAGTAGGAAACTGTTAGTATCTTAGCTCCTGCTAGGATTTAAAAACCGTATATCTGTATCTAATTTCTGAGCACACCATGTGAAAAAGCGACTGACAAATCGATATCTATAAGGTAAGCAAAGTACATTTTAAAAAATGAATAATTTCACAAAATCTTAAAATGGTTATAATATTTATATAATTACAGCTTAAAAGATTTTTGGTGAAGCTTTGTTAAAACATCTTTGGCATAACATCAAATAGCTGTTTTATACTAGGACTGGAAATATTAATAATAATGACACCATGGTGCATATTCATACAACTTATAGTGTATCATTTTTTTCATTTTTTTATTAAATCATAGCTGTGTACAATAACGCAATCATGAAGTACAATGTGCTGGTTCCATATACAGTCTGAAATATTTTCACTGAACTGGTTAACATAACCTTCATGGCATTTTCTTAATTATTGTGTTCAAACCCTTATATTCTACACTTAGAAAACTTTACCTGCACCCTTCCAAGAAGCACCCTAGGTGTGGACCCAACAATCATCCTCCCTCCACCCTTCCTCCCTCTCCCTTCTCCTCCCTTGCCCCTTTCCCCATTTTCTTGTACTGAGATTGGGTTATAGCCTTCCTATGAAAGCTACAAATTAGTTTCATACTAGGGCTGAGTACGTTGGGTATTTTTTCTTCCATTCTTTGGATACCTTGCTAAGAAGAATATTTTCCAGCTCCATCCATGTAAACATGAAGGAGGTAAAGTCTCCATCTTTCTTTATGGCTGCATAATATTCCATGGTGTACATATACCACAATTTATTAATCCATTCATGAGTCAATGGGCACTTGGGTTTTTTCCATGACTTAGCAATTATGAATTGGGCTGCAATAAACATTCTGGTACAAATATCTTTGTTATAGTGCAATATTTGGTCTTCTGGATATATACCTAGTAGAGGAATTATAGGATCGAATGGCAGATCTATTTTTAGATCGCTACATATTCTCCAAACATCTTTCCAAAAGGACCATAATAGTTTGCATTCCCACCAACAGTGCGGAAGTGTTCCCTTTTCTCCACATCTGCACCAACATCTCTGGTTTTGGGATTTTGTGATGTGGGCTAATCTTACTGGAATTAGATAATATCTCAAAGTAGTTTTGATTTGCATTTCTCAGATGATTAAGGACGATGAGCATTTTTTCATGTATCTGTAGGCCGTGCCCCTGTCTTCTTCAGAGAAGTTTCTCTTCAAGTCCCTTGCCCAGCTTGAGATGGGATCACTTGTTCTTTTCTTGCTAATATATTTGAGTTCACTGTGGATTCTGGTTATTAAACCTTTGTCGGAGACATATCCTACAAATATCTTCTTCCATTCTGAGGGCTGTCTGCTTGCTCTACTTACTGTGTTCTTGGCTGTGCAGAAACTTTTTAGTTTCATCAGGTCCCAGTAGTGTATTTTTGATGCAGCTTCAATTGCCCAGGGGTCCTCCTCAAAAAATATTCACCAGGATGATTCCTTCAGGAGATTTCCTTGTACTTTCTTCTATCATTTTTATATTTTCATGTTTTAAGTTTAAATCTTTAATCCAGTGAGAGTCTATCTTAGTTAAAGGTGAAAGTTGTGGGTCTAGTTTCAGTCTTCTACAGGTCGCCAGCCAGTTCACCCAGCACCATTTGTTAAATGGGGAATCTTTTCCCCTATGAATGTTTTTAATTGGCTTGTCAAATACCAAATAACAGTAAGTAGTTGGGTTCATTTCTTGGTTTTCTATTCCACCTCTCTGTTTTTGTGCTAGTACTATGCTGTTTTGATCACTATTGAGTTATAGTATAGTCTGAGGTCTGGTAGTGCAATTCCTCCTGCTTTGTTTTTATTTCTGAGCAATGTCTTGGCTATTTGAGGTTTTTTTCTGATTCCATATAAAACTATGTATTATTTTTTCAAGATCTTTAAAGTATGACAACGGAGCTTTAATAGGGATTGCATTAAAATTGTATGTTGCTTTGGGTAGTATAGACATTTTAATGATGTTGATTCTTCCCAGCCATGAGCATGGTATGTTTTTCCATGCGTTAACATCTTCAGCTATTTCTTTTCTTAGAGTTTCATAGTTCTCTTTATAGAGATCTCTCACGTTCTTTGTCAGATAAACTCCCAAATATTTCATCTCCTTTGTTGCTACTGTAAATGAAATAGCGTACTTGATTGTTTTTTCATCTTGGCTATTGTTGGTATATATAAAGGCTATAGATTTATGAATGTTGATTTTGTATCCTGAGACATTGCTGTATTCCTTGATCACTTCTAAGAGTTTTGTAGTAGAATCCCTGGTGTTTTCCAAATATACAATCATATCATCTGTGAAGAGTGAAAGTTTGATGTCCTCTGGCCCTATATGGATACCCATGATCGCCTTTTCCTCCCTAATTTCAATGGCTAAAACTTCCATTACAATGTTAAAGAGCCATGGAGACAATGGGCAACCTTGCCTGGTTCCTGATCTGAGTGGCAATGGTTTTGATTTAACTCCATTCAATACGATATTGGCTGTGGGTTTGCTGTAGATGGTCTCTATTAGTTTAAGAAATGTCCCTTCTATACCCATTTTCTTAAGTGTTCTGATCATGAAGGGATGCTGGATATTATCAAAAGCTTTTTCTGCATCAATTGAGAGAATCATATGGTCTTTGTTTTTTCATTTATTTATGTGCTGAATTGTATTTATATATTTACGTATATTGAACCAGCCTTGAGACCCTGGGATAAAACCCACTTGGTTGCGGCGTATAATTTGTTTGCTGTGTTGCTGGATTCTGTTTGCTAGGATCTTGTTGAATATTTTTGCATCTATATTCATTAGTGATATTGGTCTATAATTTTCTTTTCTTGTTGGGTCTTTTCCCAGTTTGGGGATCAGGGTGATGTTTGCTTCATAGAATGTGTTGGAGGAGTCAGTGCCTAATATCTTGCACTAGGAATTTTAGCTATGAATAGTGGAGTAATCAGATTCTAAGACTTTCTCATGAGATTATACAAATGTGTACTTTCAAAGAACAGGCACAAGTGTACATTTTATAAAATTAGGAGAATTATGCTGCATTTATAAAGCAAAGACTGCATCTCATATATAAATAAATGATAGTCTCTTGTCTGAAAGTGTAAAATAGCCAAGTTACTCACTGTATGCTATGTGGGGAAATTTGCAAGTTATAAGAAGTGTTTAAAGTTACCTGTGCATGTTAATACACAAAGGCCCAATTTAATGTTTGATGTGTTTTCCAAATGTGCACTATTTTCTTCTGGGTACTCTATTTATGATGTGTGACAAATTTCCTCAAATGCCAAAAGGTTGATTTCCTAGTAATAGCTTTATTCTCCACCTTTCTTCAAAAAACTTCTCTGTGGGATTAGACTGTGAGAATATCATCCTACCTCCACCACAGGTCTGAGCAGGCTACCTTCATCCTGACTTTCTGTATAAATAGTGCCTCATTAGATATCACTCAGCAGACAGGTCCATCTAAACTCTCAGACAAAGTTACACATTCAGTTATTAAATGGCCTTATTGATATTATGCTTTACAAAACTCTGGACTTTCCTGGCTCATCCATTCAATTCTGCTGAGAAATGTGTAGACAGCCTCTAGAATTCGACCAGCCCTCTGCATATCCTGATCTATTTCTCTGTTGGAATTTGTCTTTTCTCAATTCTTGAAATGGAACCAACCAATCATTTCTGTATATTAGATTCAATTTTCATTCTTTTTAAAAAATTTCTTGGCCATCTTTGAAAGATGTAGCTCTTAGACGTAAAATAAACATGTATTGAAATAAATAATAAAAGGAAGAGAATACATGGCTTAAGCAAAATATACTGCAGCATTAGAGACAAGGAAAAATGTTCAGAAGACATTTTGACACTCAAAAAATGTCAATAGATTTTAGGTAGAGAGCTATAGGAAAAAGAAAAGCAGGCAGAAAAAGGAGAGTACAGTTACCAAATATATGTGTCAGTGCCCACAAAATTGAAAAAACCTTCTTAGGTTATGATATAAGTTTTATGTTGCTGCTGAAAGCTGAGATTCTGTTGACTGGACACTCCAGAAAGCCAGAGGCTTCAATGCTATATCCCCAGCAAGGTCCCTCTTATACACAAGCTGGAGGAAGTCTTGCTAATGTCAGTCATCAAATTCTAAGCCTGGTGAGAGACAGCCTGTAAAGTGATACAGATTGAAACAAACTTCAGCTCCATATGCTACACCAGACTTAGAATTCGTCTTAATTATTACTCTGTCTACTCAGGAGTGAGTAGAATTTCTCTAGTGCTGCCCTTAGACAACAAAATACGTGGTTAGCAAAAATCATGGATCAGGAGAATTGGTCCAGAAAAAGTATTAGGATCGTATTGAATAGCAAAAGTAAAAGAAGCTTGCAAAACCTATTTTGTAGTAAGGAAAAGAGAGTAATGACATGCTTAGCTCTGAGAATAAAAAAAAAATGACCTTTAAAATTTGGAAAGGGTGTATAAGATGTAATTAGATTATTAGTTGACTAGTGAGTATGTATATGATGGAGCAACTCGCTCTCCTGCTTTACCCTGTCACATACAAATTAATAATGATAATAGCTAAATGTATTGAGTTCTAGGAATTCTTTACATGTAACGTAATTCTGATGCAAGTCTACAAGTTAAGTACCATTGTTGGCCCTGTTTTATGTATGATAAAACTGAAGTACAAAGGGATTAAGTAGTCTAAGCTTGTTGATGAAGCTGGAATTCAAACTTAGACACGCTAGGAACAAATCCCCAATCCTAAACATGGCATAGAGAATTGTATGTTTGCTTATTATGGAAATACTCTAAACCATCAAGGAAAAATAATGGACTATTGTCGCAGCCCCTAGTGGCCCCTATGGCCCTTGTCTGGATCACCGCAGGAAGGAACCAGGCGTGACATGGATCAGAAGTACAAACTTGCAGGAGGCAGCCTAACCTTGATTGGTAGCCCCAAGCAACTCCTCAGTAGCCTTTTATTGAGATAGTACAAGACAGGTGAGGGGAGTGTTAGACAATGACTATGTGCCTAAGGATCGCCGTGGGCTCAGGCTCTTTCTCAGCAAGGAGCACCTGAGGACGAATCGCCCGAGGGTCTGTCCCCCAGCTGCAAATCATCTTGCTCAGCGGTCCTCTGGCTCTTGGCGTCCTCCACAGACTATTACATAAAATGATAGTCAAAAAAAAGCATTTGGAGTAAGTCTTTCTAGGAGCATTTCAGGGTTTTGAGAATAATTACAAGTAAATTTGGACAGAAATGTTCAAGAAAAATATTTTTTCATTTACGAAAATAGGTGATCATGGAACCATGGATGACAATTTTATGTAAAAGACAAAATTCAAGGCTGTGAAATTTTGTTTGAGTGGAATCTATGAGAGTTGTTCTCAACCTTGGCTGCACGTTGGAATCACCTGGAGAACTTTAAAAATGTATAAATGCCCCAGTCTCACACCAGAGATCTTACTGAATTGGTGCTAGGAATGGTCTGACTTGGGATTTATAAAAGTTTCCCAGGTGCTTTCAAGGTGCACAAAGTGTTAGTATCACTGCAAAAATTCATGGCTTGCCCTGAAAATAACTTTGGAGTGAAGTCTAAGCACTCAAGAGGAAGTCAGGCTGACCTGGATTTGAATTCACAAACCCACACGTGTGAACTGTTATTTTGAGAAACTCACTCTTCCTTCCTGAAACTCGAGTTTCCTCATCTGTGTAATGAGGGTAAGAAGACTAATTCTAGTTTTTTTACCTGTGCATACAAATCTCTTAGCAATGCAAACCTCCTTTAGCTTACTGATCAGAATGTTGTGACCACTCAGTAACATTTAGTATTTTGATAGGACTGAAGGCAGATCATAGGTAAAATTTTCCCCTAAATTTGAGGCAATTGTTCTGTTTTGTTTTGAGCAGGAAAATACCTTCTTTTGCTTGGCCTCGCTAAAATATGTAGTATAAGTTATAATAGATAGTGGAAAACATACAAATCTAAAGAAGGAAGCTTTACAGAATCTTTTTCCTTCAATCTTTTATAATCCCTCATGTCCCAGTTTTCCTGGTTCTTCCTACGTTGCTCAGTCTTGGTTATTGAAATGTCCACTGGAAAATGCATGCCCCTCCAGTTGACTGTCCTGGAGCAGATGTTTCATTTGGACACGTTACTCATGTTAGACAGTCTTCTAGGAGACACAGAACCATGTGTCATCCTATCTTTCTGTGAGGTCTTGTACTGACTCTTGACTTAGTCCCAACATCTGCTTTTATGATTTGCTTAATTCCCCATTCTCTGATTCATAACCATGGCTATGGGATAATTTCAGGTTCTTGTTTGCCACAAGCTACTGTTCCTTCCCACATAAATGGCAGATGAGTAAGTGCTTCCACATATGACATCACCCGACAAAAGATACTTCTGAATTGCTGCAAATACCTTGTCTGCCAACCTTCCTCATTGCGTCTAGTTGAAATATTCAGAAACATTCCAGTTTTCTCACCATCTGTAAGTTAAACAAGTCTGATAAAGATGGGCTGTTTTCTCCCTTTTTTATTAGGTAGGGTGAGAATGAATATAGTACAGATGATGTTTCAGGGATGATAATAAAGTAACCATTTTAAATTCTCAAGTATATCCATTTAGCTAAAAAATCATAATGTGTATTTCTTCAGGGAAATGAGTTTTTAAGAATTTAGAATATTCACGTAGAAACTGATGAAGATAAGATTTTAATTTAGGCAGTCTGGCTCCAGAAAGTGGGCTCTTTAACATCATAGCCTATTCACAGCAGTGATTTATAACATAGTAGTGCTTGTTCTAAAATCATGTAACTAGCCAACTTTTTGTTTTCTGGCATTTAAACATTATCAAATGATATATTCTTTGGTTTGTTATTCCTTTCTTTATTTAACTCTTTTGAGAGTTACCTGGCCAGAAGAACGCTGATCCTGATGGTATCATTAAGTAAGTCTTTTAAACATTTTCCCAAAGCAGTCAATCTGAAGCCATGTTCCTCTGATGAAAGGCCTTTCTTTAGAACCTCTGTTCCCCTTCTAAGTTCTTTTCCCTTGAGCAGATCTTTCCAGTCAGAGAATTGTTTCTACAGCAAATATCCGTCTTTACTTCCTCATTTTTTAGTAGCTACTCAAAATCTGACAATCTTTTTTTAATAATTATTTACATTGGAACTGGTGGTAAGCACATTAATGAAAAGTTTTATAAAAGTTTAGGATCCTAATTTTCACACGGAAACATCCTAAATAGAGTAATCTTCCCCAACTCTGCACCCACTTTGTTTGTAGATGTTAATTACCTGAGTATCTCCAATCTTACCCTGTATATACAGATGAAAGCAATGGTGTTACTCTGTAAGCTCAAATTTCAGCTGTATATGCACACTTCAACAGCTCCCTCAGGTCCTTCTGCAGGCTGACAGCAGAGCATTGTGGGGATCATACACCTGTCATCATCTGTAATACCAGATGGCACCTGTCACCTTCAGCTATCTTTTCTGCCTCCTCCATGATGCTGCTAGAAGTACAGCACCAATGTAGTTGGTGGCAAAGCCCATATTGGGAGATACTATAAGAACTTTAATGTGCACATCCAGAGTACTGTCCCGGGATGTGTACAAAGCTGTCTGTCCTTGAAGGACTGGAGATGTCCTTGGGTTCTGTGCAGACAAGAAGGAATTACCCGCCCTCCAATGCATTGCCATCTGGCACCTCAGTCCAAAAAGAATAATATGCCTGCCTATGGTCTCTTAGAAATGGTAACCTCTTTTCTTGTCTTAAGCCATTTTTCATAAAGGGCACAAGGCTAGTCTAGGTGGATGGGCAGTGAACAGATGCCTCATAATAATCTCTGTTTCGTTCCATCAGTACTTTATACCCCAGATCTCTTTATAAAAACAAATATTAAAGCTCCTGTCTCAGCCTTATGCTAAATCCTTTCCCTTGTCCCTGCCCAGGGGTGCTTGAGACCAGAGTGATAGTTACATAACTCCACTCAGCAGAAACATTTATCCCAGGATTTATTTCTATTTACTTTTCCATGGCTGAGAGCATTTAAATTCCACCAAATCATGACTCATTTTCTATTGGGGAATAATTAGAAAAAGAGGGAACTGGAAATAGAAAGGAGAAATAAAACAGATGACAGAGTAAGAATAGAGCTTGCAATAAAACTTGGACCTATGAAAGTCAACCAGCCAGTTGGGTCTGCCTTTCTGAGATTATTAGAAAAGATGAACTGAGGACATTCTGTGGAAAGACAGAAAACAAGCCCTTTGGTCTAAAGTCATCCTTGGCTGGGCTAAGATTCTATAACCCCAGGTGTTAGGGAAAGCTGTTAAAAATGTCTCTTTAGCGTAGACGAGTACATTAAAAATGATACTCCTAAATAGTCCTTATTAAAAATCAAACTATTATTTATTTATGGGATGATGGGAAAATTATAGAGGAAGTCAATAACTCTAAAACATATATCAAATAGCCATTAACATTTGGATAGAAGCTCAGCCCCTATAAAATAAAAACATTTCTAAGGATGTATATTTCCTGTATTCTACACAAAAATGAATACCTTGCTGCAGGCTTTGATGAAAGAAAATCTAAAGCTATTGTGTGCTGAATAAAGGGATAATAAATATCTTTTTTTTTTGTTTTTTTTGTAGAGACAGAGTCTCACTGTACCGCCCTCGGGTAGAGTGCCGTGGCGTCACACGGCTCACAGCAACCTCTAACTCCCTGGGCTTCCGCGATTCTCTTGCCTCAGCCTCCCTAGTAGCTGGGACTACAGGCGCCCGCCACAACGCCCGGCTATTTTTTTTTTGTTGTTGCAGTTTGACTGGGGCTGGGTTTGAACCCGCCACCCTCGGCATGTGGGGCCAGCGCCCTACTCGCTGAGCCACAGGCGCCGCCCGGGATAATAAATATCTTTAATATTTCATTACTAATAACTTGAGATAAAGAAAACTACTTTTATATTGTATTAATATTAGTTATCATGAAAGTTGCTTATATATAAGATTTTGATCCCCCAAATCCTGTTTCCCTCGAGGGAGGATCTCACACTTTTCAGTGAATGTGATAGGGTTTGTTTTTTCTTTTTTAATAAAGAATCTTCATAAAGTGAATGATTGGCTATATGGTTTCATAGGATTTTAGAAAATTAACTCTTTTCAGTTATTAAAGAACTATATTTCTATGATTTCAGTGAAGGTTTCATTAAGAAGGAGCATTTTATTGTCTTAGGATCTATACTTGTTTTCCAAAAATTTGTAATATTGGTCTTCACATGTTTGTGTGTGTCCTAGGAGAGCAGTGAATAAGAGTGGCACTGTGTCAAGGTCATATACATATTACAGATCAATTAACGGCCTTGTTAGAAGGAGTGAAACTTGGGAATGAGAAAGAACCCAACTGAATCCCTCACCACTCACTCCTGACTGCTGGCAGGGAGAATTTCAGCTAGGTAGTGGCAGCCAAGGCAAATGGAAAAGAGGGCTTAATCAGATTTTTTTTCTATTGAATTGTTTAAAATCTTTTTATATTCTTGATGTTAATGCCTTGTTAAATGAATAGTAAATATTTTCTTCCATTCCATAGATTTTCTGTTCACTCTGTCGATTGTTTCCTTTGTTATGGAAAAGATGTGTAGTTTGATGTAATCACATTTGCTCATTTTTGCTGTGTTGCCTGTGCTCTTAAATTCTTACCCATAAAATCTTTGCCCAGGCCAATGTCCTGAAGTATTTCCTCCATATTTTCTTTTAGTAGTTTTATAGTTTGGGCCCTTATATTTGAGTTTCGAATCCATTTTAGTTAATTTTTATATACAGTGAGAGATGGGGATATAATTTCAATCTGCGTAGGAATATCTAGCTTTCCCAGAATCCTTTATTGAAGAGGATGTGTTTTGTCTAATGGTCTTGACACAAGTATAGATAAGTTGGCTATTAATGTGTACATTGTGTTCTGTTCCATTGGTCTTTATGTCTATTTTCATACCAGGGTCATGCTATTTTGTTTACTACGTCTTTGTTATATATCTTGAAAACAAGCAATTGGATGCCTCCAGCTTTGTTCTTTTTTATTTAACTACTTTAGGCATTTGGTATCTTGTGATTCCATTCAAACTTTATAGATTTTTCTATAATCATGAATTATGACTTTGAAATTTTCAGAGATTTTATTGCATCTGTAGATCACTTTGGGTAGTACAGACATTTAACAATATTGATTCTTTCAATGCATCAATGTGAGATACTTTCATTTTTCTGTGTCCTCTTCAATTTCTTTCATAGGTGTTCCATTGTTTTCAATGAAGAGTTCTTTTACCTCTGAATTACATTTGTACCTAGGCAGTCTTTCCCTAGGTTTTCCCTAGCTAGATATATAATATAGCTATTACATATCTAGGCTATTTTTCTCTAGATTGCTTTCTTAGTTTATTTTACAGTGAGTTTGTTATTGGTATAATAAACACTACTGATTTTACAGGTTGATTTTGTATCCTGCAAGTTTACTGAATTTGTTTAGTAGTTCTAACAGGTTTTGATGGAGTCTTTAAGGTTTTGTATATGTAAGATGATGACATCTGCAGAGAAGGACAATTTTACTTCCTCTTTTCCAATTTGGGTGCCTTTATTTCTTTCTCTTGCCTGGCTAGAATTTCCAGGACTATGTGGAAAGCAGTGGTGAAAGTGGGCAAACTTGTCATGTTTCAATTCTTAGATGAAGTTTTTAGCTTTTCCCTACTCAGTATAACCTTAGCTGTAAGTTTGTCATATATGGATTTTATTTGTAGAGGTATATTTTTCTATACCCTATTAATATATTAAGAGTTTTTTCTTATGAAGTATATAGATTGTATCAAGAGCTTTTTCTTCATTTATTGAGATGAGAATATAGTTTTTGTTTTTATTTTATTGACATGATATATCACATTTATTGACTTACTTAAGTTGAACCATCCTTGTGTGCCTGGAGCAAATCCCATCCCACTTGATCACAGTATATAATCTTTTCCCTGTGCTGTTGGATTTGATTTGATAGTATTTTATTTAGAAATTTTGCATCTATGTTCATTAATGATGTTGGTTTGAGTTTTTTTGTTATGTTCTTGTCAATTTGGGTATTAAGATAATGCTAGTTTCATAGAATGTATTAGAAAGAGTTCCCTCTTCTTAATTTTTTTTTTTTTACAATAGTTTCAGAAGAATTGGTGTAAGTTCTTTAAAATTTGATAGAATTCAGTAGTAAATGCCTTTCAGCCTGAGCTTTTCTTTGATAGGAGAATTTTTATTACTGATTAAATCTCATTACCCATTATTGGTCTGTTCAGGTCCTATTTATTCCTGGTTCAATCCAGGTATGTTGTATGTGTCCAGAAATTTATCCATTTCCTCTTGATTTTCCTATTTGTTGACATGTAATTCGTTGTAATAATCTCTAATGATCATTTGCATTTCTGTGGAATTAGTCATAATTTCTCATTTTTTCCCATTTTATTAATTTGCGTGCTCTCTCTCTTTTTTTTGGAAAACAATCTAATGAAAAGATCAAAACCCCCTGACATTCCATGAATGTTCCTTTTTGAGAGACAATAAAAAGTGTAATTAACAAAGAGTAAACATTTTCTAGAATGTTAAGTAAATTCTTTTGCACCTCCTCGGAGGTGGACCACACTGTGCTAATGAAGAAATATATGTATATCTAACATATTTGTAAAATTTCTTAAAATTCTGTGCTTAAAAATGATATTTACTTCTCTGTTACATTTTTATAAAATTAGGAGGAAACATGTACCATTATAAACCAAATCAGTATTGTAAAAAATTCAAAATGGCTGTGGTGATGTATTGTTATGTATTTACACTGGTTGAGGAAATAAAATAGGTCAGCATAACCTCTGTCCTGACTTTCACCACTAAATATACTTTTCTATCTCTAGAAATTGAAGAGTAGTCAAATTCCTGGAGAAGCCCAGGATCAGCACATGACTACAGGGTCTGTAATAACTAGAGATTCCTGGATATTAAATTTATCAGGAGATAAAAGAAATTGAGCCACTTTCATGTCTCAGAGTTTGTGCACTTTCTGTGTCTCTCCATATTATAAGATTAAAAGCATTGCTTGACTTAAAGAGGGAAAGGGCCCTAAAATTTCAGAGGCAAACCAGTGAATTAAGAGTGTTGTTTTTCTACTATAAACACAAAACTTCTTTTCCCGTTTAAGAATTCAAAATGGTGTAAATAGGAAAGATAAAATTTTATATTTTGAAGTCTAACACTTGCTCACTCTGTGATCATATTCAATTTGAGGTTTCTTCATCTATGAAATGTCAGTAAAAATCCACTACCCAGAAGGTTGTTGTAAGTAATGAGTTTAACACAATACTTAACATCCAATAAAAGTTTTCTTACTTCTAAATTGATATGTTAAAACCATGGCAAAATTGAGTGATTAAGGATCTTACTATTATTATCATTTATTATTGTTATTTTATTAAATCATAACTGTATACATTAATGCATTTGTATGGTACAATGTGCTGATTTTATATACAACTTGGAATACTTACATCATTTATTATATTATTTTAAACTAAGAGTAAATGCAAAAATTCCTACTAAAAAGTACGGAAGATCCATTTGGAAAAACTCTGTAATCTGTCAGTCTGGGTGAATTTGTGACTAAGGATAGTATTTGGTGCTTGGGGCCACGTGGCACTCTCTGTTCCCATATCCATCTTCCAAGTTCAAATGTCAAATTCCAGCTTCAGACAGGTTCTATCAAAATTCAACTCAGTCAAATGTCAGTATGTAATGGCTTCAGTCAGAGGAGAACAGGACCTTTAATAAATCTTTACATATTCAGTAGAACCTGTGTAAGTTGACAACCCAAGGAACTACAAGAAACCAGTCACCTATGGAGCTGGTCAACATGAGGAACTTCCATTGAGTACATGTGCTACTTGTCTGGTCTATGAAAATTAGGTCAACTTAAGAAGTGGCCAATGTAGGGAGATGGTCAAGTATGCAGGTTCTACTGTATTATCTCATTTAATTCTTTCAGAAAACATATAGTGGAGATTTATTTATTTATTTTTTTTTTAACATTCTAAATAAATTTTTTTTTTTCTTTTTAAAAATTTTTTATTAAATCATAAACAAACGCGTAGATCATGTATACATTAATGCATTTATGGGGTACAATGTACTGATTTCTTTTTTATTTATTTATTTATTTATTTTTTTATTAAATCATAACTGTATACAATGATATGATTATGGGGCATCATACACTCACTTCATAAACCATTTGACACATTTTTATCACAGTGGTTAACATAGCCTTTCCGGCGTTATCTCAGTTACTGTGCCAAAACATTTACATTCTACATTTACCTATAGTGGAGATTTAATCTCATTTTTAAAATGAAGAAAATGTGCCTATGGAAAAATTGAGTGAATTGATCTAGATAGTAAAAATGTAGTCAGGACTCAAACCATGTCAGTATAGCTTCAGTGTCTATTCTCTTAAGCAAAGGTGTTCCAGCAAACTCGGTGTTATTTAGATAGATAAATCAACAGAGTTGGGCAGAGCCCGGGAGAAGAGAACTGTCAGTAACTATTTTGTGAGGCTAGGTCTGGCTTCATGACACTGTACAGAAATGGCCACCAGGTGGAAGATGCTGGAAAAACAATTTAATCCCAGCAAAGACAAGTTGAGTTCTAAGCACAGAATCAGTTCCTCAGCTTAATGATTAGGCTATAGAGTTACAAGTGAGCTTGGGGGAATTGAGGTGACCTTGGGTACCTAAGAATTAGGAAAAGCTCAGAAATTGTCATGATTAGCCCTCAGAATCTTTGATTCTTCTGTTGGAAAAGTTTATGCAGAGACTTTAGTGCAGCCTCTCCAAATTCTTTTCAACCAAACACTAATCTTATGAGTTAATAGTTGCTTTGCTTTTGTATGTATGTTGGAGCATGCATGTGTATGTGTGTGTTTGCAAGTGTGTGTACGAGGCTGATGGGGACAATTTTCCAGGCAAATTACTTAGGGGGCAGGACTTTTCAGCATGCCAAGCTCAAGAAGGATGCAAGGTTAGAAGTCTATAGATTTTGCTTTATTTTTATCTCCTGATAAGTGGAAATATGGGGGCATAAACTTACCTTTCGATAAGTGATTGCTATCTTGTGAAAATGTTATTGAAATTATGTAATCTTATTCAAAATGTTTAAAAATGGTCGTTTCACAAATCTTAGTGTTATGGTGTGACATTTTACTTTTTGTCTGGCAAACATAAATGCAAGACACATTTTAGACCGAAAAAAGAAATGATGCCGTTCAAATAAACTGAAAAAAAAAAGACATAAATAAAAAAATGTTTGTATAATAGACTTTTTAAAAACGTAATTAAAATTAAAACTTTCCATGTAGCAAGTAAAAAATTTAATCTTCACAAAGAAGGATAATATAAAAAGTGAACACAACCCTCACGTCTCAATTTTTTTCATGTCTAGTTCCTTTCTACTACAGCTAGAAGTAGTATTTTTTTCTGAATCCCTATGAAAAGCATATGCATAAGATAACATATAATATATATTACATAAATATTTATATAATTTTTACATGCATGAGGTCATAGTAACCATGCTCTCTGTACTTCTAATATTGTAGTGCCATTTTCATAGCTGAAAATGCGTATATATACATTTTCATCAGCTGCATAATATATTTTTATCACATATAATCTAATATATTTAAATAATGACCTATAAATGGACATTTAGGATGTTTGTATATTATTTTATCCAATGTGTACAATCACCAAATCATTAGTAATGCTGTTACTGAGCCAAAAGTTGATTAAAATACATAGAAAATTTTCCTTGAATTTTTCCTTTTCCATGAAGTCTGTCATACTGTTTATTAGCATAGGGCTTTCTAAACTTAAAAACCTAGGGAAAATATCAAAGGAGACTGAATAAACTGTGAGTTTCTTTTCCAATGACATAAGCATAAACCAAATTAAAATATAATTAAAATGATTGAGGAAAATGCCAAAAAATGAAAATCAGTATCCTTAGTGTATAAAGAATTCCCAGGTTCAGTCCCCTTGGCAGTCAGGGGATCGACATGGCCTTGAAAGGTGTGTTGGGGTCTGAAAGCTTGCTCATACAGACTCTGTAGAGACAAATGAGTGAGTTCCTGAGTGGAAAATGTAGATTTCTTAATGAAAAATAAAATCAAGGGAGCATAGAAGAGGGTCAAGCTTAAGGAAGACAGGAGGGTCAATAGTCTATACAAAATAGCCCTTTAGTTCACATACAGGGAAGTGTCACCAGAGGAAGGTAATAGCCACACAGCGTGGAACCGTGGTAGTGGGTTAGCAACCCTCTCAAGCAAAGAAACCAGCAAACAAAAATGAAACGAAAGGATACAAAGTAACGTATCCCCAAAGGTGCAATATAATTAGAAATAACTTTTAAAAGAAGATTGAGCCTCCGCAGAAACTCAATAAAACATATTGAAATAGTTAAATGCCTTTCTTTATTTGCCTATGAATTTTTTTTTTGTTGTTGTTGTTGGGATTCATTGAGGGCACAAAGAACCAGGTTACATTGATTGCATGTGTTGGGTAAAGTCCCTCTTATAATTGTATCCCGCTCCCAAAAGGTATATTGCCTCAATAATTTTTATAACAGACTACCCACTCCAAACTTAGTGGCTTAAGAAAACAATTGTTTTTATTTCTTCAATTCTCCTGGACAATTGGGTGATTTAGCTTATCGGAATTAGCTGACTAGTTCTGATCTTGGCTGGGATCACGCATGTGACTGGTAGTTTTTGTGCTACTGGTGCTTTCAGGATGTCCTTGGCTAGCTCCACGTGCCTCAGCCTTCAGTAGAAGGCTAGGGCATGTTCTCATGATAATCACAGGGTTTTAAGAGAGAAAGCAAAAATGCATGTGTATTTTCTTGGCCTGCACCAAATTTTTTACTATTCCATTGGCCAAAGTAAATCGCATGGCCACATCCACAGTTCGCATGGAAGGGTACTGTATCATCAGAGGCCTGAGAAACTGGGACAGTTAGTACAATCACCCACTATGCATACTCTGTTGCTTCTGGAACATTTCTCATGCCTGTCTGTCCTTTGTCATCCTCAAATCAATGGATATTTAACTTTCAGACCTCAACTTAACTCTCATTTCTTAGGGATGTCTTCCGTGAATTCCCTTAGGTTGTTTTTTTTTCCCTCTGCTGTGTGTTTTTGCAGTCCCCTGCATATGCATTTGACTTACTGGATTGGAAACACTGTGGGGGTATGGCCCTTAGTTTAACTTTAGAATTGGCAAAGTTATATAATAAGCATTATCAGGAAGCCTTCAACTTAGAAGAATTGCTAGAATATTTCCTAAACATATATAAATTGTCCTTTAATTTAAAAATTAATATAAACTTTAAATGTCCCTTCATTTAGAAGGTATATAAAATTAAAGTTGTCAAAATGTAGAAGTAAAATGTTAAATATTAAGTGGGTGGTCAAGACACATCCTACAGATCAAATACGATGTTATTAGGGCACAGAAATCTATTGTGATCAGTGTGGAGATTTTTTTCTCTTAACCTTTAACTTGAATTGTGTTGTAGCTGTATTTGACAAGTAAAAATGTGTGTGGAGAATTCTTCTGACGTATGGTCATGATGGCTATTGTGTGATTAATGTGAAGGCCTCACAAATGATTTCTTTGAAAGGGGTAGCAAGATTCTTTTATCAGCATCTATAAATTTGGGCTCCCTAAAATATAAACTTCGAGCTAGCATCCCCCTTCTGTATCCTCCCTTTCCATAGAACTCATAGTGAAAACTAACTCCTTCTGATCTTGAAGGAGACAATAAAATCCAGCACATAAATCTTAAATAGAAAATGGGGATATTTAGGTTATCTATAAAGCACACTGGCTTAGAGAGAGAAAAAGAAACTTAAAACACGTTGAAAGGAGTTTGCACAATTTCTGGACTAGAGGTTTTAGAAACTAGATAGAAAAAAAATAGAAAAAAAAAAGAAACTAGATAGATATTTTTTTTTTTAATGTGTTTGGGAGTTTTTCAATTTTAGGACAGAAAAATATATTTTTTTCAGATTAATATGTATCATTTTTGAGTACTTTGGCTTTATTCTTTTTCTTTTGTTCCAAATATCTAAGGTTAAAGAAGTGTTATAAAATGTAACTTGGATGTGTTTTATATATGGCCATGGTAAAAGAATAGGCATGGGAATAATTGTCATGAAGGAAGAATTTTATACTTACAGATCTCAGACGCAGAGAAGATGCCACAGCTCCAGTCTGGGCCACATCGGGGAAACACCAGGGTTGCTTAGGAGGTGGAGAAAGACAGGGAACACATGGCCCAGAGGCTTTTTCTTTTTTTATGGAAAGACACGGGTAAGGCAGGGTAGGTGTGCTGAATAAACTTAGGACTGGAGAGTGTGAAAAATTCCAGCTGCTGCTGGGCTACAAAGGTAGTCCTTAGCTATCCAAAACTGGGGTGACTTAAGGCAGAGCGAATATGGGCTTGGTGTGTGAAGGTTTGATAAAGAAGATGGCTGGGGGTGTAGTGTCTGAACTGGTTAGTTTGTATAACAAATGCACAATGGAAAGAGAGGGGTTTTCTATCATTATGAATAAGCTTGTCCTGGAAAAGAAAGTCTTTACAGGATTAAGAATCCAAATGCCAGAATATTGAGAATACAGAAAACAAGAACAGGTAGTCAATAAAGAAGAAATTCAAAATCAGATTCAAAAGTTATATACCAACTATAACTGGTTAAAACAATTTTACTCATGGGCAGTGCCTGTGGCTCAAAGGAGTAGGGTGCCAGCCCCATATACCGGAGGTGGTGGGTTCAAACCCAGGCCCGGCCAAAAACTGCAAAAAAAAAATAATTTTTTTTACTCTTATCTTTTGAACATTATTGAATGTTTCCACTATGTTACTCATTTAGGATGACTATGTATAAATTATCTAAGTCAAAGTGTTGGAATAGTTTTGAAATTTTGCTATGTTTATATTAGGCAATTTTTCGTGTACCTGACATTTTGTATGCCAGTAAGAATCTTGGCAGAGATATGTCCCTGCAAAATAATTTTCATACTAGGACTTTGACTACTTTATTTGGCCTTTTCTTACATCATTCGGTATATGAGTTCTTTTTTCAAATTTAGGTGAAGAAAATTTTGTTAGAGAAATCTCTTCAAGACTTTCCAGGGGATATGGTAGGAATCAGGGAAAATGTGTTACCATGACTATGCAGTCCCAAAACTAACTGGCAGTGGTATAAGACATTCAGTATTTTTCTATCTTAGTTTACTAAGCTGTAAAATGAAATACAGTGATTTCACCTATGATATAATATTATGCTACTGGCATGTGGCCTAGATCGGCCCTGGGCGTCTATGGTTTAGGTTGGGTCCTATGTTTCAAGCTTCCTTCCCTACTCACAGTGATTTTCTTTTCTTTTCTTTATTTTTTTATTTTTCTCAGTTTTTGGCCAGGGCCGAGTTTGAACCCACCACCTCTGGTATATGGGGCTGGCTCCCGACTCCTTGAGCCACAGGTGCTGCCCCTCACAGTGACTTTCTTATCCATACCCCAGTTTCAGTGCTGTGCCTCCAACAGTCATTCTGAGAAGCACAGCTTCGCCTTACAGAATTGGACAGAAAAGGGGATGTTCCTCACATCCAAACTCGGCTAAGTAAAAATACTTCTCAGGGAATATTGACATAAAAAGTTCTATATGTGGGGTGGAATCTCTGATAGGGAAACATAGAGTCATATAAGCTCTCTTGGACATTTTCTGTTTTAGATCATTAATAACTAATAACTCTTTTAAAGGGATTCAGAAAAGAACACATTTTACAATGCAGACAGAATGTTTTTCCATAAGGATATTTTCAAAAACTTGAGGGTATAAGTAATTTTTTAAATTGTTGATGCTGGTCCCAAAGTTCTTTCCTCTGGAAGGGAGCTGCTGCTCCCTAAGATAATGTCAAGAACGGTCCCTTTCCCAAAACTAACTCTAAGAAGATAAGGAAAGTGTAATAACAAGTAACAATTTTCTGTTAAAGATATATAGAAACACTGTGAATGGACCTGAATTATCTGAAGTTACCTGAACAAGAAGTTTTACAACCTCCTCAGACCCTGGCTCAGATGCCTGCAGTTGTCAATCAGTACTTGACCTTAAACTCCTCCTCTTTCCTTAATATAAGAAAGAGCCTGAAGATAACACCAACTTACCATGGTTCTTTAGGATAGAAAACCATCTTCTTGGTTTTCTAGCTTTCTGAATAAAGTTGCTTTCCTTGCCCCAACACCTTGTGTCTTGACTTATGGGATGTCATGTAGCAGGTGGTAGGAACTTGGACTAGGTTAAAAAATTTGCAAGCCTCCAACCAGAAGTGGCTGTTTATGGCCAGCTGGCCCTCTTCAGGAAAGTTCTGGGGATAAGTTGCTGGTGCTGTTTGTCCCAGAGTCTTTTCTTTGATTCCTTGGGAAGGCACTGATGGCCCTAGTACAAAGCTGTTTGGGTAAGGAAGCTACAAAGTTTGTGACTCAATGAACTCAATTTGGAAGTGAAGGGAGTTGCTCCCTGCGTGTAAACAGGAATTCCCAGCTGCTGTGTTGGGGCTTTCCCTTGGAATATGCCACTCTGCTCTTGTATTTGATTGGGCTACTCTGTTGAAGGAAATTGTTGGAAGTTTACTTGATTTGAAAACCAGTTCATTTATATTTGTCAGTTGTCTCTGTGCTTTTGCGTGTTCTGTCTATACCTTCACTTTATAATAACAGGGGATGCCCTCTTGATTTGGGGACATCCAAGGAAATTCCCATTTGTTTTGAGTTAAAAATAACCCCAACCATTTGTGAGAGTGGAAACTTAGCTGGTTTTGATTTGGCACTCCCCAGGCTAATTAGTTACAACTGAAGTTTGTTTGAAACGTCTTACATTTTTTTTTGTATGCCGTGTTTATCTGTGCTAGTGTGTAGTAGGTAAATGTGCAGACTGTGAAAAAGTTCAAAGGCACGGTGGGTTTTCTAGGACTCCAGTGAGCTACATAGTATGGTCCATTAGTGGTATGTGTTTAAACTGAGGGGTCAATAACATCAAGAAATATTCCGAACTCAAATTGTTGATCTTCCACTATAGAGTCAAAATATAGTCTGTTAAACTCTTTATCTCTATTTTCTTTTCTGCTAACTTTCATGTGCTGTTGCTAAGTTACTGGTGTTGATGTAAAACTAATTCAAGGTACCTCAGTGATTTTGCTTTTTATATACAGTTCAGCCAGTTCTAGCTAAAATGTAAACATTAAAAACTCATTTGAAACTGAAAATAAAAAGAGAAAAAGAGGCTTTTAAAAACCAAGCTACCATGGAAACTGCTTTCCCAAAAACTTGGATCCATAATCTTCATTATATTACCTGTAGGGAAAACTAAAGTTTAACATGTAAACAAGTTCTGATTTTTGTCAAAAATAGATTGAGCCAGCTTTTGTAAACCCTTGAGTATATATTACTATCTTATAAATAAAGTTCCAAGGCAAAAACCTTTGTGTGCATTTTTATACCTAAGTTTAGATGTGCTTTGGATATATACACATATTATATTGAATGTATGTCTCTATGGTACCAAATTGGCTTTTAAATAAAGAAACACTCATAAGTGAAATAAATATACCTAAATACTTTTCAAGTTCATAAAAAATTTAATAATTCTTGGTAATTAAATGTTTAAAAAAAGTGTTGATAAAAATAAAAATGTATTCAAAGTTGTCAGTATACATTTTTGCCTGGATTTTACTACTCATTTGTACTTTTATCTACGCCAGATAATGTAAGGTGTCAGGGCTTTACACAAAGGTTACAGACCATAAACTCAGTCAAAACAAGTAATCTTGGTATAATTTTTAGTAAGTAAGACTAATTTTGTTGTTGGATGAAGAAAAAAACTGTGCCTTCTAAGTTGTCAGTAAAATACCCATGTGTTTAAGTTTCTTACTTAGATAAACATAGTTCTAAAATTTACAGGCTATAAAAATAATTAACAGGGATATAATTGAAAATGATGACTAGCTTTGTCTAATATTTTAGTTTTCACAAGTAATCTAGATAAACTGCTAAAAATGAATACATTAAAAGTAAATAAAATTAATACTTATAGGTAAGCTTTTCATATATAATTTAAAATCTTAATGAATTATTACATTAAATAATTCATATTCATTAAATGTTGAGGTCATTTCCAATTAACTAAAAATTGTGCTATAAATAAGTCTTCTGAAATATAAAATGGTTTTCATCTATAAAATACTAATATATAAGTTCAAAATTTCCTGATCCCTAGGTTTTTAATAAAATTTAAGTTAATGAAGATAAAATTTCTTGATATATATATATCTACATATAAGTTATGACAAAAATAAAACACATTTTTAATTAACAAGTTATAAAAAGACATAAAATGTAATTCCTCCTTAAAAAAGAATTTTGTGTAATTCAAAAATTATTTAAAAGTATATTTAAAATAAAAATTTTAAAGAATAAAACCAAAATAAGAAGAAATAATAAATAAGAGCTAAAAAAGTGGGCGGCACCTGTGGCTCAGTGAGTAGGGCGCCGGCCCCATATGCTGAGGATGGCAGGTTCAAACCCAGCCCTGGCCAAACTGCAACAAAAAGAAAAAAAAAATAGCCGGGCGTTGTGGCGGGCGCCTGTAGTCCCAGCTGCTCGGGAGGCTGAGGCAGGAGAATCGCGTTAAGCCCAAGAGTTAGAGGTTGCTGTGAGCCGTGTGACGCCACGGCACTCTCCCCGAGGGCGGTACAGTGAGACTCTGTCTCTACAAAAAAAAAAAAAAAAAAAAGCTAAAAAAGTTATAAGTATAAAACATTTTAATAAAAAGTTTAGAAAAAATTTAATTAAAAAATATTATATAATTTTTACAACAAAAATTTCTACAACAAAATAACTATTTCAGAGAGGAAAATGTATTGTCTTGGAACAAAACAATAAATCCAAGCCTGTAATAAATGGTATGTATAAATTATAATCAATTTCTTATAATTTATAGAAAAATTTTATATGTGATCCAGTTGACCATAATTTAAAATAATTGAGTTAAAACAATATTTTCTTAAAGTATTAATTTGCTATTAATAAAATTACAAAATGTTTTAATTTTAAATCTGCAATCTGTTTCTTCTAAAACTTTTCAGGTTTGTCTCAAAAGTTCAACTTTACTTTTGTCTCACTGTTTTCAGCTTTTTCTCCCCTGGTGGAGGCGTGAGATAATAACTCTTATTAAGATGGGCAGTTATGAGGACCTCATGGTGCTGGTTGGAGAAAGAATTGTCACACCAGGAGTAGAATAATTTTAAAGAAAGAAAGTTTATTTTACTTCCCAAAGGGAGAGAAGGGCATGACAGAAGAGAAGTGTTTGTGCTGGGATAAGAGATTTGCGATTTTTATTAGGGGATAAAGAGCAAGTAAAAAAGTGAATGTAGCCAACTGATAGCAAAAACATCTCTGAAACTGCTGTGTGAGCTTTATATATACGTTTTTTCTCTTTTCTTTGTGAGGCTAGCTTATGAGAGTCCGTGGAAATCTGTTTCTGACATGAACTGAGGCAGAGAGCTGGAGCTGACACCCTTACTGTCAGATTAGAACTCTTCAAGGCTGTGAAAATGAATCCTTAGAGATAAGGAATTAGGCTCGAAGACAATGAGCTGAGTCTTAGGTGTTTAACCAACCCAAACAAAGGGCACTTGTGCTATGAGTTTTCTCTTCACCGGGACAAGTTTGTGCTGTGAGTCTATTTCTCTTAACTTTCTGTTCAGTAGTTTATTTGTGTGTGTGTGTGTGTGTGTGTGTGTGTGTGTGTGTGTGTGGTGTGTGTTAGGCCATTACTAAGTCTACCTTTCAAATCTCTCCTTTAACTTTTTCATCAGCATCTATAATTATTTCCTGCTTGGTTCTAAGTCTGTTGTCACGGCCTGATACTAAACTATTTTATCTTATAAGTTAAAAACAAAACAAAACTGAAACAATGTTTTCCCACTATGACTTAATTCTATACTCAGCTTTTCTTGATATGTTTAAATTTCTTAATATAGGTAGAATACTTCTCATATTATTCCTAAGAGTCTTTTGTTCCTTTGTTCAAGGTGCTAGTTTTCTAGGTTCTAATTTCCTTTATAATACAGTATTCACTCTTAAATCTAAACACAGTCTTCTTATAACTGATTAAATCTAATATGCTGTTCATCAGGTTTGGCTTCCAAGCTCTCTAAATGAGTTTTCCATGATAAAGAAATAATCACACTTCAAAAGGTGTTTCTTTGCCTTTTGATAACTGGTCTAAAAAAATAAAGATTTTAGGCTTCATTAAGTTATTTCTGATATTTCTCCTTAGTAGGTTTTTTATTTAATAAAAAAAAATGGCAAACTTTAACAAGGTTAAGTTTTTACCTATGTGTCTTTAATGTCTTTTAATAACTATTACCTTGCTTAAATAACTATTATTTTATAGTGATCTATAATTATATTTTGAGCAAATGCTTTAATCCTTTGTTATTTGACAAACTTTCCAAAATCAAAATTTCAAATTACCTCAAGCTAGCTTTTTGGTCTTAAGACTCCGAAAAGGCCATCAGAGATATAATAAGCTCATTTAATACACATATTTCCAATTATACAGAAAATATTGTAAAATATAAAGTAGTATCTAAATTTAAGTGTTATCATATGTTCCAAAAATATATGAGTTCCTAAAATTTTAATGTGTTGATATAAATTATCAGTGATAATTATATTATATTAAATTGTTACATGCTATAAAATAACCATATTTCCTTTGCGTCTTCAACCATGATTATTCTAATTATAATCAGCTGGAATTTGCTTCTTCTTTTAATAAAGTCTAAAAGAGATGATAATAAGTAATCTCAAATACAAGTTTCTAAAACTCCAAGAGTTAAATTAAATTAAATTCATAAGGATTACTAACCCAACTTTAAACAAGAGTTAATTACATGGGTATAAATTAATATAGGACTAAAATATATCTATGACTTTTTGTTTCAAACGTTACTGATTCTTTATGCTTTGTTTTCCATGGTCAAGACAAAAACTAAATATTTAATGACGTTTACCCGAAATCTCCAGAATTAAAAAAAAAACACATTCAATCCTAGTAGGCCTAATCTGTTCCTCTTTGCCTATACCCTGCTACTAAAACTATACAAGCATGTTCCCTCCAGGTCCAAGAACTGTCTCAGACAGTATATGACGTTACAAGGACCACCTCTGAAGGCTAAAATTACTTCAGACCTCCCAAATCAAGAACAGGTACAAAGGTGTCTAAACAGCTGACAAATTGAGGGATTTTGCCTCCTGGGCATTATATGGCCCCTTTCCATCCACACCAACCATATAGAATCCCCTACTTAAAATTATCAAGAGGATATCAAGATACCTAGTGGCAAAAGCTTCTGCATATAGCTGTTCCTGGTTATAAGGTTTATACAAATAGTGATAATAAAAATTTATTGGCCACTTTTAGGTAAATTACTAAAGAAACTAACAAAATATTATGGTACAACAAAAGTCTCCAAATCCCTTAGTTTAAATAATTTTAACAAAATTCTTATATTGTGTACAGAAAATCGCTATAAGTCTACAACTAAAACAAAGCCTACAATAGCTCAATGCTTATAGAAAGTTAATTTTATAATCTTGCCTCTGGAATTTAGTTTCTGCTCTATACTCCTTAAAATGTTTTAAAAGTTAATAAATTTTCTGTCCACTATTATTCCCCTGTGGCCTAAAATATTTAATTGGCTATGAATCTTTGGCTTTAAGTCCCTGGTTCCACTGAGAAACTGGGGCAGATAGGCACACTCACACGATGTTGGCAACAATGGGACAAAATAAAAGTTTGGCCATCAAGGCTGCCTCTGAAAATCTTGGCAGAGAGGGAAAAAGTATAATTTAAAATAAAATCCTAAGCCCCTCATTTGACTGAACAAAACCCCTCTTCGTCAAGGACACTCCCAGCCAAATCAAAAAACTCTTGAGTTCCCAGCCATAATGAGAAAAAAGATAAGACACGCTTCATGATAGCTCCTTTTAACATTTAGACACAATGGACCAGCATTAATGTTAAAATAGAAATCATATGACTGACAAACTCTCTGTGACAATAAGACACCAAATTAAAAACAGTCAAGTAGTACAGTCTACAGGATATCGGCCTCTTGCCATAAAGATTTCCAACTTCATATGAATAAATTCTGTTCCTCAGTTTCCCTACCTTCATTCCTTTTCAACAAGAAAGAACTAGAATAATTGTTGATCTAATTCTCCAGGATTAAAAAATGAACAAAGGATAAGGGAGACCAATACCAGAGCCCCTGGACTTTTCCTGTTTCAGTAACCCTCTTAACTGATTCTAACTGATTCATAAAAGAACATGTTGCAATACCTTGCAACACAGATAGAATGTTTTATTATAAAGACATTCTCAAAAAATCAGTGTGATAAGTAAAAATTTAAATCTAGTTAACACTATAGTCTCAAAGTTCTTTTTTCCAAAAGGCAGCTGCTTGGCCTCCAATATAACATCAAGGAACAGTCTCTCTCCAAAAATTTAACTCACAAAGAGATAGGGAAAGTATACACACAAATAACAGCATTATGTTGAAGATTTATAGGAAGACTGTAGCCTGACCTACATCCTTCATGGTCAATTAATAAGAAACATTAAAGTATCAGAAACTCCTCACGTATTTAGATCCTGGCTGATGCCCAGATTTCTGTCATGTTCATCATCATCCTCTTCCTGCTTCTCATAACATAAAATGAAACCTAAAGTTCATACCAACTTCAGGTGGTTCTTTAAGACATTACTTGTGGGCGGACATGTGGGTACTTACGGGAAGAGTCATATCTTGCATTCCTAGACATAATGATTTAATAAGTTTGCATTGCTAAAAATAATGACTTAGTCAGTTTAAAACCACTTTTCAATTGTTTATTAAAAGTAAGTTAGGAATTCAATTAAGAAAATGATTGCCGATGTTAGGCAAAAGGGAACAGAGACAGGAGAGAAGTGGATCAGAGGAAAGCATGTACACATTCAGACTGCAGAAGCAATATCGGAATCTCAAGTCTCTTGCAAAGTGCCACAGTCTGAAGCCTGGGTTTTCAAACAAAGATACTGCCTGGCTGGAGCTTTACCTTCAGCGTGACTCAACTGAGAGGTCACTGAGCGCTGAGATATAAGGCTTGCACAGGCAGGCCTGCCTTCTCAGGGAGGGGGAGTGCATTAGGGGAGTTAGGAAAATAGCAAGGGAGTGCAGAATGCACTGGAGACAGGGTGGGCACCTAAACCTTCCTAAAAGAGAAAAGCTCTCTCAGGGAGATGAGGAGGAAAATGCCTCCTTTCTTCCATTTTCTCCGTATTGGTAGCAGGGCCAGTTTGCACAAAAGTTTTCCTGGGGGGTTAATCGCTACTCTTGAGATATGTGTACTGTTCTGATTGGGGTCTGCTTTGACATCCTGCTCCTGGACTGTGCTCCCTGTCCCGTGTTCTGTTTGTGTTAAGATCATAAATAACTTAATAAAAGTAAGAGATACAGCAGCATAATTAAGGAAGTTAAAGAAATAGTTTGGTTGAAAATGTAAGCCCAGCAAGAACCACGATGTGAGGGTTTAGCCTTCCCCTGTTGGAGGTATGTAATAAATACAAAGCTAACCAGGAGGGAGGGGCCTTTCCGCTTGTCCTCACGTTTGGAGGTCCTGGGCCTGATTTTGAGACTTTCCTCTTGTGTCTTAAACAATTTTTTTTCAAGCACAGTGTAGTTTGGGTTGGCTTTCTGAACGGGACACTTTTCTTTTCCCAATATCTTATCTTTCTTGTCTTGTGGCCAGTGATACAAGCTTAGGCTCAGTTATAAGAACCATGAGCATATTTCTGCCAAGATTAAAATTGGAGTCCCGACAAGTCCATAAACAAAACAAAAAGAAAGAGAATGGGGAAGAAGACATAGTTGGTATGGAGAGGTTAAGGGCATGAGGGATGGCCCGTCTTGGCTCATGATGACCTTTGCGGCCCTTCCATCTCACCTGCTAGGGACATGAGGAATTCTCTATTTTGGGATTAATAAGGTTCTGGTGTATTCTATTATACCCACCTCTCTTCCCACATCTGTTTTATTTCCGATATGCAAGTTAGATTTGTTGATTATAGCAAGGGAAGTCATTAACTAACATTGTCAGATAAGAAAGTCCTAAAACGCTAGGAGAGGAGAGTGACTACAATAAAGAAGGGGTTCAAATCAAGATCACAGGAAGGAGATTATAGAGCAAATGTTTATCTTAAAGATTAGAAGACTTGATGTGTGGGAAGGTCTTCAAGCATTGGAAGACCATGCTATAGAAATCAGGATTATATTTTTTTCTCCATGTCCCAGGTTATATATCCTTGGGTACATGGCTGAGAATCACAGGTAGGCAGATTTTGACTCAGGTTAAAAAGAAACTTTTGAACTGGCCACAGTGGTTTGTGAGTTCCTTGCACACACACATTGAATTGGTCAATCCCATGATGGATGTATCCTTGGCAGGGATATCGTAGAGATCAAAATTTAGGCAGACAGCTTGACTATAAAAGAATTTAAGTCTCATTTCAACTTAATATCTCCAGATAACAAGGATGCTTTCCAGTACAGACCTACTATACCATATTTCATCATGTTATGAACATTTGAGAATATGTGGTCTTCTAATGCTCCTTAATTATTTTTGCAATTGTAGTTTTCATCTTCCCAACCCAATTACAAATACCCAATTTTTAAAAGCCTCCTTATGTATCTTGACAGACATGCACTCAGTTTTATTGGAATTGAATAGTTACAGAAATCTGCGACACAGCTTTAGAAAACCATCTCACAATTAAAAAAGTAATTTTCCCCAACTATTGTTGAAACTGTCATTATTTTTCCACCCTTTGTGTTTCATTTGGGGACATAATGTCTATCAATAAAATCACCCTCATTCAACCGAGTTGCTTGCTCTGTAGAGTTGATGTCTTAGTCTATTGAACAATATTACAACAGTCAATTAACCGCCAAAGTAACATTTTTAACTGTATGCCTTTCACTTCGGCTTTTCAGAGAGTAAAGCTAAGTCATTTAAGTTCAGTTTTTTTTTCATTAACTCTCTTTAATTGCAAAAAGCCCTGCTAGAGCATTAAAGATGAGTCCCAGATGTGCTGTGCATACTCCAAATGGGATATAACTAATAGCCTTGAATGTTTATGGATACTTTCCATGCATGAAAGTATGGCCTTGATATAATTTGTGTGGATCGCTGTGTAAAAATGAATTGATTTTTTTTTTAAAGTAATAAGATACAATTTTTGCCATATTTAAAAGCTCAGTAAATGCCTGCTGGATTTAATTCTGTGTAGTATTCCCCTGGTTCTGGAGTTGTAAGAAATGACTTTAAAAATTTATTTTTGGTTACAAAAATAATTCATTGAATATTATATTTCCATTAAAACTATCAAACCATAAAGTGTGACACACACCAACTTTATGGGGGCAAGACATGATTGCAAGAGGGACTTTACCTAACAATTGTAATCAGTGTAACCTGGCTTATTGTACCCTCAATGAATCCCCAACAATTAAAAACAAACAAACAAACAAACAAACAAAAAAAAAAAAACTATCAAACCATGAAGATAAACCAGAGTATTTATAACCAGTTAAAGACTCATCTGTCTTCTGAAGTTAACCATCTTATCAGTATTATTTTCTATATAACTTTAGAGACATAAATACATATAGAAAAAATGTTCTGCATATATTTTCATATAATTTTATTTTCTATAAATCTTGGGGAATTGTTTCAAATCCAAATATGATATTATTCCTTTTTTTAACTGTTCATTGTATATCATCATGTGCCTATCCCATATTTAGACATCCCTTTAGATAGAAATTTCTATTGTTCCTTTGTTTATTCTATTATTTTTGCTTCCTTTGCACATGTGTAAGTTATCACATAGGATAGGTAGCTATTGGATTTTTGGGTCCCCACTTTCTAAATAGTAACACAAAGGGCCAGTGTGACTGTATAATTAAACTACCTTCATCAGTATATGAGCTTACTCATCTTCCTTCATCCTTAGAAACACTCAAGGTGGTCTATCGTCTTTGCTAATCCAATGGGCAAAAGTTAACACATTATTATTTAATTTGTATTTCCTTTTCTGTGAATTTACTGACAATAGAATTTGTCTATCAACTTCCCCCCACATTTTAACTGAGTATATTTTTGACTGAAAGTGTTTCCTTCAACCACTAAGTGTATTTTCTCCTTTATAGTTATTTATCTTCTAACCTTATTTAAGAAATATTTAGTTACACAGAATTTTTAAATTTAGACGTAGATAAAATTACAAACCTTATTCTCTATAACTTTGTACTTAATATTTTATTTTTTAAGACTTTCCTTATGACAAGGACATAAGTGAATTGACCTAGTTTGAGTTTAATATCTCTATATTTCTTTTCAAAATTTCTGTTTAGATATTTAACACATGGGGAGTTTATTTTTGCTAATAATATGATGATCTAACTTCACTTTTCTTCAAATTAATGGCCACTTATCAAGCAATTTTGAATAAGTAGTCTTTATCTTATTTGCTGATATAACATGCTATTTTTACTATTTAATTCAAATATGCAAATGCTTTTTAACCTTATTCTATTCCATTGATGTATTTGTGTGATAGCCACCAAAACCAAATTTTATCATCTTATAGCCTGTTTTAAATTTTAGTACAGCAAATTATTTTTAATTTTCTCCTCAAAACCTTTTTGGCTCAGTTTGAACATTTTTTTCTTAAAGTTGAAAGTTAATTTTTCAGGTTTTTTTCAATATTTGAATTCTTATTGAGTTTGCATAGGGAAAAACTGATGTCTTTACAATATTGAATACTTTTCCAGAACATGTTCTGCATCGTCATTTATTTTTTGCCTTTCTAGTGTCCTTCAATTCACCTTTATATTCTTACTGAATCTTATTTTTTAGGTTTATTACAATAAGTTTTTCAAAAATAGATTTTGTTGCCATTTTAAATGGATTCCTTTAAGTAGTGTATTTACTAACTGATGCTTATTACGACTGCCTAGGAGACTAAACAATTTTACATTTATCCTGAAGCAAGTTATTCGGCTGCAGTCTTGCATAATTCTATTTTGTTTAACACATTATTCTCTTGGTTTTGCTATTTTAAAATGCTAATTCTTTCAAACATTGATACCGGGTAGTTTTTGCTTTTGTTTTATTGACATTTGTCCTGGTGAGATATGTCGTCTCTTTGACAGTTTTGAGTCTTAGAAATTCTGGAACTTGACATTGGGCACATGCTGGTTCCCTGCTTTAAACACTTTGTGTAGTGTATTCTACAGGTTTGATGGCACTTGTCTGTTACAACTTGCATTTTCATGCACCATCTGGGAAGACTTTCCTCTGCTCTTTTATTTTCCATAGTGAGTACAATGCTTATTCTTCAAGAGAGAAATTTTGTATTTTGTGTATTTCTTTAATCCCTCCCCCTTCTCCTTCTCGTTGCCCCAGGTTTATTAAAATGTTATAGCACAGCAGATAGATCTAAAACAGTTCACACCGTGTTCTGAAATTCATCCTAACTGTAGGCTAAGTGACCTGGAGAATGGACAGACTGCCAAAGTCTAGAAGTGTCAGTGTGACCTTTGTGTCAGCATCTACTTCAGTGGCCTCCTGTTCCAGGGATGAGACCTCAGAGCCATGGTGACCTCTCCTCTGTCTCTCCTCCTCCTGCAGCTGACGATGGAGATGCCTCTCCCCGGGCCTCTCTGGATCCCTTCCTCAGGCGTGTGACATAGCCCGCTGGTTTGCTGCTGAGCTTCTTGCTGGGAGTGAAAGCGGCATCCTCACACATGCCCTTGTTGGTGTGGAAGTTGCTGCCCAAGACCCATGTAGTACCTCTTCCTGATGGCCTGGGCACCTAATTCATGATTTTGGTGTGAATGCAGCCCAGGTCATCGGCTCCTTGGTTAAAGAACTATTTTGTGTTTTTCTAAAGAAAATTTGGTTTTAGAATTTTACATTTATTATTATAAATCTATAAGTGGTACTTAAATTTTTAAAAAGTCTTATAGTTTGGGCCCACCTTTTAATTTCTAAATTGTCTTTTTTTTTCCTTAATCAAATTTGCTGAAGGTTTATCTGTAGTAACTAGAACTGGCCTGTATCCATGAGGCCACTACTGCATTCTTTTTGATTTCTTTCCTTTACATTTTTCTTTACTTGTCCCAATAAACTTTTACTTTCCTCACCTTCCTTTTATCCTCATCCATATTTTTTCTTCTTTTCTGGAAATATGGAATTTATTATGCTCCAAACTTCTAAAATGTCCTCTTTCCCACATCAAAAAATGGTTCAAGTAAGTCTCTAGTGCTCCATAGTCACTTGTAAATAATAACTGTAATATTTGCCTTGTGGATTCTAGAAATTGGTTTTAAAATTGATAATGAGTATTTTAATTATTTCCCATGAATTAAACTCATTAGGATTCTTGGTTTAATTATCCTCCCAATAGATATTTAAATCCTAATTAGTCCTTTATTTTCTCTCTTATCTCTTCTTGCCTGTTATTTTCAGTTGTTTCAAAGCAATGGCTTCTTATCTTGTATTTCATGATCTCTACTTAAAGCTGCCTTAGTGGAATTTAACTCTAAAAAAACATTTTATCTAGGATTTATGGCTGTCTTGCTAATGCTATCCCAGGAATTGTTTTGTCCTTATAAACCTCAGACATCTTGTTTTGTTAAAAATATTGAAATACCAGTTTAGAATAAATAATTCATTTAGGAGAAAATGTTATTGGCAAATTCTCACCTCTAAAACACATTTTAAATTTCATATGAAACTCAAATGAATTAACAAATGGATAAGTCTTTTTATACTCTTGTTGTATAGTGGAATGTCTTCAGAAGATGATGAAAATTCTCAATCTCTACTTTTAAAACTTAGATGATGGTAAAGAAAAGAAGGAATGTAATATTTTCTTCTAAAATTATTTGCATTTGCATATTTTTAGTAAGGACAATTCTAACCGGATTACTTTACTTTTATTCCCTTTCTGAGACTAAGGAGACTATTTAATATGATAATGAATTATTAAAATAGACTTAGCATAGTTGAATATATGTAGAGAAGGAAATAACTTAGCAGTTTTATTTCAAGTTTTAAGTATCTCAGAAAAGAACTAACTGTTAATATCACACAATGTCTGTGTGTGATACACTAATACCTCTTGTGAGGAGCTTTTCTTTCTTGCTTGCTTACATAATTTTGAAAAAAAATGTTTTGGGACACCGAACATAAAGTTTGCCTCATATTGACTCCTTGTACCATATTAAAATTCCCTTATACTTCCTTTTTATAATGTAGTTTTAACATGATTTTTCTTAAATACTAAAATAACCTAAGGGATATTCAAATAAAAAGACCAAAGGTATAAGCCAACAGTCTTTCCAGAATCACTATTAATTTCTCTACTATTGAAATAGAGAAATTCCCTAATTCTCTAACTCACTACTGAAGAAATTAATAGTGATTAATAGCTAAGCCATCAATTGCTTATCTCTGTAACAGTTTTTTATGTTAAAAGAGGTGGATATCCCCTTATAAGGACCCTTAGGCAGTGTTGTTATTTTCAGTTAGAGAACTTGGAGCCACTTATTGCTTCCCAGAACTTTTCTACTCTGGACTCCCTGAGGACCCTTCATGTTTGTTCCTAATTCATATCACCCCATCAACAAAAATTAAAATACTGAGCAAATGATAATCTTCATGTCATTAGCATGTAGTCAGCAATTCTGAGTTTTTCTTAGTAATCATTAGAGTTACATCCTCGAATGAGAGGTGTGTAGCCCAATAGCAGACTTCCTTTGGGGAAGTAAACAAACGGTCAATCAGAGGCGGATAGGTGGAGAACTGTTCAGAATTGTAGCACAGATAGTAACTTGTGATTTTGACAAAATGATAAAATTTATAAAATATAGCACAGGTAATATAATATTAGAACATGTTAGAACCACACTGGCCACACTGTAATGGCAGACATAAAGAGTATATTCTTATCAAATCAGTGGTCCAAAGCAAACTATTTCCTGATCTTTTTTATTTGCATCATCTAATTCCTTTAAAGACTGAACAATGTTGCCTTAGCAACTGAAGAAAAATATATATTGGACACATCTGTTGTTTATCCTGCATCATTTCAAAATACAATTTGGTTGTGCTGGCATGCAAACTTAATCTTTAATTTAATGAATATACACAGTTTTCACAGATTTGCTATAAAAAGAGCTATTTAAATTAGTTTTCAAGATTGTAGAAGGGTGTGGAAAATAAATATCTACTTTTAATGGAATATATTAACATAATTGCCTAATTAAAATTGAAATGTTTGCATAATGAAATCTGACCCACAAAGA
Organism: Nycticebus coucang; assembly: GCF_027406575.1. Classification (NCBI taxonomy): domain Eukaryota; kingdom Metazoa; phylum Chordata; class Mammalia; order Primates; family Lorisidae; genus Nycticebus; species Nycticebus coucang. Next base: position 112,831,382 of record NC_069787.1, on the reverse strand, counting down.
CAGCAAAATCATACTTATTTCCCATATTTAGTCAACAATATCAATAAAACATTCAAAGGAATGAATTAGGATATACTTAATTACTTTAATTATTTATAAAGCTTCATACCACACACTTCAAGGCCCCAGTTAATATATTATAATAGCTCTTTTCCTCTTTAGAGTTAAGCAGACCTAATCATGTAAAACCATGTGAAAGTAAAGATGTACCTCAGTTCTAGTGCTTCTGAGTGTCAGATGTTTTAATCTTACCTGATGTCTTTATCTGACAGGTGAAAAAAGGGGAATTCTCACTGCCTACCCATCCCAGGATATGTGGGAGGTGGATATTTTACTCACAGTTTTACAGAAAGAAAAGGGAGACTTAGGCGATATAATTTTCCTAACATTATAAATTTTTCAAAAGTCATTGCTTACATTTTAACCCTGGAAGTCTCTGTTCCTGTAAGGATCCAAAGTTGTCAAAATGGAGTATCTAATTCATTGGCATTAATTATAGTTTCAGATATATATTTTTTAAATACATTACACTGCTGTTCATTTTCTTTTTGTTTTACTTGTTCAATCTTTTCTTTCCTTTCTGAATTTATTCACCTTTGACTTTTTTCTTCTTCTGACTTTTTAAATTTCAGATTAATATGAAAATACAAATGATTTTGGCAGGCCAGTTTTTATTAACCTTAGGAGTTTTCTATTACAATATTTCTTTAGTTTATGCCAAACATTACAACCTTTATCCTTTACTTACCAAAGTTTAATATGGTGTGGTACTTTGGCTTCATCAGCAGATAGACGTCATTGATCTGTTTCTATTGTTTGTTGCTTGTTCTTGTTCACAAAATCTTACCTCCTCATAGTCTGATTATGTTTTGTTGCTTGTCAGATTCCATTTGGAAAAAATTATTTATAGAAATAACTTCAGGTCCAGTGTGTTATTCTCTTCCAGAGATAGCTTTTGTTTGCTTCTACCTGACAGTTACAGTTCTAGACCACCTAGAGATTTCTTTAATTTAATGGGTATCATGAAAAGTTTGGGTACAGTTAATTCCTGTGATGTCTGGTAGATACCTAATTTATTATCCTTCAGCTCCTAACCCAGGCACCAAAGTTTGGAAACAAATCTCTTGGCTGCTCTGGACCCACATTTGTTTCCTTCTGCCTATGAACCTGCACAATCTCTCAGCCTCCCCACTGCCTCTGTAATAATTAAAATCCAAAAGGAAAGTGGTCTCCAATGTCTGACTTACAGCTCTGGACTTCTGTCGTCTCCCAAATCTTGTTCCAATAACTCTACATAACGGCTTTGTTAGCCCCCTATTTTCTATACCCTTATGTAGATAACTTTTTCAAAATGGTTTTTCTAGTTATCCCCACTGGAAAATTTCTTTCTGAGTTATTTATTCCATGAATACAGAAATCCCCTTTTATAATTTAAATATGATTCCAAGTTAAAAAATACTATTTTCAAAAGTATAACTAATAAATAGACATTCCTATATACTTATAATTCAGGTGTCTTTTTTCCTGAAATTATATGTTGCTACCAGAGAAAAGAGAGAGAGAGATTGAGAGAGAGAAAGTACCAAAACAATCAATTGGCCAAGTTTTAAAAATACAATTCAAAATAGTTTCTGGTTCTGAAATCTATGTGAGCAGTTAAAAATACCATTTTGTAAGGAAGTAAGTTGGATAGGGGAAAGAGTTTAAAGAGGATTCATATGTCAGGGCCAAGCAGCAATAGTGTGGAGCCTGAAGGGAGAAGAATTGGCAGACTGTCCATACTTTGACGAAGAGTTTAAGTTTCATTCTTATTCAATAGAAAACCTTAATGAACTGTAAGCAGAGATCTTGTCATTTCTCTGCTTACACTTGTCTGCTTACAATTCATTAAGATTTTCTATTGAATGAGAATGAAATTTAAACTCTTCATCAAAGCATGGAATGCATGGCAGGGAAGTAGAGGAGGGTAGAGTGGGTGATGGAGATGTAATTCTAGTTAGCGAGAATAACGGAAATCTTCATAAGAGAGGACAGAGGCTGAGGTTAGACAGTGCCTGTGTGTGGGTGTGAAATTATTTGAACTTTATACCATGAGGAAATGGGTTAGATCATTTCAATTTTTCCTACTTTTCCTTGGAATTCTTTTTTTTTTTTTTTGTAAATTTATTTATTTATTTATTTGTGGTTTTTGGCCGGGGATGGGTTTGAACCCGCCACCTCTGGCATATGGGACTGGCGCCCTACTCCTTGAGCCATAGGCGCCGCCCTTCTCCTTGGAATTCTTCTCCCCATTCTTGTAGATAGTAATGTTTTCTCTGCTCTTCAAGACCTGATAAAGTCATTCACAAATTTCTTTTTTTTTTTTAATTGTTGGGGATTCATTGAGGGTACAATAAGCCAGGTTACACTGATTTAAATTGTTAGGCAAAGTCCCTCTTGCAATCATGTGTAGCCCCCATAAAGTGTGACATACACTAAGGTCACACCCCCCTCCTCCGTCCCTCTTTCTGATTTTCCTCCCCCCCCATAACCTTAATTGTCATTAATTGTCCTCATATCAAAATTGAGTACATAGGATTCATGCTTCTCCATTCTTGTGATGCTTCACTAACAATAATGTCTTCCACTTCCATCCAGGTTAATACGAAGGATGTAAAGTCTCCATTTTTTTTAATAGCTGAATAGTAGTCCATGGTATACGTATACCACAGCTTGTTAATCCATTCCTGGGTTGGTGGGCATTTAGGCTGTTTCCACATTTTGGCGATTGTAAATTGAGCTGCAATAAACAGTCTAGTACAAGTGTCCTTATGATAAAAGGATTTTTTTCCCTTCTGGGTAGATGCCCAGTAATGGGATTGCAGGATCAAATGGGAGGTCTAGCTTGAGTGCTTTGAGGTTTCTCCATACTTCCTTCCAGAAAGGTTGTACTAGTTTGCAGTCCCACCAGCAGTGTAAAAGTGTTCCCTTCTCTCCACATCCATGCCAGCATCTGCAGTTTTGAGATTTTGTGATGTGGGCCATTCTCACTGGGGTTAGATGATATCTCAGGGTTGTTTTGATTTGCATTTCTCTAATATATAGAGATGATGAACATTTTTTCATGTGTTTGTTAGCCATTCGTCTGTCATGTTTACAGAAGGTTCTATTCATGTCTCTTGCCCATTGATATATGGGATTGTTGGCTTTTTTCATGTGGATTAATTTGAGTTCTCTATAGATCCTAGTTATCAAGCTTTTGTCTGATTGAAAATATGCAAATATCCTTTCCCATTGTGTAGGTTGTCTCTTTGCTTTGGTTGTTGTCTCCTTAGCTGTACAGAAGCTTTTCAGTTTAATGAAGTCCCATTTGTTTATTTTTGTTGTGGCAATTGCCATGGCAGTCTTCTTCATGAAGTCTTTCCCCAGGGCAATATCTTCCAGTGTTTTTCCTATGCTTTCTTTGAGAATTTTTATTGTTTCATGCCTTAAATTTAAGTCCTTTATCCATTTTGAATCAATTTTTGTGAGTGGGAAAAGATGTGGGTCCAGTTTCAGTCTTTTACATGTAGACATCCAGTTCTCCCAACACCATTTATTGAATAGGGAGTCTTTCCCCCAAGGTATGTTCTTGTTTGGTTTATCGAAGATTAGGTGGTTGTAAGATGTTAGTTTCATTTCTTGGTTTTCAATTCGATTCCAAGTGTCTATGTCTCTATTTTTGTGCCAGTACCATGCTGTCTTGAGCACTATGGCTTTGTAGTACAGACTAAAATATGGTATGCTGATGCCCCCGGCTTTATTTTTATTACTAAGAACTGCCTGAGCTATACGGGTTTTTTTCTGCTTCCATACAAAACGCAGAATCATTTTCTCCAAATCTTGAAAGTATAATGTTGGATTTTGATAGGAATGGCATTGAATAGGTAGATTGCTTTGGGAAGTATAGACATTTTAACAATGTTGATTCTTCCCATCCATGAGCATGGTATGTTCTTCCATTTGTTAATATCCTCTGCTATTTCCTTTCTGAGGATTTCATAATTTTCTTTATAGAGGTCCTTCACCTCCTTCGTTAGGTATTTCATTTTCTTTGAAACTATGGTGAAGGAGTTGTGTCCTTAATTAGCTTCTCATCTTGACTGTTATTGGCGTATACAAAGGCTACTGACTTGTGGACATTGATTTTATATCCTGAAACATTACTGTATTTTTTGATGACTTCTAGGTGTCTTGTGGTTGAGTCTTTGGGGTTCTCTAAGTATAAGATCATGTCATCAGCAAAGAGGGAGAGTTTGACCTCCTCTGCTCCCATTTGGATTCCCTTTATTTCCTTGTCTTGCCTAATTGTATGGGCTAGAACTTCCAGCACTACGTTGAATAGTAAAGGTGACAGAGGACAACCTTGTCTGGTTCCAGTTCTAAGAGGAAAAGCTTTCAGTTTTACTCCATTCAGTAAAATATTAGCTGTGGGTTTGTCCTAGATAGCTTCAAACAGTTTTATAAATGTGCCACCTATGCCTATACTCTTCAGTGTTCTAATTAGAAAAGGATGCTGGATTTTATCAAATGCTTTTTTATGCATCTATTAAGAGGATCATATGATCTTTGTTTTTGCCTCTGTTAATGTAGTGGATAATGTTTATGGACTTGCATATGTTAAACCAGCCTTGCATCCCTGGGATGAATGACTTTTTTGATCATGATGAATGACTTTTTTGATGATAAGCTGTAATCTATTGGCTAGGATTTTGTTGAGAATTTTTGAATCTATATTCATGAGTGAGATTGGTCTGAAATTCTCCTTTTTGTTTGGGTCTTTTCCTGGTTTTGGTATCAGGGTGATATTTGCTTCATAGAATGTGGTTGGGGAAGATTCCTTCTTCCTCAATTTTTTGGAATAATTTCTGCAGTACAGGAATGAGCTCTTCCTTGAAGGTTTGATAGAATTCTGGTGTGAAGCCATCTGGACCAGGGCATTTTTTGGTTGGAAGCTTTTTTATTGTTTCTTTGATCTCAGTGCTTGAAATTGGTCCGTTCAGAGCTCTATTTCTTCCTGGGTAAGTCTAGGGAGAGGGTGTGACTCTAAATATTGATCCATTTCCTTCACATTGTCAAATTTCTGGGCATAGAGTTTCTGGTAGTATTCAGAGATGATCTCCTGTATCTCTGTGGGATCAGTTGTTATTTCCCCTTTATCATTTCTGATTGAGGTTACTAGAGATTTTACTTTTCTATTCCTCGTTAGTCTGGCCAATGGTTTATCTATTTTATTTACTTTTTTCAAAAAACCAACTCCTTGTTTCATTAGCTTTCTGAATGATTTTTTTGTGTTTTCAATTTCATTGACCTCTGATTTGATTTTGGATATTTCTTTTCTTCTACTGAGTTTAGGCTTAGATTATTCTTCTTTTTCCAGTTCCATAAGATGGCTTGTGAGATTGGTGATGTTCTCTCTTTCTGTTTTTCAAATGTAGGCATCTAAAGCGATAAATTTTCCTCAAAACTGCTTTTGCAGTATCCCACAGGTTTTGGTAGCTTGTGTCTTCATTGTTGTTATGCTCAAGGAAGTTAATGATTTCCTGTTTTATTTCTTCCTGCACCCATCTGTTATTCAACAGAAGATTGTTTAATTTCCATGCCGTTGTGTAGGGTTGAGCGTTTTTGTTAGAGTTGAGTTCCACCTTTAGTGCCTTATGGTCTGAGAAGATACAAGGTAAAATTTCAATTCTTTTGATTCTGTTGATATTTGTTTTGTGTCCCAGGATATGATCAATATTGGAGAATGTTCCATGGGTGTGATGAGAAGAATGTATATTCTTTATCTTTGGTATGGAGTGTTCTGTATGCCTGTATCAAGCACAGTTGTTCTAGGGTCTCATTTAAATCTCTTATATCTTTGTTTAATTTCTGTTTAGGCTATCTGTCCAGCTCTGTAAGAGGAGTGTTAAAGTCCCCGTTATTATGGTATTATCAGATATCATATTACTCAGACTGAGTAAGGTCTATTTCAGGAATCTGGGAGCATTTAAATTGGGTGCATAAATATTTAGAATTGAAACATCTTCTTGTTGTATTTTTCCCTTGACCAATATAAAGTGACCATCTTTGTCTTTTTTGACTTTAGTTGCTTTAAATCCACATGTATCTGAAAAGAAGATCGCAATTCCTCTTTTCTTCTGAATTCCATTTGCCTGAAAAATTGTCTTCCAACCCTTGACTTGGAGCTTTAATTTGTCTTTTGAAGCCAGGAGTGTTTCTTGTAGAGAGCAAATGGATGGCTTGTGTTTTTTTCTTTTTTGTAGACAGAGTCTCACTCTATGGCCCTCGGTAGAGTGCCGTGGCCTCACACAGCTCACAGCAACCTCCAACTCCTGGGCCTAAGCGATTCTCTTGCCTCAGCCTCCCAAGTTGCTGGGACTACAGGCGCCCGCCACAACGCCCGACTGTTTTTTGGTTACAGTTTGGCCGGGGCCGGGTTTGAATCCACCACCCTCATTATATGGGGCCAGCACTCTACAGACTGAGCCACAGGTGCCGCCCTGGCTTGTGTTTTTTAATACAGTCAGCCAATCTATGTCTCTTCAGTGGGGAATTCAAGCCATTAACATTTATTGAGATAATTGTTAAGTGTGTTAGTATTCTATTCATCTTATTTTGTGAGAGTCCATTGCTTAGTTTTATCTTTTGCATCAGTGTAGAGGTTAGGTTCTATCCTTTAATTTCTGCGTTCTTACTTTGCTGCTGATCCATTGTGGTGGTCAGTGTGCAGAACAGGTTGAAGTATTTCCTGTAGAGCTGGTCTTGTTGTGGTGAATTTCCTCAATGTTTGTATATCCATAAATGTTTTGATTTCTCCGTCAATTGAGAAGCTTAGCTTAGCAGGGTACAGAATTCTGGGCTGGAAATTGTTCTGTTTAAGTAGATTAAAGGTAGATGACCATTGTCTTCTTGCTTGGAAAGTTTCATTAGAGAAGTCTGCGGTCACTCTGATGGATTTGCCTCTGTAGGTCAACTGGCGCTTACTCCTGGCAGCTTGCAGAATTTTTCTTTTGTCTTGACTTTGGACAGGTTCATCAGAATATGTCTTGGAGAAGCTCGGTTAGAGTTGAGGTGACCTGGGGTCCAATATCCCTCTGAAAGAAGTGTGTCAGAATCTTTGGTGATATTTGGAAAATTTTCTGTTATAATATTCTCTAGTATGGCTTCCATTCCTCTGGGGCATTCTTCTTCCCTTTCTGGTATTCCTATAACTTGTATGTTGGAACGCTTCATAAAGTCCCATAATTCTGACAGTGAATGTTCTGCTTTCTCTCTCTTCTTTTCTGCCTCTTTTACTATCTGAGTTATCTCAAGAACTTTGTCTTCTACCTCTGAAATTCTTTCTTTTGCGTGGTCTAACCTGTTGCTGATACTTTCCATTGCATCTTTAAGTTCCCCAATTGACTGCTTCAGTTCCTTCAGCTCTGCTATATCCTTTTTATATTCTTCATATCATTCATCTCTTATTTGATTCTGTTTTTGGATTTCCTTTTGGTTATTTTCCACTTTATTAGCAGTTTCCTTCATTATTTCCAACATTTCTTTCATTGTTTTCATCATGTGTATTCTAAATTCCCTTTCTGTCATTCCAAACATTTCTTTATAGGTGGAAACCTCTGCAGTAGCTACCTCATGGTCCCGTGGCGGGGTTGTTCTGGACTGGTTCTTCATGTTGCCTGGAGTTTTCTGCTGATTCTTCCTCATGAGTGATTTCTTTTATCTGTTTCTTTGCCCTAATTTTCCTTTCACTTCCTCTTGCTCTTTAAGTTCTCATGCCTGTAGACTAAGGTTTCGATGAGTCCTTTTGGTACAGGACCAGAAGAATGAGAAGGTTGAAGAGCAAGAAAGGGATGACGGAAAGGAGGAAAGAGCAAAAAGAAAAAAAAAATAGAGAAAGGAGAGGGGGTGGGTAAGAGGAATATTGACAAAAAGAAGAGAAGCACAGAAAGAGGGAGACAGAACAATATAGGTGTACAGTAGGGTACTTTGACACAACCTCAAAAAAAACCACCTTCTGGAGGTGCCCAGTTGGGTGGTTCCCTTGATGTCAGCAGCTCTTTGCTAACCTGATCAGACATAGTACCCCACCTCCACCAAGTAGAGAGGAAAGACAAAAATGCTATAAATCAAACTAAAATAAGGAAACAGAAAACTTTATGGGATAAAATTGGGTGAAAAACCCAATAATAGTGGTAGAAACACTAGCAAAAATGAAGTTCTAGTTATTGAAAAAGGCAGCAATGGGAAATTATAATTAAACTAGAAAAATTGAGAAAGAAAAAAATCTGTACAGAAAAGGTTAAAATTGAAAAACAAAACAACATCAACAACATCAAAATAAACAAAAAAAAACCAAAAAAAAAAAAAAAAAAGCAACCAAAAACAAAGCAGTATGTATATGTTGTTGAATATTGTCTGGGCAACACAAGGTCTTCTGGGGTATGAGATGTTAATCACAGTGCTGATACGACTGGAGGCTGCAGATTTCTCCAACCCCAGCAGGTAGACACCCTAAATCTGTCTTCAGCCCTCTTAAAAGGCCCTTTGAACTTGTAAACTTGCTGAGTAGAAGCTTTCCCAGAAAAGTGCTTGTTGCTGGAATCACTGCTGAAGTGGCTATCCACTTACCCAGTGTTCCAAAACTGGTCTCACTCTGCCTCTGAGGGTAGGGCTGTAAGGAGGCTCAGACCCCGCCCTTAGGCTACTCAGTGGTTAGGTTACCAGCTCCCGCCTGATTCTTGCTCTGTGACCCTGAGGGTGGAGCTTGCCAGGGCAGATCACTCACAATGGCTCCCTGTGGCCCATAGCCAAACACTATTATCTCCCTCTGGCTCAGTAGCTCAGACTGGGGCCCTAGACAACGGCCAAAGTTCTCCACACTCCCACTAAAGCCCTCCCCAAGGCAGTTCCACTGAGTACCAAGTCCAAAGACACCAAAACAGTTCACAGGTAAGGCCTTTCCGGTTTGCAGTCTCGCTGCTACTGTACTTACTTACAGTTGCCTGTGGGTTTAGACTGATTGAACACACGCGACCACTTGCCGTTTTTCCACTGTTTTAGTCCTCCTCTTGGGATCCAGAAGTCTCTTGCTGCCTCCCTGTATCCTCACAAGGATGATTATAGGCAGATCCCACCAGCCAGAGATGCCTAGAGTTCTATCTCCCCAGACTCATGCTGCCCAGATGCAAGGAAGCTGTTACTCAGCCGCCATATTGCTCTCTCCCATTCACAAATTTCTAAGGCTGAGGTAGCTAGCTTGTCACTGTTCTGAACATGGACACCATTTTATTTAACCTTATTTACTTTATGCATAATTTGGATACTTTTGGTTATGCATTATGACTTTGACTTTTAAAGCGACTTTGCATTATGTCACTTTATGCAAATTTGGATACACTTGGTTATGTTTGTGTTTGTCATTTGGAGGAACTGCTCAAGAGCAATGTTGATAGCCTCATAGTTGTATATAAGTGACATTTGGTATAATGGCCAGCTTAAAATAGGTGCTCAATAAGTACCCTGTGAGAACTTCTATATATACTGTATTCTTCCATGTATAATAAATACATTTTTTTTGCCCAAAATTTTAAGGGATTGATAAGGATATGGATCATACAGGAGTCGTACTAATTCCTTATCTATATAATTCTTTTATTCTTTTATTTATACTTAAGCATTAAAAGTGTAATGATAGAAAGCAATTATGAAATCCATATGCAAAATAATAATCTCTAATTTTGTTGAACTTGAGACAAATTTGCAACAAAAGAATTTTTGGCCAACAAAGAGTGACATATTTTTCTTTGTACACTTTGGGTGAAACCTGGGACAGAGCTTATAATTTTACAAAAATTGTTGGAAAATCCCTTGGAAATGTTGAAATAGTTCTTTGTTAATTGCAAGCTTTAAGCTAATAGTCATTAAATATGCTACAGGATGTGGCAACATTGCTACTGAGAGACACTTTGGACCTTCTCCCACAGTGCGTGTCATCAGACTGTGGAGGTCACAGGAAGAAAGGCTCCTTCAGATACAAGGACAGAAGACACAGCGTGTGTCGTCAGATTGTGGAGGTCACAGGAAGAAAGGCTCCTTCAGATACTAGGACAGAAGAAGGCAATGCAAGGGCCAGAAGTGGAGCAGGAGGTGAGGACCCAGGTTCTGGAGCAGTGTCCCACTGGGATCTCTGATACAAGAGGATAAAAGATTGCATGAGAAATAAACATTGATGAATTGTCAGGGACACCTACATCATTTTTTAGCTTTATGAAGGGAGGAGATTTGAGCATGAAGACGCAAACCAAACTTGCCCCCAAACTTCCAGAAGCTTATGAGAATCAAGTTCAGGAATTTCATTCTTATCATATCAATCTTTGAAAGACAACTTTGAGCTGTCCCAAATCACCAGTATGGATGAGGCCCCACTCACATCTGATGTGCCATCCAACAAAACTGTGAACATCGAAGGAACAGATACTCTGGCTCTGAAAACCCATGGACAGGAGAAAACACATTTCACTGTGTTCTAGCCCATTCTGCAAATAGGACAAAGCCACCACCTATGATCATCTTTAAAAGAAAATTTTCTGAAAGAAAATATTTCAGGTAGAGTTGTTGTCCACATGCATGAAAAAGAATGGATGAATGAAGAAGGCATGAAAATCTGGTTTAACAAAGTCTGGTCATGAAGGCTGGAAGGATTACATAAAAAGCGAGCTTTGCTTATTTTTGATCACTTCAAAGCCTTTGTTACACAAAGTGCAAAAGCAATCACAGCAGGCTTGAAAATCTATCTTGCCTTGTAACTCGTGGGCTAACCAGCCAACTGCAACCTCTTGATATGCCAGTAATCAGCCCTTCAAGGCCCTAGGGAAGAAAGCACAGACATCATGGAGGCAGTGAGCTGGTAATAATTTAACACCTGTAGGCAGAATCAAGAAAGCATCCATCACACAGGTCTGGGATTGGATCCTAAGACTGTGGAAGTGTTAAGAAAGAAGCAGTTGTGAAATCATTTAAAGTATATGGCATGAACAATGCTACAGATGGAACTGTGGACAATGAAATTTACCAGGATGAAGAAAGTGACTTTTCACAAGACTTTGGAAAATGTAGGAATTGAAGAAGCTGATACTTCTGGTGTTGACAGTGATGAAGAGCTCTTGCCTTTTTACAGTGGGCAAATACTGTAAATTTGTCACTGGTCCATAAAATTTCCTGTATCATGATATGTTAAAAAAGAAATGTTAACATTCCTTCATAATACAAACAAGAAGTACCTAAACAAAGGCAAACAAAATAATTTGAATTAAAAAATTAAGACAAAATTTTTTTCTGAAAGTTTAGTGTCCTTATACATGGAAGTACACTACATACAGCATGTTACAGGGGTGTGTGTGGAGGGGGTTGTAAATATTTTAGTATTTTGACCTTTGACCTCTTGTCTAAATTAATACCTAAATTAATAAGGCTTATCTCTTCTTGGAAGAATGAGATTTTGAAATAGTAATGCTTTGTAAATTTATATTTAGAAATATGCTTGCCATGTTACATTTTTAGAGGGAAGCAAGTAATAAAGTTAGATATATTGTTAAATCAAAAGTGACCATGAAAAATCACTTTCCTGCTGTGGTGATGAAGCTCGTCAGATGCAGTTTGGTTTTCAAACGCAAGGTTCACTCAGAGCCAGAGCTATTTTGTGGAACAAACGAATGGAAGAATTGTAAAGAACTGTGAAAAACATGTATCTGTCTGCAAAATCAAGATAAAGGCTAAGATCCAATGTATATTTTAATGCTCAAATAGAAAAACTGCAGGTCTGGCACAAACTTAATGTAAGATATATTTTTAGCTCAGATATAATTTTGTATTTTTACAGAATTGTAAAAGAAGTTTTTACAGGCATAACATGCACAGAACTTTATAATAAAATGTACTGATATTAATATGTGTATACATAGTATATACATTGTGTTATAGCGAGCACATATTTTGTGTGCATATGTTTATGCATTTTTCTCCCTGATTTGCTTTTCTTCATCTCTTTGCTTCAATTGGATCTTACTATCTTTTATTTTGAACTATATTCTGAAATATGCTATAATTATTGTTTCTTAAGAAATTGCTTAACTTATATTTTTCACAGATACTGACCCAAATAAAATAAATTTTATTTTAAATATGTGCTCTCTATAACATTATAAAATTTTAATTTATAAAATAAATTATAAAATAATTTATAAAATATTAATTTATAAAATAAAATTTATTTTATTAAATAAATAAAAATTGGGATATAAGACTTTAAGCTATAACTAAGGCCTTCACTCCTTATTTCAGGAAGTCACTTGTTCTGAAGTATTTTTCACAGATCCTGACCCAAATAAAATAAATTTATTTTAAATAAATAAAAATTGAGATATAAGACTTTAAGCTATAACTTAAGCCTTCACTCCTTATTTCAGGAAGTCACTTGTTCTGAAGTACTTTTCACAGATACTGACCCAAATAAAATAAATTTAAATAAATAATAAAAATTTTATTTATTTATTAAATAAACTAATAACTATTTTATTAAATAAATAAAAATATTTATTTCATTAAATAAATACATAAATAATTTATTTTATTAAATAAATAAAAATTGGGATATAAGACTTTAAGCTACAACTAAAGCCTTCACTCCTTATTTTAGGAAGTCACTTGTTCTGAAGGCTGAATTGGGTTAAATAATGCTTTACTGCAAGAAGATCTTCACTGGCTTGGCACCTGTAGCACAGTGGTTATGGCAGCAGCCACGTACATGGAGGCTGGCAGGTTTGAACCCAGCCTGGGCCAGCTAAACAACAATGACAACTGCAACAAAAAATAGCCGGGCATCATGGTGGGTGCCTGTAGTCCAGCTACTTGGGAGGCTGAGGCAAGAGAATCTCTTAAGCTCAACAGTTTGAGGTTGCTGTGATGCCATGACACTCTATAGAGGGTGACATAGTGAGACTCTGTCTCAAAAAAAAAAAAAAAAAATGAAAATCTTCACTTACTGATTTACGTCATCTATGACTTCCTCTGTTTGTTAGCTTATTTGTTAGTTTTATACATATAATTTCTAGAGGACCTAGCAATAGTCCCATAAGGATTTAACCAATGAAACTGACCAGGATAAGTTGTCACAAAGAAGTACTTCATGTTAGTCTAATAACTTGCATCACCAAAGAAGGCAAGAAAAGCTACATTCTCTGCTGAACCCTTTTCTTTTTTTTTTTTTTTGTCTGGGGTCAGATTTGAACCCACCACCTCCGGTGTATGAGGCTGGCACCCTACTCCTTGAGCCACAGGCACCGCCCTCTACTTCACCCTTTTGATAAAAAGATGTTATGTCATATTTGAATTTAGTCAAAAGACCACACTTAAGAACAAGAAAGGACACAAATTTCCTTAAGGCCACAGGTTCTCTAACCTTTGCAGGTGACTTTTAATGTCTGATAATGAAATCTTTGCCTTCCCTCGGTCTAGCGATGGTTTATTATTGCTTTGTGCAGATCTGGGTGGGTTTTGTCTTAGGGACCAGGTGAGTACACTCTCTGAGTGGATAATAACCTGGGCTTGTCCTCATCCTATATTGTGAGCTTACTGGACTTTAAGAAATCCCCAGTGACTGGTATCTACTTCTTTACAACCAGATCATGGGAATACTTTTAGTCTGGTCTCACTTTTGTGTTTGAGACCATCTCAGTTTGAGGACCTATTAATTTTGGGTGCCTTTTTTGCTGACTTTGTTACTATCATGAAACACTTTAAAGCCAAATCAGAAGTTCTTTTCTGAAAAGACTTACATGTTTTTCATTAGTATTACTTTTCCCCATTTTTATTTCAAAATATTGTCACTATGGTCAAAACTGTAGAAAATGTTGCAATCATTTTCTTGTCTTTAGGTGTTGCTATAGTGACCAGCCTCCCTTCATCATTCTTATTGATACTGACTTTCCCAAATTTAGGGTGCAGGTTTCCAGATGTAGCTGCCATCACCATCATGAACCAACAGTTGCCAGATTACATCAGGGGACTGACTGGATCAGGATATCCAGGAGAATTTTAGTTCAGAAAAACATGACTCCATGGAAGCAGAATGCAAAGCTAAGTATTGGCAATAAAGAACTAATAATATAAGACTGACTGTAACAAATCCAAGGGAAAGTTAATTATCTTGAATGTTCTGCTTTCTGATGGACATAATAATCAAATGATCTAACGGCCACACTTATGCAAATGGAAACGAAAATGTCTATTTGAATGGGGTCTTGTCCTAACCAACTTCTGAGAATTTGAGGAAAAATAGCCTATGGAAAAAAAATTGTTAGATAGTTTATAAGCTAATGATTATCCTCAGACCTTAAAAATGGCTCATCTATTACAAAATAGTGATTTTGTATTGACTGTCATTGTCTAAACTAATCAGATAAATGGTCAAATATGAAAACTATTTTTTATGGCAATGCAGTTTTTATATAAGTTCAATAAAAATCTATCCTTTTTTTCCCCTACCAGAATTTAATTAAATGAGCCAAAATATGAAAACAGGACCATTGCAGAAATGTCACATGTAAAAGTAAATCTCACTGCTAAAAGTAGATTAGACATTACCCAGGGTTAGTGGGAAGGGGCAGTGAATAGTACTGCTTAATGGATATAGAGTTTGTATATGGGGCAATGAAAATGTTTTGGAAATAGATCCCAATGATGATTACATAATATTGCAAATGTACTTAATGCCTCTAAATAGTACATTTTAAAACAAAACCAGTGAACAGATTAGTGTTTGTCAGGGGCTAAGGAGAGGCAAAAACAGGAATTGCTATTCAATGGCAATAGTTTCAGTTACACAGGGTGAAAAATTTTAAGAGATCTGATGTGCAATATTATGCCAATAATTAACCACATAGTTGTCCACTTAAAATTTTGTTAACAAAGTAGAGCAGGTGCCAAATATTCTTCCAATAACTTAAACACATGACTTAAAGATTTTTAGGTTATTTATATTTTACCATACAAACTGAAAATTTTCTGTACAGCTAAGGAGACAACAACCAAAGCAGATAGACAGCCTACACAATGGGAAAGGATATTTGCATATTTTCAATCAGACCAAAGCTTGATAACTAGGCTCTATTGAGAACTCAAATTAATACACATGAAAAAAGCCAACAATCCCATACATCAATGGGCAAGAGACATGAATAGAACCTTCTCTAAAGAAGACAGACAAATGGCTAACAAACACATGAAAAAATGTTCATCATCCCTAATTATTAGAGAAATGCAAGTCAAAACCACCCTGAGATATCATCTAACCCCAGTGAGAATGGCCCACATCACAAAATCTCAAAACTGCAGATTCTGGCGTGGATGTGGAGAGAAGGAATACTTTTACACTGCTGGTGGGACTGCAAACTAGTACAACCTTTCTGGAAGGAAGTATGAAGAATCCTCAAAGCACTCAAGCTAGAGCTCCCATTTGATCCTGCAATCCCATTACTGGGCATCTACCCAGAAGGGAAAAAATCCTTTTACCATAAAGATACTTGCACTAAACTGTTCATCACAACTCAATTTACAATCGCCAAAATGTGGAAACAGCCTAAATGCCCACCAACCCAGGAATGGATTAAGAAGCTGTGGTGTATGTACACTATGAAATACTATCCAACCATTAAAAAAGATGGAGACTTTACAGCCTTTGTATTAACCTGAATGGAAGTGGAACATAGTATTCTTAGTAAAGCATCACAAGAATGGAGAAGAAAGAATCCCATGTACTCAATTCTCATATGAGGACAGTTGATGACCTAGTACACGGTGGGGAGTGGGGGAAGGGGAGAACAGAGAGAGAGAAGGAGGGAGGGGTTTGGGGGTGAGTGACAGTGTGTGACACACCTTTTGGGTGCAGGGCATAATTGTAAGAGGGACTTTATCTAACAAATGAAATCAATGTAACCTTGTTCTTTGCACCTTTAAGAATCCCCAACAATAAAAACAAAAACATTCATTAGGTACATAAACCTCATTAAGTATTATACAATAAATCTACTATAAATGTAGCCACAGAACCAGCCTGGTCTGGTTCAATTTTGTGTGATAAAACAGTAAGTTGTTTTTCAAGTGCCATGAACCCCCAGGATGCAGATCATGTAACCTGAACATACCCAGATAAAACTAGTGAGCTGAATCATATCTCTGGAGCTACCCAGAACTAAAACAATTGTCAACCATGGAGGGAACCAAACTGCTCAGATGGTGTAACAAAGGGAGGCTCAGCATTTCCTCATGTCAAGATCCAATCAGATCACAAGTCTTCCTTCTCTGTCTGTAAAGCCTGCCCCCGCCTCCAGTTCAGGGAGACAGATTTGCGCTTTGCCTCATGTGTCCTTGCCAGGCAAGTAGCAATAAGGCCTTTCTGTTATCAAAAGCTGGTGCCATAGTATTGGCTTCGATGTGTGCAAAGGAAGGAGCCTGTTTCTCACCCCATCACATAAAGGACAGGGCTTTTGGAAATGATGCCTCCAAATCCTGCCAGGCACCAGTCTAATCTGGCTCTAGTATTTATAGATTCCTAGGCTCACCTGTGGTAAAGAATGTGACTTCATGGAAGGCCACAGACATTGGTGAAACTAAGAGCTCTCAGAGAAAGCTGCACACACATGCAAGCAGTGCTTGGTCTATGCAAATACGACAGCATTTCCTGCACTATGGAAGGATTACAAAATACGACTACAGTCTTTAGGAAAGCAGGTAAGCTAGACAGAAGATAACTCTCTAATAACTTCACTAGGTAGACACTCTGTTTTGTTAAACATATAATAAGATTGCTTGTTTTTGCTCTCTGAAACAATAAAAGTGATCAAAATAATTGATCAAATTAATCATGCATCAAATTAATTATGCTGAACACCCTTATGCTGTCAAAGCCAAGGGGGACAGAGACTTTTTTTTTTTTTTTTGTGGTTTTTGGCTGGGGCTAGGTTTGAACCCACCACCTCTGGCATATGAGACCGGTGCCTTACTCCTTGAGCCACAGGCACCACCCAAGGATGGGGACATTTTACAGTTAGCTCCTTACCTTCTGACTGGGAGCATCTGGTCACTTCTCAGATCACTGAGAAGGTGGAAAGGCTTTGCATTTCAAGAGAGAATTTTTGAAGGACAGGATAATTCCAAACCTTTGACGTACAAAACAAACCAAGTTACTGTTATTTCTTTATCAAAATCAGGAACTATGGTTCTTCATCAAAATAAACCTAAACTTTATTCAGTCGGGATTTTTTTCACTATTATATATTTTCATCTATAAATACAGCCATCACTTATTATTTAGTGATTGTTATAAAACAATATAAAACACAGAATTCCTTACATAATTCTTTATTGTAAATAAATCATGTACGACAAATATACCACATCTTCTCACAGTGATCAAAGTGACTACTCTTTTTTTCTTTCTTGTTTTTCCACTCTGGAATAGCATATGCTTTGAATTTGTAGAAATCTGTTTTATTTCATACCTGAGGAAGTAACTTTGGGTAATGCATACTTTATAAAGCCAACAAATCACCCTTTTTGGGTTTCCATAAGACCTGTAAAAATGTAACTTTGTTCCAGATATTTTTTTGTAGCTGGCAGCATAAACCCCCGACCCCTTTAAAAAATTTTTCAGATCTAGGCTCTGGGGATATACTAACTCAGTGGCCTGTTTTATATGAGGTGAGATTTTGGATTCAATCTTACTCATGATTTTGAATTCTTCCTTTTAAAATAGTCCAGTTAATTCGGAATCTGAGTATTTCAAAGACTTAAGATTCCTACAAATAACTTTTCTTCGATTTCAATTGCAGATTTTATTTTATTTTTAAGACATATGGTAGAGATTTAAAGCTTAATTTATTTCTTTCACAAAGAAAACAAGTGAACAAAAAGAAGTTTTTGTTTATTTCTTCCTTCCAGGTGTCAATGAGTCAGCATTTCCTAATAAGAAAGATTAGTGAATTGACTCTTACACTAGCTTAAAACTGGTAGAATAATACTGTGAAGAGGAAAAATTTTGATTGTCGCACTTCATCAAGTAAATTATCTATGTTGAAAACAATTAGTGATAATTAAAGTTGAAATGTTGAATATAAAATTATTTAGGGAGTATGAAACTAAGTGATTAAAAAGGCCTAGAATGGCAAATATACCATAATATAAAAATTAGGTATTATATGCTTAAATTCTCTCTTGCTCTGAAGTATTTTTTCATCTTTAGATCATATTATTTCACAATAATTTCATTTTCTGTGGGTGACATTTTTTTAGTATATCTTGGAAAATATTCACATTTGGAAAATTCCTACTTGTCAAGAGAATTTAAACCAATGATTAACTTCCACAGTGGATATAGTTTATGGGATGAATTACCTTGAACTGACTTTGGGCTGCTTTAGATTGAGATGGAGCTTAACTCCACCCACTCTGGCCTTAAAAAATTAATTGACATCCTTCTTGTTTCCTAAGTTTTCTTCTGTCATTCACTGTGTACTTTATTGTTTTGACTTCTAGAATCTTTCAAAAACATGTCAGCCTGATTACCTCCCCTCAGAGTTTAATCCAGGCAGCTCATCAAACTAGTGAAATTCAACAATGGTAATTATTGTCTGACTCCTTTTGTCTTTATTTTTTTCTTTGTTTATTTATTCCATATTTTCTTTTTATTTTATTTTTATTGTTGAGGATTCATTGAGGGTACAAGAGACCAGGTTACACTGATTGCATTTGTTAGGTAAAGTCCCCCAAAAGATGTGTCACACACCAAGGCCCCACCCCCTCCCTCCTTCCCTCTCTCTGCTCTTCCTTTCCCCATGCCCACGGTGTCCTTAATTGTCATTAATTGTCCTCATATCAAATTGAGTACATAGGATTCATGCTTCTCCATTCTTGTGATGCTTTACTAAGAATAATGTCTTCCACGTCCATCCAGGTTAATACGAAGGATGTAAAGTCTCCATTTCTTTTTAATGGCTGAATAGTATTCCATGGTATACATATACCACAGCTTGTTAATCCATTCCTGGGTTGGTGGGCATTTAGGCTCTTTCCACATTTTGGCGATTGTAAATTGAGCTGCAGTAAACAGTCTAGTACAAGCGTCCTTATGATAAAAGGATTTTTTTCCTTCTGGGTAGATGCCCAGTAATGGGATTGTAGGATCAAATGGGAGGTCTAGCTTGAGTGCTTTGAGGTTTCTCCATAATTCCTTCCAGAAAGGTTGTACTAGTTTGCAGTCCCACCAGCAGTGTAAAAGTGTTCCCCTCTCTCCACATCCACGCCAGCATCTGCAGTTTTGAGATTTTGTGATGTGGGCCATTCTCACTGGGGTTAGATGATATCTCAGGGTTGTTTTGATTTGCATTTCTCTAATATATAGAGATGATGAACATTTTTTCATATGTTTGTTAGCCATTCGTCTGTCTTCTTTAGAGAAGGTTCTATTCATGTCTCTTGCCCATTGATATATGGGATTGTTGGCTTTTTTCATGTGTATTAATTTGAGTTCTCTATAGATCCTAGTTATCAAGCTTTGGTCTGATTCAAAATATGCAAATATCCTTTCCCGTTGTGTAGGTTGTCTCTTTGCTTTGGTTGTTTTCTACTTACCTGTACAGAATCCATATTTTCTTTCAATACTGATTCCTTTCTTCTCATATCCTACCATTGCCCACAGGAAAATTAACCAACTGCCACCCCATGGATGGATGCTTTACTGTTATTTCCTAGGCCAATTGTGTGTTTTTTCCATTGATTCATGGTTATGGATTCAGTGCCTCAATCCAGGTCAGCTCCACCTCGCCATATACCAGCCAGGACAAGAATACGTTCCTGCATTACAATGCCAACACTTATGCATAACTCCATAAGTCATTCTTAAGTTGGGTCCTTTCAATCACTTAGTAGTAGCATATGGTGGAATACTTACCTCTGCACTAGTCTATTCTTCTACTCCTCTAAGATTTTAAGTCCAACACAAAAATCATATTTAATACTTTTGAAAACTGTTATTGGTGAAGGCTCCACTAAACAGAACAAGTAGTGAGAGGGGGAAGTAAGAAGAGAGAGAGACACATTGATTGATTGATTGATGTGAGGAGCTGGCTTATGCAATTGTCAGAACTGGTTAGGCAAATCTAAAGAGCAGGCTGGAAACAATTGAGCAGGAGCTAATGCTACTGCCCATAAGCAGAACTTCTTTTTCTTTTGAGAAACTGAGGTTTTGTTCAACCTAATGGGCCATATCAAGACTTATTAACTGATTGATTCAGCCCCACCTAGACTTTAGAAAATATTCTCCTTTACATGATATCAACTAAGTGTATAAATTAATCTGTTCTACAAAATATCTTTATAGCATGTAATTAAATAACTGGATTCTATAGCCTGATAAAGTTGACACACACAAGTGACCATTACAACAACTTTCTTGCCAGATTTGGTAACTGATAAACTACACCTATAATACAAGACCTCTGCTGGGCCTAGACCCCCATGGGTGATTGTCTCAACCACTGGAACATAATCCAAAACAAAACCTTTAACCTTCTTCCAAGGCTTCTTTCCTTATTTACTTAACAAAACTTAGTTAGTATGTACTACATATGTGATGGTTAATTGTATGTATTAACTTGACTGGGTTAAAGGATGCCCAGGTAGCTGGTAAATCATTATTGCTGGGTAGGTCTGAGGGGGCCTCTGGAAGAGGATAGCATTTATATCAGTTGACTGAGCAAAGTAGCTTTTCCTCACCAATGTGGGCCAACATCACATAATCCTGACCTTCAATTACAGAGGATAAAATTAAAATACACAACAACAATGCATTCTTTCTCTCTTCTTGAACTGGGACATCCATCTTTCCTTCCCCTGTGGCACTGGACATTGGCATTTTTGGCTCTTAGGCTTTCAGAGCCTGGGGTTAATATAAGCAACTCGGCCTCTCTAGTTTTCAGAAATGAGACTTTGGGCTGGGAGTTGTATCATTGTTGTCCTTGATTTCATGCTCATGAGCTCAGAGTGAATTACACCACAGACTTTTCTGGTCTTCAGCTAGCACATGGCACATTGTGGGACTTCTTGGCCTTTATAATCATGTGAGCCAATTTCCATAATAAAACTCCTTATATTTATCGCACTGGTTTTGTTTTTCTGGAGAACCCTAACACCATCTATTAGCTATTTTTCTAAGTATGCTATATTAGTAAATTATTTAATTATTATAATGATGTTTTGAGGTGGGGTCTATTATTATGCCCATTTCACCAATGAAAAGAGAGTGAGTTGTAGAGAGGTGAAGCAACATGGCCGTGTAGCTGAGCCAAGAGAGCACTTGGAGAGCCTGGCTCCAGAGTGTGTGCACTAACGCCTGTGCTGTGCTGGTCTGCAGGTCCAAGTGGGTTCCAATTTCTAGTGTCTGTGGAGATTGGGGAAACATTAAATTCTAGTCATCCTTCTTGAAAAAACATTTAAAATGTTTTCTTAATTATTAAATTCACATCATTTGGCAGAGTGTTGGTTCAGTGGAAGACAGAGCATCCTATTCTACCATGTTGGCTCTCATGCCATATTCACTACATCTGTTTGGGTTTGGTTGCCACTTAGTGAGCCATCATGTCTGTGTTTTGTTCAACACCTGTTACCATTGTTCCAGAATTCTCATAGTCAGGGGAGATTGTGCTTTAGGCTCAGGTTTAATTAAGCTAGATTAATTAGGGGCTTGGCTAGTTATCATACTATGTGGACATCCTAGATAACAGTCTCTTCTCTCTCTCACATAAAACTTTATTCTAGGAAATAGAGTTTCTACTGATGAAAGAGGCATTTTGTAAAACTATAAAAATTTGACAGAGAATAAGAATAATCTTACTAGTACCGGGGATTGTAAGGACTAGTCTCCTAACAGAGCATTAGGTGGCAACATGTGACTTCATCTACTTAAGCTTTTCTATTATACATAGACATTAATAGGATCTGTGTCCACATAATATAAAATTCCTCCCAATAGACTCCTTATTTCCTTGCGAAAAGACTCCTGGTGGTTCAAACTGCTGGATGTCAGGAACTGAGATCTGGCATTGAAAAATTTGGACAGCTTGAAATGTCACCGGAAGGGGTAAAGGAAGAAGCTAGAAAAACTTTTTTTTGTTTTCTTTTGGCCTTTAGAGATTTATTTATTTTATTGTTAAACCATAGCTGTGTA
This sequence comes from Nycticebus coucang, assembly GCF_027406575.1. Lineage (NCBI taxonomy): Eukaryota > Metazoa > Chordata > Mammalia > Primates > Lorisidae > Nycticebus > Nycticebus coucang. Next base: position 112,809,085 of record NC_069787.1, on the reverse strand, counting down.
CATTTGTGCAATCAAGGGATACAATGTGCTGGTTTCATATACAATCTGAAATATTCTCATCAAACTGTTCAACGTAGCCTTCATGGCATTTTCTTAGTTATTGTATGTAGACATTTGTATTCAGTACTTAGTAAGATTCCCCTGTACCATTCTAAGATGCACCCTAGGTGTGGCCCCACCCATTACCCTACCTCCACCCTGACCTCCCCCCTCCCTTCCCCTTCCTTGGCCCTTTCCTCATAGTCTCGTGCTATAGTTGGGTTATAGCCTTCATGTGAAAGCTATAATTTAGCTTCATATTAGGGCTGAGTACATTGGATACTTTTTTTTCCATTCCTGAGATACTTGGCTAAGAAGAATATGTTCCAGCTCCATCCATGTAAACATGAAAGAGATAAAGTCTCCATCTTTCTTTAAGGCTGCATAATATTCCATGCTGTGCATGTACCACAATTTGCTAGTCCATTCGTGTGTCGATGGGCACTTGGGCTTCTTCCATGACATAGCAATTATGAATTGGGCTACAATAAACATTCTGGCACAGATGTCTTTGTTATATTGTGATTTTTGGTCTTCTGGGTATAAACCTAGTAAAGGAATTATAGGATCGAATGGCAGGTCTATTTTTAGGTCTCTAAGTATTCTCCAAACATCCTTCCAGAAGGAACGTATGAGTGTGCATTCCCACCAGCAGTGTAGAAGTGTGCCCTTTTCTCCACATCTACGCCAACATCTCTGGTTTTGGGATTTTGTTATGTGGGCTACTCTTACTGGGGTAGGTGATATCTCAAAGTAGTTTTGACTTGCATTTCTCTGATGATTAAGGATGATGAGCTTTTTTTCATGTGTTTGTAGATCGTGCATCTGTCTTCTTTAGAGAAGTTTCTCTTCAAGTCCTTTGCCCACACTGAGATGGGATCACTTGTTCTTTTCTTGCTAATACCTTTGAGTTCTCTGTGGATTCTGGTTATTAAACCTTTATCGGAGGTATAACCTGCAAATATTATCTCCCATTCTGAGGGCTGTCTGCTTGCTTTACTTACTATGTTCTTGGCTGTGCAGAAGCTTTTTAGTTTGATCAGGTCCCAGTAATGTATTTTTGATACTGCTTTCATTGCCTGGGGGGTCCTCCTCATAAAATATTCACCCAGGCCAATTCCTTCAAGAGTTTTCCCTACACTTTCTTCAATTATTTTTATAGTTTCATGTCTTAAGTTTAAATCTTTTATCCAGTGAGAGTTTATCTTAGTTAATGGTGAAAGGTGTGGGTCCAGTTTCAGTCTTTTACAGATCGCCAACCAGTTCACCCAGCACCATTTGTTAAATAGGGAATCTTTTCCCCACTGAATGTTTTTTTTATTCTTACTCTTATTTATTTATTTATTTATTTTTATTGTTGGGGATTCATTGAGGGTACAATGAGCCAGGTTACACTGATTGCAATTGTTAGGAAAAGTCCCTCTTGCAATCATGTCTGGCCCCCATAAAGTGTGACACACCCCAAGGCCCCACCCCGCTCCCTCCATCCCTCTTTCTGCTTTTCCTCCCCCCCATAACCTTAATTGTCATTAACTGTCCTTATATTAAAATTGAGTACATAGGATTCATGCTTCTCCATTCTTGTGATGCTTTATTAAGAACAATGTCTTCCACTTCCATCCAGGTTAATACAAAGGATATAAAGTCTCCATTTTTTTTTAATGGCTGAATAGTATTCCATGGTATACATATACCGCAGCTTGTTAATACATTCCTGGGTTGGTGGGCATTTAGGCTGTTTCCACATTTTGGAGATTGTAAATTGAGCTGCAATAAACAGTCTAGTACAAGTGTCCTTATGATAAAAGGATTTTTTTCCTTCTGGGTAGATGCCCAGTAATAGGATTGCAGGATCAAATGGGAGGTCTAGCTTGAGTGCTTTGACATTTCTCCATACTTCCTTCCAGAAAGGTTGTACTAGTTTGCAGTCCCACCAGCAGTGTAAAAGTGTTCCCTTTTCTCCACATCCACACCAGCATCTGCAGTTTTGAGATTTTGTGATGTGGGCCATTCTCACTGGGGTTAGATGATATCTCAGGGTTATTTTGATTTGCATTTCTCTAATATATAGAGATGATGAACATTTTTTCATGTGTTTGTTAGACATTCATCTGTCATCTTTAGAGAAGGTTCTATTCATGTCTCTTGCCCATTGATATATGGGATTGTTGGCTTTTTTCATGTGTATTAATTTGAGTTCTCTATAGATCCTAGTTATCAAGCTTTTGTCTGATTGAAAATATGCAAATATCCTTTCCCATTGTGTAGGTTGTCTCTTTGCTTTGGTTATTGTCTCCTTAGCTGTACAGAAACTTTTCAGTTTAATGAAGTCCCATTTGTTTATTTTTGTTGTTGTTCCAATTGCCATGGCAGTCTTCTTCATGAAGTCTTTCCCCAGGCCAATATCTTCCATTGTTTTCCCTGTGCTTTCTTTGAGGATTTTTATTGTTTCATGCCTTAAATTTAAGTCCTTTATCCATCTTGAATCAATTTTTGTGAGTGGGGAAAGGTGTGGGTCCAGTTTCAGTCCTTTACATGTAGACATCCAGTTCTCCCAACACCATTTATTGAATAGGGAGTCTTTCCCCCAAGGTATGTTCTTGTTTGGTTTATAGAGGATTAGGTGGTTGTAAGATGTAAGTTTCATTTCTTGGTTTTCAATTCAATTCCAAGTGTGTATGTCTCTGTTTTTGTGCCAGTACCATGCTGTCTTGAGCACTATGGCTTTGTAGTACAGACTAAAATCTGGTATGCTGATGCCCCCAGCTTTATTTTTATTACTAAGAACTGCCTTAGCTATATGGTTTTTTTTCTGCTTCCATACAAAATGCAGAATCATTTTCTCCAAATCTTGAAAGTACGATGTTGGTATTTTGATAGGAATGGCATTGAATAGGTAGATTGCTTTGGGAAGTATAGACATTTTAACAATGTTGATTCTTCCCATCCATGAGCATGGTATGTTCTTCCACTTGTTAATATCCTCTGCTATTTCCTTTCTGAGGATTTCATAATTTTCCTTATAGAGGTCCTTCACCTCCTTCATTAGGTATATTCCTAGGTATTTCATTTTCTTTGAAACTATGGTGAAGGGAATTGTGTCCTTAATTAGCTTCTCATCTTGACTGTTATTGGCATATACAAAGGCTACTGACTTGTGGACATTGATTTTATATCCTGAAACATTAGGGTATTTTTGGATGACTTCTAGGAGTCTTGTGGTTGAGTCTTTGGGGTTGGTTCTCTAAGTATAAGATCATGTCATCAGCAAAGAGGGAGAGTTTGACCTCCTCTGCTCCCATTTGGATTCCCTTTATTTCCTTGTCTTGCCTAATTGTATTGGCTAGAACTTCCAGTAATATGTTGAATAGTAAAGGTGACAGAGGACAACCTTGTCTGGTTCCAGTTCTAAGAGGAAAAGCTTTCAGTTTTACTCCATTCAGTAAAATGCTAGCTGTGAGTTTGTTCTAGATAGCTTCGATCAGTTTTAGAAATGTGCCACCTATGCCTATAGTCTTCAGTGTTCTAATTAGAAAAGGATGCTGGATTTTATCAAATGCTTTTTCTGCATCTATTGAGAGGATCATGTGATCTTTATTTTTGCCTCTGTTAATATGGCGGATAACGTTTATGGACTTGCGTATGTTTAACCAGCCTTGCATCCCTGGGATGAAGCCTACTTGATCATGATGAATGACTTTTTTGATGATAAGCTGTAATCTATTGGCTAGGATTTTGTTGAGAATTTTTGCATCTATATTCATGAGTGAGATTGGTCTGAAATTTTCCTTTTTGTTTGGGTCTTTTCCTGGTTTTGGTATCAGGGTGATGTTTGCTTCATAGAATGTGTTGAGGAAGATTCCTTCTTCCTCAGTTTTTTGGAATAATTTCTGCAGTACAGGAATAAGCTCTTCCTTGAAGGTGTAAAGCCATCTGGACCAGGGCATTTTTTGGTTGGAAGCTTTTTTATTGTTTCTTTGATCTCAGTGCTTGAAATTGGTCTGTTCAGGAGGTCTGTTTCTTCCTGGGTAAGTCTAGGGAGAGGGTGTGATTCCAAATATTGATCCATTTCCTTCACATTGTCAAATTTCTGGGCATAGAGTTTCTGGTAGTATTCAGAGAGGATCTCTTGTATCTCTGTGGGATCAGTTGTTATTTCCCCTTTATTATTTCTGATTGAGGTTACTAGAGACTTTACTTTTCTATTTCTCGTTAGTCTGGCCAATGGTTTATCTATTTTATTTATTTTTTCAAAAAACCAACTCCTTGTTTCATTAATTTTCTGAATGATTCTTTTTTTTTCAATTTCATTGATCTCTGATTTGATTTTGGAGATTTCTTTTCTTCAACTGAGTTTAGGCTTAGATTGTTCTTATTTTTCCAATTCTATAAGATCTTTTGTGAGATTGTTGATGCGCTCTCTTTCTGTTTTTCGAATGTAGGCATCTAAAGTGATGAATTTTCCTCTCAAAACTGCTTTTGCAGTATCCCACAGGTTTTGGTAGCTTACGTCTTCATTGTTGTTATGCTCAAGGAAGTTAATGATTTCCTGTTTTATTTCTTCCTGCATCCATCTGTTATTCAACAGAAGATTGTTTAATTTCCATGCCTTTGTGTGGGGTCGAGCATATTTGTTAGAGTTGAGTTCCACCTTTAGTGTCTTATGTTCTGAGAAGATACAAGGTAAAATTTCAATTCATTTGATTCTGTTGATATTTGTTTTGTGTCCCAGGATGTGATCAATTTTGAAGAATGTTCAATGGGGTGATGAGAAGAATGTATGTTCTTTATCTTTGGGATGGAGTGTTCTATATGCATCTATCAAGCACAGTTGTTGTAGGGTCTCATTTAAATCTCTTATATCTTTGTTTAATTTCTGTTTAGAGGATCTGTCCAGCTCTGCAAGAGGAGTGTTAAAGTCCCCTGTTATAATGGTATTATCAGATATCATATTGCTCAGACTGAGTAAGGTCTGTTTCAAGAATCTGGGAGCATTTGAATTGGGTGCATAAATATTTAGAATTGAAACATCTTCTTATTGTATTTTTCCCTTGATCGATATAAAGTGACTATCTTTGTCTTTTTTGACTTTAGTTGCTTTAAATCCACATGAATGTGAAAGTAGGATTGCAACTCCTCTTTTCTTCTGAATTCCATTTGCCTGAAAAATTGTCTTCCAACCCTTGACACATCACAATGTGTCTTGGAGAAGCTCGGTTAGAGTTGAGGTGACCTGGGGTCCGATATCCCTCTGGAAGCAGTGTGTCAGAATCTTTGGTGATGTTTGGGAAATTTTCTTTTATAATATTCTCTAGTATGGCTTCCATTCCTCTGGGGCATGCTTCTTCCCCTTCTGGGATTCCTATAACTCGTATGTTGGAACGCTTAATAAAGTTCCATAATTCTGACAGTGAACGTTCTGCTTTCTCTCTCTTCTTTTCTACCTCTTTTACTATCTGAGTTATCTCAAGAACTTTGTCTTCTACCTCTGAAATTCTTTCTTCTGCATGGTCTAACCTGTTGCTGATACTTTCCATTGCATCTTTAAGTTCCCTAATTGAGTGCTTCAGTTCCTTTAGCTCTGCTATATCCTTTTTATATTCTTCATATCATTCATCTCTTATTTGATTCTGTTTTTGGATTTCCTTTTGGTTATTTTCCACTTTATTAGCAGTTTCCTTCATTGTTTCCATCATTTCTTTCATTGTTTTCATCATGTGTATTCTAAATTCCGTTTCTGTCATTCCTAACATTTCTTTATAGGTAGAATCCTCTGCAGTAGCTACCTCACGTTCCCTTGGCAGGGTTGTTCTGGACTGGTTCTTCATGTTGCCTGGAGTTTTCTGCTGATTCTTCCTCATGAGTGATTTTTTTTATCTGTTTCCTTGCCCTAATTTTCCTTTTACTTCCTCTTGCTCTTTAAGTTCTCATGCCTGTGGACTAAGGTTTCGATGAGTCCTATTGGTACAGGACCAGAAGGGTGAGAAGGTTGAAGAGCAAGAAAGGGGTGAAAGAAAGAAGGACCGAGGGAAAAGAAAAAAAAAAAAACAGAGAAAGGAGAGGAGGTGGGTAAAAGGAATATTGACAAAAAGTAGAGAAGCAGAGAAAGAGGGAGACAGAGCAATATAGGTGTACAGTAGGGTACTTTGACACAACCTCAAAAAAAACCACCTTCTGGAGGTGCCCAGTTGGGTTGTTCCCTTGAGGTCAGCAGCTCTTTGCTATCCTGATCAGACATAGTACCCCACCTCCACCAAGTAGAGAGGAAAGACAAAAATGCTATAAATCAAACCAAAACAAGCAAACAGAAAACTTTACGGGATAATATTTGGTGAAAAAACAAATAATAGTGGTAGAAACACTAACAAAAATGAAGTTCTAGTTATTAAAAACGGCAGCAATGGGAAATTATAATTAAACTAGAAAAAGTGAGAAAGAAAAAAGATCTGTACGGAAAAAGTTCAAATTAAAAAACAAAACAACATCAACAATATCAAAATAAACAAAAGAACAACCAAACCAATAAAAAAAACAAGAAAAAAAAAAACCACAACCAAAAACAAAGCAGTATGTATATGTTGTTGAATATTGTCTGGGCAACATGTGGTCTTCTGGGGTATGAGATGTTAATCATAGTTCTGATACGACTGGAGGCTGCTGATATCTCAAACCCAAGCAGGTAGACACCCTAAATCTCTTCAGCCCACTTAGAAGGTACTTTGACCTTGTAAACTTTGTGAGCAGAAGCTTTCCCAGGAAAGTGTCGCTGGAATCACTGCTGAAGTGGCTATCCACTTACCCAGTGTGCCAAAACTGGTCTCACTCTGCCCCTGAGGGTAGGGCTGCAAGGTGGCTGAGACCCCACCCTTAGGCTACTCGGTGTCTGGTTTACCAGCTCCAACCGGATTCTGCAACCCTGATGGTGGAGCTTGTCGGGGAAGATTGCTCACAATGGCTCCCTGTGGCTCACAGCCAAACACTATTAGCTCCGTCTGGCTCAACGGTTCAGACTGGGGCCCTAGACAACAGCCAAAGTTCTCCTCATTCCTGCTCAGGCTCTCCCCAAGGCAGTTCAAGTGAGTGCCAAGTCCAAAGACACCAAAACAGTTCACAGGTAAGGCCTTTCTGGTTTGCAGTCTCGATGCTACTGAACTTACAGTTGCGGGCGGATTTCGACAGATTGAACACACATGACCACTTCTAGTTTTCCACTGTTTTAGTCCTCCTCTTGGGGTCCAGAGGTCTCTCTCTGACTCCCTGTATCCTCACAGGGGTGATGATAGGCAGATCCCACCAGCCAGAGATGCCTGGAGTCCTATCTCCCCAGACTCATAGTGCCCAGATGCAAGGAAGCTGTTACTCGGCCGCCATCTTGCTCTCCCACTAGAAAAACTTTTTATGATTAATGCGGTTTTGGAAAGTAAATAGGAACAAAACAAGCAAATGAAAGACCAAAATTCAGAGTGAAAAAAAGGAGGAAAACGTGTGAGAAATAGGAAGAAATAAAAATTGGTAGTTTAAGATACTGTGTTTATAGTAGGCACATTAATAAAGAATGTCATAGTAAATTCATATAATAAGAAAAAGCATTCACTTATGTGAGAGGATGGACAAAGGCAGAATTATAGGTAACGGAGGAAATATATAAAAAGTAAAAACATAATAATCCCCCATTCCATCACATCAGGTAATTCTGACCCTAGAAAACAAATGTGCAGAGAAAAGTGAGTTTCCTCCCTCATCCTGAGTTGGGATGTCCACCTTCCTTTGCCAAATAACTTTTGGCATCTTTTCCTCTTTTATTTCAGAGTAGTTTTTCTTCATTTTACAAAATATGTTCCTTTTATTGTAAAATGCCATTGAGTATAAAAATGCAGCATTAATTTAATAATAAATTTTCTTAAAACAAAAAATCACCATTTTAAATGTGCATAAATGAAAAGATATAGTAGATAAGAATATATGGTAATTGTGATCATAATTTGTATACACAAGTGAATCCTTTTCTGTTCAATTAACATTATTATAGAATAATAATTTTTCATCGTAATAGACACTCAAAATGGGCCTTATTTTAACAGCTGTACACAATTCCACCTTGTAGATTTATTGTATTTATTTAACCTTCAGTATTATTTGCATGTAGTTGGTTTCAGTTATAAATAACCATGAATGGATTTATTTTACTTTATACATATATTGTTAGCAACATGGTCTTGCTTTGTCGCTTACACTGGCGTGCTGTAGTCTGATCACAGCTCACTGTAACCTTGACCTCCTGGGCTCAAGCAGTCCTCCCGCTTCAACCTTCCAAGTGGCTGGGACTACAGACTGAATAGACATTTGGGCATGAATTATTTTTGTATTTCAGATTCTTCTCTTAAGATGTATTTGTGTAAGTGGATAACTAGGTTGAAGAGTAAGAGAATATTTATAATATTTTATGTCCATTGCCAAATTGCTTTCCAGGAAAAAAAAAAGAAAAAGAACTTTGTGTCTGAGTTTTATGACAACTCTAATGGGAGGTGACTTTTTTTCTATTACAATTTTTCTCTCAAATGGTGCAGGGATCTTACTAGCAAGACATGATGTGGTGGGATGGTGAAATTCCCTTTTGTAGTTTAAAGAGTGTAAACTCGGAAGAGCAAAATTTAAGTCCTGTTTTTGCCACTTCTCTGTGACATTGAACATCATTTTTTCCCAATTTTTCAGCTATAACTTAGAAATAATAATACTTTTATGGTTGTTTTACAGAGTACTGTATTAATAAAATGTTTAAAAGAATTTTGGAAAGTGTAAAATACTATAATATTAATTTTATTAGAACAAATGAAAGGGAAATTTCTAGTAATCTAGATCCTGAAAACTAGGAGTTTGATGTTAGATTTATATAATCACAGTGGTTTGATTTATTTTGGACTGTGTCAGGAGAAAATATATCTAGGTTGCCTGAGAACTTTGGGCTGATTCTATTCTTGCATAAAGCAGAATTTGTTCGTTTTTATCTCTTATATTGCATTATTTTAGCAATTCCAGCATATGGCAGACCAGCCTAAATTTGTTCCGGGGAATCCAATTGTGTAATAGTTTTGAAAAGGGCAGATGAGGTTATCTAACTGCCAGGAACTTTTTGTCTTCATTTTTGTGAAAAAAGAAAAGAATATATGTGAGGCAAAAAAAGAAAAGATAAAGCATAAAATATGATGAGATGTTTGTATGTAAAAAGGAGAGGGAGGTGAGGGTCATCCATTTACATTTTATATTCTGTTTTAATGAAGAAAATTTTGTATTCTGTTTTAATGAAGAAAAAAATTTCTTTCTCAAATTACTGAAAGTCAGCGAACGACAAAGTTATAGTCAGGGTGGCTTCCATGAAGGAAAACAAAATACTGAAAGGAATATTTGAAGTTAGTGAGAATCAATGCTCAGGGTGAAGAGAATGAAAACTTGAGAGAAAAGGCTCCGGGCAGTGAGGTGGAAGGAGCAGTGAACATGAATTCAAGTGAGGATCTGAGGTGACATGGAGGGGTAGGAAGGAAAGAGTTATTGCTTAGGAAAGAGAAAGTTGACCTCTGATGAAGCAGTATTGTCTGAAGTCCCCAAAGAAAGAAAAAAAAGATGATAAAGACCATCTGCAGACCAAGAGAAGAGAAAGCACCATAGGAACAGATAAAATGATACAGTAAAAGAAACATAGAAGGTGAATTAAGAAAAAAAGTAAAGTATACCATTTAGGGCTGCAGTAATAATATACCTTAAAATTGATATAAAAATTCAGAAGCTGGAAATTTAACTATTAATTCAAGAGTAAAAATGTAAATCACTTTAATGCAAGGTAAATAAGGCAACAGAATTTCTGAATATAAAGAAAATGTATTTTCTGTTAAGAGTCAAAAACTGAGAGGTTTCTATTTATTGTTAGGGAAAGATCTTGCCAGAACCCAGCCATAGTTTTCATTAAGACATTCTGTGAATATTCAAAAAATATAAGTATCATCAAGAGGCAAAGATATATGATCATGGACATGAAATCAGAGAAGATGAACATATTTATGACACCCTGAAAAATGTAAAGTAACACATTTCACAAGAGGAAAAATGAAGGAAAGCATCTCTCCCTTAATTATGATCTACTGAGAAAACTTCTTGGTCGAAAAGGAGCCAAGCACCAGCCTCGATGAACTCCTTCAAAGACAGCAGCAAGGCGACTGTAGCCCTTTCTTTAGAAGTCTGAGTTCCACCTTCCTCCCTGGTCCTTCTTCCAAGCTTCCAGGCTATAATAATGCCAACCACTCTGTGTGCCCCCCTGCCCCCAGGAGTGGTCCTTGTTCCCTACAGTTGCAATTTCCACAATAATTTTGTGTTCCTTTCGACCCTTTCATAGTTAACAACGTTAAACCTGGTAAACAGTTCTTAAGCATCTAAATGATGTTGGTAAAAAAGTACTTAGGTTAATTATAGAGGGTTCTTTTGTAATAACCAGAATATTAAATGTATTGGAGACTCTATTAGCCCTACTGATTATAACTGAGGCCACAACCTCCACATGACAGGAAAAAAAAAAAAGAAACTTTTAACAGTCATTTTACTTTATTCTTAAAACTTAAATGGAAAGGACAAATCAAATAATAAGGGAATCAAAGTCTAAGTAGATGAAGATACTCAAGATACTCTAGGTAAGAATAGGTAATGCAAAAAAGGGAAAAGGAGAGAATTAGACGACTACAAACAAGGGAAATAATACATGAATAGCATGTAAGGAAGCAGTTAAGAAGTCACACGAGTTCAGTAAAAATTGTTGGCCAAACTAACTTTTCCCTGAATTAGAAAATAGTACAATTTATAAACATACACACAAACCAAAATTTGAAAGTGAAAAAATACCAGGACAATGTCAAGTGTATAAGATAAGTGGTCAAAATAAATTAACTTGTGAAAGGCTTTGCTTATATCTTTGGGCAGAAGATGGAAAGATGTGAAATAATTGTTCAGTGAGGCAGATCTGTGCTTAGCTCTATTACCATTGTCAAAATCATTGATTGAGGGCTCAGTGACAATATACGGTGAAGGCTTCTGTGTTATTTTTACAGGATATGCCCTTGGTTTTGTCCTAGTCCACATTTTATTTTGTATCAATTATATCAATTATTTTCTGCTAAAAACCACCAGCAGCGTACCTGTAGTTGAAAAAAAATTGGGTTTATTACTTGCTGCATTTAGCTCATTATAGGGACTTCTGCTAAGGCATTTGGGTTTCGGCTGAGTGATTTTGCAATGGGTCAAAGGAAGCAGGGCTTTGCTCTGGATTGGACGCTGTCAGGAAACAGGGTCAATTGTATGATTGGGTACTGCAATCAACCTTATCTAGAGAGAGACCACTGTAGACAGATAAGGCCAAAATTGATAAAGGAATCAGCCATCTCTCATACTAGCCAAGAGAAGAGGAAGTTTAGCATCTTCTCAGTGACACTGTGGCTTTATTTCACTTTATCTCTCAGAGTGCTGGCGTCTGATGCTGCTGTTCTGTGAGATGGTTTATATTTAGCAAGAGAACAACAAAGCTTATCTGTAAGCAAAAGACCAGGCTGTCAGGGGACGCTTTCCTCTTTCTCAATGATTCCTTTAAAAAAGCACTTAGAAGTCAGATTAATCTGTCTTATTTGTAGATGATCCTCAAGTCAAAAAACAATAGCCAATTATAACTAAAAATGAAGGGGAAAAAAGTCACTGCATATTTCAGATACAAACTGGAGGTCAGAGATCATAAAATACAAACTTGCATTTTATAGAAGAGAGACAAAGGTCTAGAGCAATTAATAATATATCCAAGCAGAAGTTCAAACACAAATGAAAAAGAAGAGGCTTAATTCTCTGTATTGAAAATAAGAGATTCTCAGTCCCATGTCCTTAAAGGATTTATTTCAGAACACTTTGAAGTTCATTGCTCTGAAATATATGTAAATCCTTTTAAAAGCTGTATAAGCCTCTTCTCAGTTTTGTGACCCACAGTGTCTTTCTCAAGGATCTGAGAACCATCTCTGCAAAATTTACTCACCGTGGAAGATGGTTCTCCTACCTTCCAGTTTCTGTGAGAGGGTGACAGCTTGTCTCTGGCCTCCACAAACTTCCCAAACTACCTCTTATCATTAACATGTAAGGGGTTTAACTTTCCACCAAGTCAGGTAACCAATAAAGATGGCAATCTCAATTACCAGGTGAAATATGGATGAACTTTGTGTGCCAAATGGTACTGTCAAACCCTTTGAGTTGAAGACTAGTTATTCTTCATCTTAAGAAGTTGTGTGTAACGATTTTTGTCTGCTTGGCTATAGAAAAAAGGGAGATTTCTTTGGATGCTGACATTCTCTTTAACGGATTGCCTGTGATGCATATCACATTCTGCTTTAATGATTATTCCAAAAAATTTTTTGTTTTCTCTCTGTTCTACTTTTTTTTTCTTTTTAACACTTTGTCTCCCTCAGTAGAGTGTTGTGGTGTCACAGCTCACAGCAACCTCCAGCTCTTGGGCTTAGATGATTCTCTTGCCTCAGCCTCCCAAGTAGCTGGGACTACAGGCGCCTGCCACGATGCCTGGCTTTTTTTTTGTTTTTTTGCAGTTTTTGGCTGGGGCTGGGTTTGAACCCACCACCTTTGACATATGGGGCCAGCATCCCACCCTTTTGAGTCACAGGCGCTGCCCTGCCCAGCAATTTTTTTGATGCAGTTTGGCCAGGGCCTGGTTCGAACCCATCACCCTCAATATATGGGGCCAGCGCCTTACTCACTGAGCCACAGGCGCCGCCCCCTCTCTGTTCTACTTTTGTGGAGAAGTTTTCTAGGTTTGAGGGGGAAGGGAGTTTTTTTTGTTTGTTTGTTTCTTTTTTTTTTTTAGAGTCAGTCTTGCTCTGTTGTCAAGGGTCGAGTACAGTGGTATGAACCTAGCTCACTTCAGCCTCTAATTTTTTGATTACATCATCCTCCCACATCAGACTCCCAAGTATCTGTGATTGCAGGCATGTGCCACCATGCCTGCATAATTTATTTTTTATTTTTATTTCTTCATAGAGACTGGGTTTCACCCAGAATGATCCTGAACTCCTGGCTTTAAGTAGTCCTGCCACCTCCTCCTTCTAAACTGCTGGGATTACACGAGAGAGCCATCACACCTGACCTCGCTTTTAATTACATTGCTCCATCCCACGTCACAGAACAGTGACAAATATGGAGTAGCTATACATTTTCCTAGCTTGCAATTCAGAGTTCTTTCTAGGAAATTACCTGCCACTATTTAAAAATATATATATTTAGATATATGTGATCACCATTTTGAAAAATGCAAAACACTGTTCTTTGGTTTAAAGAAGATAATGACTTTCTTAGTTTGCACAGACATTTAAAAATAGTACAAAGAAAATGATTCGAGGTTATAAATAAGAGAATAAGGCCAATGTCTTGTTCTCATTTGAGGATTTGTGAGTAGAAAGGTCCTTAAAGGTGGGATAAGTTTAGGAGTATTTCCCCTCTATTCAAGAGCTCCTCACTATCTTTCTTCCTTAAGTGACTGCTAAATTTCAGTGTGTTCACAAAATTCTATACCACTGGCCACCTGGGTTGGGGCTGGGGAGTGGTTTAAGTAGGGATTGCAGCTGATGGCACTATTATGTATACTGACAGTGGCTCAGATATGGGCCAACTGGTCTGAATCTCTGCTACGGTACATCCATGTTGCTGGCTTCTACATGGACATTCCTATCTCCAACTGCTCTTCAGTCTGATGAAAATTAACACATCCTCCAAGAGCTCTTCTTTCTTATCACAGAGATAAAATGGTATCTTGTAACTAGCTCTCTGTCTTTCCATTAATTCTTGAGAATTCCTCAAGAGCACAGAAATAGATATATGGCAGCTGAGGGAGGGTCACAAGATGCAAGTGAAATATGGGAAAGAACACAATGGGCCACCGTATCACAACATGGAATTTATCACAGATTTTCTCATCTGCCTTGTGTAATTCATGAAGTTATTTTAGGGAAAAAAAATGAGGAGGAACTAATACATATAAGTCCTGACAATTAAGTTCGTGAATGTGCCACCACACGCTTAAATTGCAGTGCTATACAAACAGATTGGAAAGGTTTCATGATATTGGTGGATCGGTGTCTCACAGCTGTGTTTGGGTCAACATGTGGGAGTGTCCTGCTTATTGTCATTTATTATTATTATTGTTTTTGTATGCTGTTGCAAGAATGTTGAAACTTGAGTTAGAGCAACAAATGAACATTACATTTCTTGTTAAACTTGACAAGATTGAAACCAAAATCAGGAACATGTTAGTCCAAGTTTATGAGAATAATGCCATGAACAAAATGACAGTGTACAAATGGATTAAACATTTTTCTGAGAGGAGAGAAAGCGTCACTGATAAAGAGTTTTCAGGGCATCCAGTAATGAGCAGAACTGCCAAAAAGATTGCAGAAATTCATCAAATTATGTGTCAAAATTGTCAACTGACTGTGATAAGCATAGGAGACCAAGTAAGCATAAATAGAAAAACAGTTGGGAAATCGTCACCGAAAATCATGGCATGAGAAAGGTGTATGCAAAAAATGTCCTGAAGGAGCTCACTGACGAGCAAAAGCAAAGGAGAGTTGAAGTTTGTCCAGACCTTTTAGGGAGGCAAGACAACATTTTGGGCCATGTTATCATTGTCAACAAAACATAGGTGCACCAATACTACCCAGGATCAAAGTGCACAATGGAAGTCGGCCAATTCTCCATGACAGAAAAGGTCTGCCAGTCCAAAAAGAAAAAATAAATAAATAAAGATGTTGCTAACCTTTCTTATATCAGAGGGCTTGTTCATTATGAGTTTTGTTTAACTGGACAGTTAACGAAGTTTGCTATTTAGAAGTGCTGAAGAGGCTGAACTCTTCATCAACTCATGAGTTTTGTATCATGACAATGCACCAGCTCTATAGCAGTGTCTATGAGGGAGTTTTTAGCCACTAAACAAATAATTGTATTGGAACACTATCCCTACTCACCTGATCTGGCTCCTAATTGCTTTTTTCTTTACCTGAAGATAAACAAAATGTTGTAAGGAAGATATTCTGATGACATTGAAGACATCAAAGGTAATCCAATATTTCTCTGAAGAGTGGACTAGGCACTGGCATCAGTGCATAGCTTCCCCAGGGTGATTATAATGATATTAAAAAATGAGATATGTAGCATACTTTTTCTAGGATGAGTTTGTGAACTTAGTTGTCAGACATCCTATAACTCAGTTGTGGCAAAGTGTTGCCCAAGTATTATAAAAAAATCATAAAAGGCCGAAAATTCAGAAGGTGGAAGAAAGAGGTTGAGGACATTATTAGAATGAATAAGGTGTAGATTATTATATAGCTGATCAGTTATATTTTGACAATTATTTTGAAATGTGTGTGATAATTTCAGTATATACTTTCTTTAAAGAAAAGTCACTAATCTATTTAATGGCAAAAGACCTTTACAAAATTTTCCCCTCTGAGAAGTTATGTTCTTTGAATTGTACAATATATTTGAAACCTCACTTCATCTATATTACCCTGTTTCCCAAAAAATAAGACAGTGTCTTATTTTAAGGTGTGTTCCCAAAGATACGCTAGGTCTTATTTTCAGGGGATGTCTTATCTTTCCTGTAAGTAGGTCTTATTTTCGGGGAAACAGGGTATTAAGTTTTCATAATATTCTGTTTGATTCTTTGCCACGTACTGGCACGAGAGGGGGACCTCTCTCAACCTAGTGTGAAGAGAGAGAGCTGACCTTAGTGGAAAGGTGAGAAGTGAAGAAGAGGGACACACATGAGAACAGGACACACATGATAACAAAACACACACAAGACGAGAGATGGGGTGGTGTCGGGAGAACTGATACAGCTAACGGCTGCAGTTAGCACCTGAACTGTGGAAACAGCTTTATTTTTACAGGGTCTTAACAAGGTTGAATAAATCTTAACACATGGGGTAGAGATCAATCTTTAAGAGGAAAAACTGTACTTGCCGATAACAAGGAAAGTATGAGTGGGCTTTGTGACTTCTGGCAGGTGGAAAGAATGTTGTTTAAGGAGGAGAGTCATTGGAGGGTTGCTCCCTGAGCATTTCCCAGGCTGTGGGGGCCCTGCTGCCCACAGCCCACTCCCCACACTTCTTCATCTAAAAATATATAAAGAAATGTTTCTAAATTAGATGGATGAATTTAATTATTAACAGAAATATTCTATGTGTTTAGAAATTTTGGAGGCAAAAATCTCTGTTTGGCCTATTGACTATGATAAAACACTAAAGAAATCTAAATGCTCTGGGAGATGCCTGTGGCTCAATGAGTAGAGCGCCGGCCTCACATACCAAGAGAGTGGCAGGTTCAAACCGGCCCCAGCCAAACTGCAACAACAAAAAAATTAGCTGGGTGTTGTGGTGGGCGCCTGTAGTCTCAGCTACTCGGGGGTGGGCTGAGGCAAGAGAATTGCCTAGGCCCAAGAGCTGGAGGTTATTGTGAGCTGTGACGCCACCACCACAGCACTCTACTGAGGGAAACAAAGTGAGACTCTGTGTTTAAAAGAAAAAAAAAGAAAGAAAGAAATCTAAATGCCCTTTAAAAAGAATAAGTTTGTATGAAGTTGGCCTACAAAGCTTAAAGTGGACTTATATAGGAAAGTATAAATGGAATTTTCTAAACATGTATCAGTGATACATTTCAAAAAACATAAGAGTGCCTCCAAGGGTTAAGTTTACATTTTTCCTACAGTATAAATAAGTATATTTTGAAAAGAAAAAAAATTAAAAAACTAAGACCATCATAGAAAAAAATAGTGAAAGATAACTGGAAATGTAGAGCTTTGTGGATTATGTAAAGTGAAAGAAACAATGGGGTTTTCTAATCTCTAATATAGTTCCACATTGCCATGTGAATTATATTATTTAAGGCAGAGGTTCTCAGCCTTCCTAATGTCTCCTAATGCTGCGACCCTTTAATATAGTTCCTCATGTTGTGGTGACCCCCAACCATAAAATTATTTTCGTTGCTACTTCATGATTGTAATTTTGCTACTGTTATGAATTGTAATGTAAATATATGATATGCAGGATGTATATTCATTGTGACAAAGGGGTCGCGACCCACAGGTTGAGAACCACTGATTTAAGGTATATATTAAGAGAACTGCAAAACATACAGTGTATGTTTACAGGCTTCTTAACAAAATATGACATTAGATTAAAAAAAAGAAAACCATCTCTAAATTATGCACTGTCTTTCTAAAGTAAGTTTAAGTGAGACAAAAACAAGGAATTGAAAACTTTAACTATATGAGTAGTTTAAATCAAATAACACAATATGTGATTACTTTTACCAGCCTCATTACTCTGAGAGCCCAAAGTGGGGAATCAGACCCGTTACTTCTTTGGCACTTCTCCAAATTTGAGGCCCTCCAGCATGACATCACACCCAAATATTTGTGCCTTTACACTGCACTCAACATTCCCTCTTCCACATATCCTCACCCCAGCCTTCAAGATTTCAGAACCTCTCCACTCCAGCTGTTCTCCATGAAAACTTTGTTACAGAAACTCCTCAAGTTATAAATATCCAATTGATATATGACTTACACTTGCAAGCAGTGATTATTGCAGGTAATAGGTAAATGTATCTGTTCCACCCTTACTTACAAATTCAACTTCAGAACAAACCTATAGAACCTATTTCATTCAAAATCTGGAACTGACTGTATTTTGTCTGTTTCTCTCCATACTATTTCCCTACTGATCAGCTAAATTAGCCAATGCATGATATGTTCAACACTAATGGATACTACTGTGATTAAGTCTATATTTTCTCTTTTTTCCCAAGTAACACACACATATTGTTATTTCTAAGGGCATGATTGCAATTGTACACACTATAGAGGATTAAAAATTGATTGGGGCAAAGACAACTATTGTACTTGAGCTGTTCAAAAAATATAGGATAGGGTCAGTTAAAATATTAGCTTTGCTTGATTATTAAAAGTTAAATAATTTTAGAAAATTTTATGAATAACAAAAGAATAAGAATAATAACCAAGTTTGTCAAGGGTTAATAACTTATGTATTTCCATTTTTCTTTTTTATACATGTTTATTTTCAGTCCCATCACCACCATCCTTAATTTCTAACTAGTTCTCTCTCTATCATAATTATTGCCAAAATTGATTGAGTGTCCACTATGTATTGACACTGTGTTAAATGCCTTATATGGAAAATCTCACATCATTCTCAAAGTGGCCTTATTATTTAGATATTATTTTCTCAAAATTTCAGACAAAAAATTGAGACTTAGGAAAGTTAAAGGAATTTACAAAAAGACAAACAGCTTTGGGAGAAGCAGATTATAAATCTGGATAGCTTGATTCCTAAACTGTACTTTTGAGATTACATGATATTAAATTGTGTGTTGCTTAAATATTATAAGGGAGTTCATAATGAACAGATTTCTCTCTTAGCAATGCTTGTGTTATTTTTCTTCCAGTGAAAATTTTTCTCTTTTGAATACTAGTTATGGTAAGCTTGGCTTGCTAAGATATTTTAGGATATAATTACTGTACAATTAGAGTATCCCTCCCTCTACACTTCATCTGGAAAAGTTATATTTTGTTACTCATATTTTTGTTCTTTGCTTGGTACTAGGCAACAGTGTAATTAGTAACAACACCTAAATACATACTATTTTTAGAATGACTGTGTGCACTGACTTGAGTTGCAATGTCCAAATTGAGCATAACAGCTACAATAATGTTTTCTAGGCACAGAATATTCTAAAGGAGAAATGTGAGACTTTCAAACAGTTATAAAAATCAGGTAGTCTAGGGAAGGAAAATCATATTTCAGGCACATGGAAATCAAAAGAAAGGAGGGGTTGCCATCTTATTTTCAGATACAAGTGGACTTAAAGTCAAAAAAGACAAAGATGGGCACTTTATATTGGTCAAGGTAACAATACAGCAAAAGAACATTTCAATTTTAAATATTTATGCACCTAATTTAAATGCTCCCAGATTTATGAAACAGACATTAATTGATCTAAGCAATATGATATTCTATAACACCATAGTAGGAGGGGACTTTAACACTCATCTTACAGAGCTGGACAGATCCTCTAAACAGAAAATAAACAAAGATATAAGGAACTTAAACATGACCGTAGAATGACTGTGCTTAATAGATATATACAGAGCACACCATCACAAAGCTAAGGAATATATATTTTTCTCCTCAGCCCATGGAACATTCTCCAAAATAGATAATATCCTAGGACACAAATCAAACCTCAACAAACTCAAAAGAATTGAAATTACATCTTGTATCTTCTCAGACTAAAATATTCATATAGTTTAAGTATTCAAGGCAATAAAGGTAGAACACAACTCCAGCAATAATATTCATCCTCACACAATGGTATAGAAACTAAACAACCATATACTGAATGACAGTTGGGTCAAGGAAGAGATAAAAGAGGAAATCTTTAACTTCCTTGACCATAACAACCAGGAAGACATAAACTACCCAAACCTATGAGACACTGCAAAACTGTTCTAAGAAGGAAATTCATTGCATTGTAACTCTATATCCAAAAGCCAGAAAGAGAGCAAGAGAGCATATCAATGACATAATGAATCATCTTAAAGAAATGGAAAAGGAAGCTTTTTTTTTTTGAGACAGAGTCTCAAGCTGTCACCCTGGGTAGAGTGCCTTGGTGTCACAGCTCACAGCCTCAAACTCTTGGGCTTAAGTGATTCTCTTACCTCACGCTCCCAAGTAGCTGGGACTACAGGCACCCACCACAATGTCCGGCTACTTTTTGTTGCAGTTTGGCTGGGGCTGGGTATGAACCCACCACCCTTGGTATATGGGGCCAGGGCCCTACTCACTGAGCCACAGGTGCCGCCCAAATCATCTTAAAGACATGGAAAAGGAAGTGCAATCCAATACCAAACTCAGGAGAAAGAAACAAATAACCAAAATTATACCAGAAATAAATGAAATTGAAAACAAAAGAGTCATTCAGAAAATTAATGAAACAGAAAGTTGGTTATTATAAAATATAAATAAAATCAATAAACTATTGGCTAGATTAACTAGAATTAGAAAAGTCAAATCTGGGGCGGCACCTGTGGCTCAGTCAGTAAGGCGCCGGCCCCATATACCGAGGGTGGCGGTTTCAAACCCGGCCCCGGCTGAACTGCAACCAAAAAATAGCCGGGCGTTGTGGCAGGTGCCTGTAGTCCCAGCTACTTGGGAGACTGAGGCAAGAGAATCACTTAAGCCCAGGAGTTGGAGGTTGCTGTGAGCTGTGTGAGGCCACGGCACCCTACCAAGGGCCATAAAGTGAGACTCTGTCTCTACAAAAAAAAAAAAAAAAAAAAAGTCAAATCTGTAATTACCTCAATCAGAAATGAAAAGGGGGAAATAACAACTAATACCAGAGAGATAAAAGATTATTTCTGAATACTACAAAAAACTCTATGCCCTGAAATTTGACAATGTGGTGAAAATGGACCAATACCTGGAATCACAGGCTATTCCTAGACTTAACTAGGAAGAATAGATCTCCTGAATAGAACAATATCAAGCACTGAGATTGAAGAAACAATACAAAAGCTTCCAACAAAAACAAAAAGCCTGGGACTAGATGGTTTCACACCAAAATTCTATCACACCCTCAATGATGAACTTGTACCTATACTGCAGAAACTATTTCAAAACACTGAGAAGGAAGGAACCCTCCCCAATACAATTGTTTGAAGCAAATGTCACCTTGATTCCAAAACAAGGAAAGGACCTAAATAAAAGAACTACAGACGAATTTCATCAATGAATATCAATGCAAAAATGTTAAACAAAATATTAGCCAATAGATTGCAGCTACACATTTAAAAGTTATACATCATGATCAAATAGGCTTCATCCAAGGGATGCAAGACTGGTTTAACATATGCAAACCCATAAATGTAATTCACCATATCAATAAAAACAAAATCAAAGACCATATGATCCTCTCAATAGATACAGAAAAAGCATTTGACAAAATTCAGCATCGTTTTCTAACAAGAACACCTAAGAAAATAGGCACAGGTGGCACATTTCTTAAGTTGACTGAAACCATTTATGACAAACCCATAGTTAACATCACATTAAATGGAGTCAAACTGAAAGCTTTTACATTTAGAACTAGAACCAGGAAAGGATGTCCACTATCTTCACTATTATTAAACATAGTTCTGAAAGTTTTAGCCAATGCAACCAGGCAAGAGAAGGATATAAAGGGCATCCAAATGGGGTCAGAACAGGGCAAACTCTTGGTCTTTGTTGATGATATGATCTTATGCTTAGAAACCTCAGAGACTCAACCACAAAACTCCTGAAGTGTACAGGAAATACAGTAATGTCTCAAACCACAATATGAAATCAGTCTCTACTTTCCATCTGATCTTGGATAAACCAAACAAAAGAACACAGTGGGGAAAAGGATCCCTATTCAATGAATGATGCTGAGATAACTGGATAACCACATGTGAAAGACAAAACCTGGACCTGCACTTTTTATCACTTATAAAAATTATTTCAAGATGGATAAAAGATTTAAATCTAAGACATGAAATGATAAAAAAAATCTTAGAAGAAAGTGTCAGAAAAACTCTTGATGATATTGGACTGGGGAAAGATTTTATGATGAAGACTTTAGTGGCAATTGAAACAACAAAAATAAACCGATGAGACTTAAAGTGAAAAGGTTCAGCACAGCTAAGGATACAACAAGTAATGCAAACAGACAACCTTTCCAATGGGGACAGATATTTGCAGGATATGAGTCTGACAAAGGGTTGATAACTTGAATCTTCAGAGAGCTCAAATTAATCAACAACAACAACAAAAGAGACCAAACACTCCATTTACTGTTGGGTAAGAGATATGAACAGAACCTTCTTTGATGAAGACAGATGAATGGCTAACAAACATTTGAAAAAATGCTCATCATCCCTGATCATCAGAGAAATGCAATTAAAAACACCCTGAGATATCACCTAACTCCAGTGAAAATAACCCACATCACAAGTCTCAAAGCTGCAGATGCTGGCATGGATGTAGAGAAAATGGAACACTGTAACATGGCTGGTGGGACTTCAAACTAATATAACATTTTTGGAAGGAAATATGGAGAATCCTCAAAGAACTCAAATTAGACCTCCCATTTGATCCTGCAATCCCATTACTAGGCATCTATCCAGAAGAAAAATAATCCTTTCATCATAAGGTCATTTGGACTGGACTGTTTATCGCAGCTCAATTTGCAATTGCCAAAATGTGGAAACAGCCTATATGCCCACCAACCCAGGAATGGATTAACAAGCTGTGCTATATGTATAACATGGGATATTATTCAGGCACTAAAAAAGATGGAGACTGTATATCTTTTATATTAACCTTGATGGAGGTGGAACACGTTCTTAGCAAAGCATCACAAGAATGGAGAAGCAGGAATCCAATGTACTCCATTCTAATATGAAGGCAGCAGATGAGCTAATACAAGGCACAAGTAGGGGAGTGAGGAGGTGGGGCGAGGGGAGGAGAGTTGGGGATGGAGGGTCATGGTGTATTGCACACCTCTTGGGAGCAGGACACAATAATAAGAGGGACTTTATCTAGCAAATGCAATCATCAATACCTAATACTTTGTAATCTCAATGAATCCAGAGCAATTAAAAAAAAAAAAAGAATGGAGAAGCAAGAATCCAATGTACTCCATGTTATGTGAAGCCAGTAGATAATGTAATACACACAATCACATAAGTGAAAAACTCAAATCAAGGTGATGAGAAGAGGAATGAGGAAGGAGGGAGAGCAGAGAAAGGAGGGGCGTGGGGAGGTATGGTATATGGCACACCTATTGGGAAGGGACATTACTATAAGAGGGACTTCACCTAACACATGCAAACAATGTAACCTAATCCTTTGTAACCTCAGTGAACCTGGAAAAATAAAAAAAAGTTATTTAGCAGTGAGGGAGGAAAAAGTGAGAAAGAAGTTTGTGAAGCAATAAGCAAAACCTTGATAAATGTTCATCTAGTGAAGGGTATGTAGAGGTCCAACTTATTTATTATTGTTAAATCATAGCTGTATACATTTGTGCAATCAAGGGGTACAATTGTGCTGGTTTCATATACAATCTGAAATATTCTCATCAAACTGTTCAACGTAGCCTTCATGGCATTTTCTTAGTTATTGTATGTAGACATTTGTATTCTGCATTTAGTAGGTTTTGCCTGTACCTATTATAAGATGCATCGTAGGTGTGGCCCCACCCATTACCATCCCTCCACCCTGACTTCCCCCCTCCCTTCTCCTCCCTTGGCCCTTTCCCCATATTCTTGTGCTATAGTTGGGTTATACCCTTCATATGAAACGTATAAATTATCTTCATAGTAAGGCTTAGTACATTGGATACTTTTTCATCCATTCTTGAGATACTTTGCTAAGAAGAATATGTTCCTGCCGCACCCACGGCACCATAGCCGTAGTGAGGCGACGCTGTCCGCGTTCTAAAACGACGGGAAGGTGGATTGTGCTCCACGGAGCTTAGCCCCCAGCGCCCCCAGTATACACAGCATCAGAAATGTTGCCTAGCATGCTCAGTTACCCGCTTAAGTTTAAAGATTGTGGCATCTATTCATGTGTTTGTCATTCTGTACCAGAAGTCTGTCTGTTCTGATAAACTATCAATATGTACTTTCTTAAGAATGAACACAATACACTGTTGATCCAAATATAACACCACCTCATGAGCTTGCTAGACTCAGTGGCACTACTAATGAACACACAAAGAGGTTTTTCCCACCATAAATATCAGTGGGGACAGAAAAAACAGAATGAATGCATAAGCAGAACTTTTACAAGACATGACCTCCCACAATAAAGATTTGTTCAAACATCTTGCTTCACTAATTTTCATATGTAATACAAATCAATAGAGTAGTTTAATGTTTAACAAACAATCAATTATGAATCAAAGTATAGTTACTAATAAGAGTAAAAATATATAGAAAATATATATAAAAGTAGTCAAACATTATACATAAAAGAATATGTCCAGCTGTTTTAAAAATAAGATCATAAGAAACTGAAAAGAGTTACAGAACTGAGAAGAGTTGTAAGCCTTGACATTCCTAAAGAGGGAGTAAGCAGGTGTTACTGATAAACCACCTCCCTCCGGAGAGCAAAACCTTGAAAACATGTAATGCATGATAAACCGCATATGCAAACACAAAGATAATTTACAAGCATAAACAGAAGGAAGATTACATTGTTTGAACCTTGGAAAGAAAATGTATAAATACCAACATATACTCTCAGTAAAATTTGCAGCTGCATACTTTAACCCGTAGTGTGCCAGACTGTCATTACTACGCCGACCTCTCAACTTTCCTCGTTCCTTCTCCCTACTTTCCCTCAGACTGAAGCCCACCGACAGGGTGGTCCGCGGCGTGTTCCAGCTCCATCCGTGTAAGCATGAAAGAGGTAAAGTCTCCATCTTTCTTTAAGGCTGCATAATATTCCATGGTATACATGTACCACAATTTGCTAGTCCATTTGTGGGTCGATGGGCACTTGGGCTTCTTCCATGAGTTAGAAATTATGAATTGGGCTGCAATAAACATTCTGGTACAGATGTCTTTGTTATATTGTGATTTTTGGTCTTCTGGGTATATACCTAGTAAAGGAATTATAGGATCAAATGGCAGGTCTATTTTTAGATCTCTAAGTATTCCCCGAACATCCTTCCAAAAGGAAGGTATTAGTGTGCATTCCAACCAGCAGTGTAGAAGTGTTCCCTTTTCTCCGCATCCATGCCAACATCTCTGGTTTTGGGATTTTGTTATGTGGGCTACTCTTACTGGGGTTAGGTGATATCTCAAAGTAGTTTTGATTTGCATTTCTCTGATGATTAAGGATGATGAGCTTTTTTTCATGTGTCTATAGGTCGTGCGTCTGTCTAGAGAAGTTTCTTTTCAAGTCCTTTGCCCACCCTGAGATGGGATTACTCGTTCTTTTCTTGCTAATATGTTTGAGTTCTCTGTGGATTCTGGTTATTAAAGCCTTGTTGGAAGTATAACTTGCAAATATTTTCTCCCATTCTGAGGGCTGTCTGCTTGCTTTACTTACTATGTTCTTGACTGTGCAGAAGCTTTTCAGTCTGATCAAGTCCTAGAAATGTATTTTTGATATTGTTTCAATTGCCTGGGGAGTCCTCCTCATAAAATATTCACCCACGCCGATTCCTTCAAGTTTTCCCTGCACTTTCTTCAAGTATTTTTATAATTTCATGTCTTAAGTTTAATTCTTTTATCCAGTGAGAGTCTATCTTAGTTAAAGGTGAAAGGTGTGGGTCCAGTTTCAGTCGTTACAGATCGCCAACCAGTTCACACAGCATCATTTGTTAAATAGGGACTCTTTTCCCCAATGAATGTTTTTAATTGACTTGTCAAAGATCAAATAATAGTAAGTAGCTGGATTCATCTCTTGGTTCTCTATTCTGTTCCAGACATCTACTTCTCTGCTTTTGTGCCAGTACCACGCTGTTTTGATCACTATAGATTTATAGTACAGTCTCAAGTCTGGTAGCGTGATTCCTCCTGCTTTGTTTTTATTGATGAGTAATGTTTTGGCTATTCGAGGTTTTTTTCTGATTCCATATAAAACGAAGTATTATTTTTTCAAGATCTTTAAAATATGACAATGGAGCTTTGATAGGAATTGCATTAAAATTATATATTGCTTTGGGTAGTATAGACATTTTAACGATGTTGATTCTTCCCAGCCATGAGCATGGTATGTTTTTCCATTTGCTAAAATCTTCAGCTATTTCTTTTCTTAAAGTTTCATAGTTCTCTTTATAGAGATCTTTCACGTCCTTTGTTAGATAAACTCCCAAATATTCCATCTTCTTTGGCACTACTGAGAAAGGAATAGAGTCCTTGACTGTTTTTTTGGCATAGCTATTGTTGGTATATATAAAGGCTACAGATTTATGGGTGTTGATTTTGTAGCCTGAGACATTGCTGTATTCCTTGATCACCTCTAAAAGTTTTGTAGTAGAATCCCTAGTGTTTTCCAGATATATGACATGTTTTCTGTGAAGAGTGAAAGTTTGATCTCTTCTGACCCTATGTGGATACCCTTGAACGCCTTTCCTCCCCTAATTGCAATGGCTAAAACTTCCATTACAATGTTAAAGAGCAATGAAGACAATGGGAAACCTTGCCTGGTTCCTGATCTAATTGGAAATGATTTCAATTTAACTCCATTCAATATGATATTGGCTATGGGTTTGCTGTAGATGGCCTGAATTAGTTTAAGAAATGTTCCTTCTCTACCAATTTTTTTAAGTGTTCTGATCATGAAGTGATGCTGGATATTATCAAAAGATTTTTCTGCATCAATTGAGAGAATCATATGTTCTTTATTTTTTAGTCTGTTTATGTGCTGAATTACATTTATAGATTTATGTGTATTGAACCAGCCTTGAAAGCCTAGGATAAATCCCAATTTGTCATGGTGTATAATTTTTTTGATGTGTTGTTGGATTCTATTAGTATCTTATTGAGTATTTTTGCATCAATATTCATTAGTGATATTGGTCTATAATTTTCTTTTCTTGTTGGGTCTTTCCCTGGTTTAGGGATCAAGGTGATGTTTGCTTCATAGAATGTGTTGGGCAGTATTCCTTCTTTTTCTATATTTTGGAAGAGGTTTAGTAATATAGGTACTAGTTCTTCTTTAAAGGTTTGGTAGAATTCTGACATAAAGCCATCTGGTCCTGGGCTTTTCTTTTTAGGGAGATTTTGTATAGTTGAAGCTATTTCAGAACTTGATATAGGCCTGTTCAAAATTTCCACTTTGTTCTGGCTAAGTTTTGGTAGGTGGCATGCTTCCAAGTATTGGTCAATTTCTTTCAGATTTTCATATTTCTGAGAGTAAAGTTTCTTGTAATATTCCTTAAGGATTTTTTTAATTTCTGAGGGGTCTGTTGTTATTTCATCATTATCATTTCTGATTGATGAAATTAGAGATTTTACTCTTGTTTCCTGGTTAGGGTGGCCAAAGGTTTATCTATTTTATTGACCTTTTCAAATAACCAACTTTTGGATTTATTGATCTGTTGTATAATTCTTTTGTTTTCAATTTCATTTAATTCTGCTCTGATTTTGGTTATTTCTTTTCTTCTGCTGGGTTTGGGGTTGAAATGTCCTTCCTTGTCCAGTTGCTTGAGATGTCCCATTAAGTTATTGACTTCCTCTCTTTCCATTTTCTTGAGGAAGGCTTGCAGTGCTATAAATTTCCCTCTTAGGGCTGCCTTTGCGGTATCTCAGAGGTTCTGATAATTTGTGTCTTGATTGTTGTTTTGTTCCAAAAATTTGGTGATTTCCTTCTTAATGTCGTCTATAACCCATCTATCCTTCAGCATAAGGTTGTTTAGCTTCCATGTTTTTGTATGGGTATGCAGGTTCCTGTTGTTATTGAGTTCAACTTTTATTCCATGATGGTCTGAGAAGATGCAGGGGATAATTTCTATTTTTTTAAATTTCTGAGGTTAGATTTGTGGCCCAGGATGTGGTCGATTTTGGAGTATGTTCCATGGTCTGATGAGAAGAATGTGTATTCAGTTTTGTTGGGATGAAATGTTCTGTAGATGTCTGTTAAGTCCAGATGTTGAGTGGTTAATTTTAAATCTAAAATTTCTTTGCTTAGCTTCTTTTTTGAGAATCTATCCAGCACTGCTAAAGGGGTGTTAAAATCTCCAACTACTATGGAACTGGAGGAAATCAGGTTGCTCATGTCTGTTAGAGTTTCTCTTATAAATTGAGGTGCATTCTGGTTGGGTGCATACATATTAATAATTGAAATCTCATCATATTGTGTATTACCTTTAACAAACATGAAGTGTCCATCCTTATCCTTATTTTGGTTGGTTTAAAGCCTATTGCATCTGCGAATAGGATTGCAATGCCTGCTTTTTTCTGCTTTCCATTTGCCTGGAGTAGAGATGACCATCCCTTCACCCTGAGTCTATATTTGTCTTTTAATGTAAGATGTTGATTCTTGTATGCAGCAGATATCTGGCTTGAGTTTTTGTATCCAGTGAGCCAACCTGTGCCTCTTTAGAGGACAATTTAAACCATTCACATTAATTGAGAATATTGATAAGTCTTTTGAGACTCTGGTGGGCATTTTTAATCTTTTTGCAACTGTGGAAGTTGGAATTTGATCAACATTTTCTGGGTCGGTTTACTTCTGTGGTGGAGGATTATGCTGGTCTTTATGGAGGGCAGGTCTGAGAATATCCTGGAGAGCTGGTTTAGTTGTGGAAAATTTCTTCAACATGTGAATATCGTTAAAGTATTTCATTTCTCCATCATAAATGAAACTCAGTTTAGCTGGATACAGGATCCTGGGTTGAAAGTTAGTTTGTTTTGGGAGATTAAAAGTCGATGACCATCGTCTTCTAGCTTGAAAGTTTTCAGCAGAGAGATCTGCAGTTATTCTAATATTCTTCTCCTTGTAGGTGATGGTTTTCTTTCATCTGGCTGCTTTCAGAATTTTCTCCTTCATATTAACTTTAGTGAAATTGATTATGATGTGTCTGGGAGATGTCTTATTCGAGTTGAGTCATGCTGGAGTTCTGAATCTGCTATCTGAATTTCAGATTCTCTTGGCATGTCTGCAAAGTTCTCATTCATAATCTCATGGAGAAGAGACTTTGTGCCTTGTGAAGCCACTTCATCACTTTCAGGGATCCCTATAAGACGAATATTGCTTTTCTTCGAATTATCCCAGAGCTCTCTGAGAGAGTGATCTGTTTTTGCCCTACATTTCTCTTCCTCTCTGAGAGTTTGGGAACATTCAAAAGCTTTGTCTTCAATGTCAGAAATCCTTTCTTCTGCTTGCTCCTTTCTGTTACCGAGGGATTCTACTGTGTTTTTCAGATCTTGGAGGGCTGCAACTTCTTGTCTCAATGTGTCAAAATCTTTGGTCATTTGGTCTTTGAATTCGTTGAATGCTTGAGACATATTTTGGGTTACTGCTTGGAATTCTAATTTGATCTTATTTGCTATCCAGATTCTGAATTCGATTTCTGACATCTCAGCTATTTGATTGTGCATGGGATCTTGTGCTGTGTCTGCCCCATTGATCCTTGGGGGAGTTGATCTACTCTGATTATTCATATTGCCAGAGTATGTCCTTTGATTTCGTCTCATGATTGTTTTTCACAGTTGCCTCTGGCCGTCCTGAGTTGGGGATGGTGTTTCTCTGAGTTTAGACCTGGGGGGATCACTCTATTGTTGCTAGATCTTTGTAGGGAGTGACCCTGTGTAGCTCTTCTGGGCCTGCCGCAGCCAGGGAGTTCTGGTTGTGGGAGCAGCTCCAGAGTGTGACATCCCCAGATCCAGCAACAGGGTGAGGGGTGGTGCACATGGTTCTGGGAGTGCCTGTCATCCAGTGACTTTGGCACAGAAGGCCCAAGACTCCAGCAGTCTCTGGCCAGGAGAAGGGCTCTGCACAGAGGCAGGGAGGGATCCGGAGGGCACGCGGCTACCAGAGTCCCTGGCCAGATGAGCGAGTGGTGTGGAGGCAAGGTGGGTACAGGATGGAGGATGTGGGTTTGCCTGGCTCCCAGAGTTCCTGGTCAGGGCATGGGGAGGCCTGGTGGGTGGGGTAGCGGGTCCCTGCACAACTCTTACTGGGTTCAGGAGGGCGCAGCTCTTCTGGAGATCTAGGAGGGTCCCAGCACAGCTCTTACTGGGGTCCGGGAGGATGCCGATCACGGGTCCTGGTGCAGCTCTTCTACTTCTGTGTATTTTTAAAATTTACATAATTTGAAAAAACAATAGGCAAACAGAGAAGGCAAAATATTTTTTAAAAATTTAGAAATAAAGTAATTAAATTGGGGCAATCCAAAGTAGAAATTACATTATTCATTTGAAACATAAACACAAAATTATTCACATATCCATGTGATACACAAGCAGAAAAAAAAGAACAGAAATTAGTTTTATGCATTATTTAATAGAGGATATTATTGGTTATATGAATATGAAATTAATATTTTTAATGAAAATTTACTGAGAGTTTTATAAAAATGATGGTATATAATAATTACAATGAATCTTCTTTCCTTTCTTTCTCAGTATGTTTAGAATAAAAATTAAGATGTATGCAAAAACGTTCTTCATCTTTTCATGATATTATGTCCTATCCATTTACCATTTATGTTTCTTTGTGCTGTCTTTATATTTAATAAGTGTGTTTTGTTTGGTTGAAAATCTTTTTGCAAGTTATCACATATTCACAAAGTGTATAATATACAAATTCCAAAATTAACCTATCTCCAGTCAATGCTTTGCACAGTAGGGCAATTGTATGTTTTTTCTACATGTACCAATCTATAAAAAGTTAATTAATTACTAACTACTCACCAAAGAGTTACTAGTTATGTTTTGATGGCTCTTTTTTTCAAAAAATAAGTTGAGATGAAAGCTGTATGTAAGGGGATCTAGTTAATTCTGTTATTTTTTTCAAAGATTTGATACACATAAAGGAAAGGATTACTACATTAAAATGTCAAAAGTGGTTCCAAGGTATAAATTTTAAACTGATCTCTAAATTACTTTGATGTGTTTCATTTTTAGTCATGTTGTTATCATGAAAGGTCCTTTTATAAACCTTGAGGGAACCTAAGAACCCCCAATTAAATTAATGTTAAATCACAAAATTAACAGTTAAGTGTTGGGCTTAAAATAGTCAATGGTAAGTGGACTCAATTTGATGAAAATGGCTTCATAAAAAACTTTAAAATTCTTATATTCTTGCTGTGAGCTAAAGCAGTGAAAAGAACTCATTCTTTTCCAATGGCCCTTCTAAGAAATTACTCTTCTGAATATGCAAAATGTTGAATTATTAAGTTATATTTGTAATGCTTTTACCCTGGTATTATCTCAGATTCTTTGACAAAGGTCTCTATTCCTGAGTCTTGTTCAATAGAATGGTAATTTGGTCAAATCAGAGGAAGCCTGTCCTGGATGATGGCAAGAGAATAAAGGTAACTCATTTATTTTTTGCAAATTAGTTATTAAATGTCATATTGACATTTGACATTCAAATTAAAAGAAGACTGGGACTGGGACTGGGGAGGTTTTCTTTCTTTCTGGCTACTCTGTGGGAAAATAACAATTCATAACTTAAAAAATACTATTTCCCCAAGTCCCCATTGAGAAACTGATTAAAATGTTTTTAGAGACACAGAGTCAAAGGAATATGCTACATTTTGTAAATGAATCAATTTTTAAAACACTATGTGAAACAAGTGTGTTTTAGTATATAGTAATATAACAAAAAATGTGTTTTTGGAGATCATTTTGATGTGTTAAAGGTGGCGATCACAGAAGACTTCATGAATAATTGAGAGTTGAACATATAGGTACTATGCAACTGTAACAATAAACAGTAACAAAATTAAAATTATATATATATATAAAATATTAAATGAGTGTCCTGACAAATACAGGAAACTCATTTTATATATATATAATACAGTGCATTGTGTGGGATATATAGTAATATCTTATAAAAAGTAATTTTTTTCTTACTTAAAAAAATAAACATGAAGTGGTTTTTTTTTTTTCTGTTTATTTTATTTTTTTTTTTTTTTACTAGCTGAACATTCACAATTAGGACCTTTTACGTGTATATCCTTGCTTTTTCACCTCTTTGTGACTCTTATCTTGGCTAAAAGCTGCACTGACAACACAGCAGTGAAGGTCCAGGGTCCCGGCTGTGCTGCTGTCTTGTGGTGGGTTCTGGCTTCTGTTAGGCTAGTCTGTGGTGGGTGTCTAGTGGCAACTTTTTCTCTTGGAGCCCCTAGATTCAAAGTCTTTTTCTCTCCTAGTGCTCTTCACCCATGATATTAGTTACCTTCTTTTTTGCATTTCTTAGCTCATTGTTAATGAAAACTCAAGTTCTTCATTCATATTAAGGGCAGAATAACCGACAACAAGGAGAATCGCTATTTCAGGGATACGTCCATCTAAAATCTTAATCAGGGATTTCAGATTTCAGAGCACCTGAAAATGCTTAGTGAAATTATGAAAAACATTGCAAACTTTTGGACAGCATTCTAAGAAATACTGGGATAGGTGTGTGGAGGGGGTCAAATAATCTGTGTTTTAAACCAGTTCCTTTATTTTTTTTTCTAGGTATAACATTTTTAAAAGTAGCTTTGCTGAGTTGTAACTTATGTTCTTGCTGAGTTGTAACTTATGTTCCATGCAATTACCCAGTTAGAATGTATAATCCAATTGCTTTTAGTATTTTCAGAGTTGTTCAACCATCACTGCAGTCATGAAAATATAATGACAATACTCTGGTGGAAACCCTGTACCCTTAGTAGCAACTTTCCATTCTTTCTTCCCATAGCCCCTTAAAATCACTAACCTATCTTACATCTCCATAGATTTGCCTGATGTAGACATCCCATATAAATGGAATCATGAAATCTTTTGTCACTGGCTCCTTTCACTTACCAGAATGTTCTCAAGGTTCAGCCATGTTATAGCATGTATTACAATAACATTTCATCCCATTTTACTTATCAAAAATGTTCCATTGTATGGAACATACAATTAAACCAGTTCAATGTGCTGTGTTTAATTTATGCATTCATAAATTGATGGGCATTTGGGTAGTATTCATTTTTTGAGTATCATGAATAATGCTAGCTGCTTTAGAAAAATCTGGCAGTTCTTCAGAAAGTTAGTGTTACCATATGATATAGCAATACCACATTAAAATGATGCCCCCAACCCAGTTTTGTTATATTGACGTATACTTTCGAACACTTATTTCACAAAGTGAAACAGGTACAAATACTTGTTTCACAGAGTGTTTTTTTAATTGATTCATTTTACACACTGTAGCATATTCCTTTGACTGTCTTAACAGCAATGTTTCCATTTCTCTGTATCTTCATAAGCACTTGTTATTGTTTCTTTTTTTCTGTTTTGTTTTGTTTTTTAAGCCACCCTAGTGGATGTAAAATGATATCGCATTGTGATTTTATTTGTATTTCCATTAGGACCATTGATGTTGAACATCTTTTCATATGCTTTTAGCCATTGTATATCTTCTTTGGAAACATGTTTATTCAAATTAATTGCCCAGGTTTTAATTACTTTAATTAATTTATCTCTTTATTATTGAGTTACAAGCCTTTTTTAAAAAAAACATATGTTCATACAAGTCCCACATATGATATTTCATTTGCAAATATTTTCTTTCCTCATTTTGTAGATTGTGTTTTTACTTTCTTGGTAGTGACCATTAGGACCCCAAAGGGTTTTTTTTTTTAATTTTGATGCAGTCCAATGTCCAATGTATCCATTTTTGTTTTGCGGCTTGTGCCTTTGGTATCATAATCTAAGAAGCATTACAGATCCTTAGATCACGAAGGTTTATTCTCATGTTTTCAATTTTAACTTCTACTTGTATTTCTATCACACATTTAGAGTTAATTTTTGTATATAGTATTTAATCTGAGTCCAATTTCATCTCTTTTCGTGTGGATATCCAGTTATCACCCAGTTATTTGCTGAAAAGACTATTCTTTCCCCATTAAATTTTCTTGAGACCTTTTTGAAAGTCAATACATGATATAAATGTAAGGGTCTATTTTGGACTCTTGTCTAGTCAATTAGTTTCTGTATTTATTCTTATGCTAGCACCATACTCTCTCAGTTACTTTAGATCTGTTACTTTTGAAAGTGAAAAGTGTGAGTCCCTCAATTTCTCCAACTTTGTTTCCTTTCTCTCTCTTTCTCCTCCCTCCCTCCCTCCCTTCTTTCTCTCTCTCTCTCTTTCTTTTCTTTCTTTCTTCTCTTTCTCTCTCCCTTTCTTTTCCTTTCCTTTTTCCGTTCCTTTCCCCTTTCTTTTCACCTTCCCTCCCCTCCCCTTTCTTGGTTGTTTGTCTGTTCTCAGTTCTTTGTAGTTCCATAAAAGTTTTAGGATCAACTTACCAATTTCTGCAAAGAATTGAATCTGTAAATCAATATTGGAAATGTCATCTTAACAATAACAATTTTTATGATTTGTGAACATTTGGTTTCTTTCCATTTATTTGTATCTTATTTAATTTTTATCAATATGTTTTATAATTTTGAGTGTATAAGTCTTATTTTTTTTTGTTTATACTTGAATTTTTTTTCTATGCTATTCTAAACAGTTTTTTCTTAATTATCATTTTTGGAATAGTTATTGCTAGTATGTGGAAATATCTTTCATTTTAGTATATTAATCTTATGTGTAGGTTTCTGGGATTATTTGTTACTTGGAATATTTTTCAGTAAACCACTTAGGATTCCTATATTATAACAGATGGTGTCTTCTGCAAATAGAGATAATTTTACTTCTTCCTTTTCTATCTGTACATATATTTTTGTCTTGCCTAATTGCCTGGGTCACTGAGTAATTTTGATGCAAGTGGTTGGAGGAGTAGCTTTGAATAATGTAAATTAAAAACGAAAGTCTTAGGCAACATTTTAGGTGGTAACAAATGAAGACAGGACTGGTACCTCAGAAATTTATAATTAAATTTCAAAAGAATGGTAGGTGTCCACTCCCTTGTCTCTCATTTGAGAGATATGATTAAAGAGTATAAAAACTATAGCCAAGTTTGTCTTGTTCTCAGAAAGAATAAAAAAAGGATGATTTAGGGCGGTGCCTGTGGCTCAAGGAGTAGGGCGCCAGTCCCATATGCCGGAGGTGGCGGGTTCAAACCCAGCCCCGGCCAAAAAAAAAAAAAAAGGATGATTTATAACATTGTTGAAGTGGAGTAATTTATATTTATGTAATAAATATATATTATTTTTTTCTTCTTTATTTTTTTATTGAGACAGAGTCTTACGCTGTGGTCCTAGGTAGAGTGCTGTGGCAGCATAGCTCACAGCAACCTCCAACTCCTGGGCTTAAGCGATTTTCTTGCCTCAGCCTCCCAAGGAAATGGGACTATAGGCGCCCACCACAATGCCTGCCTTTTTTATTTTATTTTATTTTATTTTAATTTTGTAGAGATGAGGTCTTACTCTGACTCAGGCTGGTCTCGAACTTCTGAGCTCAGGGCTATTCACCCACCTCAGCCTCCCAGAGTGCTATGATGACAGGTGTGAGCCACCATACCTGGCCTAAATATGTATTTTTTAAATGCTTATTCTTCCTAAGTGTCAAGTATATTAGACAAAAGGAAACACTGAGTTTTTTGAGTCTGTCACTTAGCAGTCTATGATGTGGGAAAAATCAGATCATTTCACTAACTTTAATTTTTCTAATTGTAAAATAAGAAAAATAATGGTAACTTTATCTCTTAAAGTACTCAGCAATATCTAGCACATTCTAGGCATTAACATAAACTTCTGCATGTTGGATGAATTCTGCTCAAATTTGAAATCACATGTCAATTAACACATGATTAAAATTATTGACACCTTTCATCCTTTGTGTCCAAAATTTAAAACTCCTTGAATTGAGGTTATTTTAACTAATCATAATTTTAAATATAACTCGCAAGAAACTCAAATTTTACTTATGTTATGAATCATATTCATTAAGGAATGCTGTGTATTTTAAATAAGGCTTTAATTACATCTCATAAAACCCATGTTATTTTATAATAAACTGTAACCACTTTGTTGTTCATAACCACCAGTGTTTAAAGTGGTAAGTTAAACCCAGATATGTGAATTCTTTGGTGCTAAAACATCTTTTTTCACATTAGTTAGAATTTGTACAGTAATAATTAAGTAGGTCATATATTCCCTAACCATCTCTAAATACATTTGAGAGTAATAAAATTAAGCAGAACATTTCTGTTTACTTTTGTCTTGACAATTCTTTTTATTCTTTAAAAGATATTATAAATATGTACAGAGGGATTTAAGCTTCTTAGATTTTAGGAAATACTGGTCTTTTTAAGCTCAGCTAGCTTTAATTTTTTTAATTTTTAATTGAGAAACATTAAAACTCAGGAAAGCATTGCAGGCCTGGCTTTTTTTTTTTTTTTTTTTTATATATAATGTATTTACATTGAGACCTCTAATATTGAGGAAATGGGTCAGCTTATCCAGAACCTTACAAGAAGTTGAATTTGTACACTGGTGTGTAGTCTAAGAGAGAATGTGGGAAATTCTAGTGGCCAATTCTTACATGCAGTGCTGGGGGAGAGGAAAGGCAGTAATATTTTCTAAATGTGATTTACAAATGGGAAGCTGTGCTAGGCTTTGCCTTTTGCTCTTGGATCAATCTACCACTCAATGCCCTTCTTCAGCACTGAGATACTGCTGTGTATATCAGGGGCGGGCCCCTTCGATACGCTTCTCTGAGGCTGCTCTGCCAAGGAGCTCAGAACTGTGATAGCCTCAGTCAGTAGAAAGCACACGTGAGAGACTGGGGACAGATAGAATTCAGAAGGCAGGAATTTTTTCTTCTGGTAGAGACAGATAAAAGTGTGTTGAAGTCTGAAGCTTATATTGTTTTGTGAGTCCTTCACCAGAAAAAGAATATAAAATTATACAGATAAATATTATAGAATTGAATATTTATTAGAATTGGAAAATCATAAGTTAATAATTTTTGAAAGCTGGCAAATAACATCGAAAAATTAAGCTAAATAATATAAAAATGTTATTAACTTACTAACATACACTCATAACTTTTCTCTGTCTATAAAATTTGACTACATTCTCTTCAATCATTTCGTCATATGATAATGTCTTATAATTTTTTATCTAAAGAGTATACCAAATTATTCAATCTTTCTTATTTATAGTTGAGATGTGCAAGGCATGATTTCACATGGAAACAGTTTGGTTATTTGCAGTATTGTTACATATTTGTGTGCTAAAAACACATGAATTCTAATTCTTTCTCCTTTCGTAATTTTTATAAAAAATATACCCTGCAGATATGATTGTATGCTCTGCATAATCAAATATATTCCTTAAAAAAAGAGAACTTCTATTTTCTATAGGCAACCTAATTATCTTCTTGGAATTTATATGTTTGATGAGTAGAAGAATTTTTCACAAAGTAGCTGTTCGCTCTATATACTGCACTTGCAATTTCTCTTTCTCAGGCCACATTCTTTCACATTACAGTTTATCCTCTTCCCATCAGAGCAATGGGCTGCAGACATGTAACCAGAAGCCAGTTCGACAACAGGGTGGCTGTAGAATAACCATACATGGGAGTAACTGCACCCACATACCTGAACTTGCTAAAATTTCATTAATTATACCTCCAAGTTAACTTTCCCTAAGTTGGATCTAAATTCTTTTTTTGAGACAGAGTCTCATTTGTCACCTTTGTGCTATGGTGACATAGCTTACAGCAAACTCAAACTCTTGGGCTCATGTGATTCTCTTGCCTCAGCCTCCCAAGTAGCTAGGACTACAGGCACCTGCCACAATGCCCGGCTAGTTTTAGAGGCAGGAGTCTTGCTCTGGTTCAGGCTGGTCTCGAACTTGTGAGCTCAGGCAATCCACCTGCCTTGGCCTCCCAGAGGGCTAGGATTCTGTGAGCCACTGAGCTTGGCCTTGGATCTAATTCTGGCAGCCACCTCCATGCCATCTGACATGAAGGAAGTGTGATAACAGTATAATTGAAATGGAAATAGACTATGGTCTGAAGCCAAGTGCACCTAATACATTCTTAAATTTCTTACTCTTAACAATTTCAAAATTCAGGGCTGTGTAAACACACTTCTCAGGTTCCTTCTAGGGTCCCTGAAGCTTAAGTTTTAATGGCTTCACAGCAAACCCATCCTTGTTCCTAGCTGATGTTGGCGTCCCCAGCGGTGTCTGTGTCTCTGCCTCATCCTCGTCCATGACGGGAGGTATCATTTCAGTAGTTCCTGCCTCCTCAGTGCAGGACTTGCCCTGCCGTGGGTCCAGCTTCCTGCTGTTCTTAACATTTGGGTTTCCTCTCCAACTGCAGATTGATTCTCAGGGACCCTAAGACCATTGTAACTAGTTTACTTATGTTAAAATCCCTCTTTCAAGCTAGCTGCTGTGGCCTTTGTTTCCCAGGGTAAACCATGATGGACAGCAGGGACATCTACAAAATCATTGACCCATTTCCAATCATTGGAAATGAGCAGCAGTCCACAAGCACAGTGAAGTGGTTACTAGTCAGGTCGGAAGGCCTGCATTCGAATCTAAGAGCTCAGTATAGAGAAAGCACTTCGCATACTGCAGTTTGAGTCCACGTTTGGAGGTTTGGCAGCTGACATCTTTTAAGCCTCATCTCTTTCTCTTCCCTTCCCCCTCACATGTGGGTAAGCTGCTGAGTAGGCCCATATGTTCCCTGTTTTGCTGCGAGTGGGCAGTTTAAACCATACATGGAAAGTCTCAGACTAGCACCACCCCTGAACATCACAAATCTCCTTTTCTTTACTCCATTAAGACATTTTCCAGCCTTCTTGAGAGCTGCAGTCTCTCCACGGGGCTCTTCATGTGACCCTTCTCTCTTTGTGAGTGGGCCACACGTTAGTCTTTTTGGGTGGGGTCCATTCTGTTTACTTACAATATTTACAGCAGAAAGAGAGCAAAAATATTATTTTGTATTTATATCACAATCATTGCCTTGATTTACTGTCTATATCTCTAAGTTCTTAATGTAGGGAATTTATTTTATTTAGATCTCAATTCCATGCACATAGTTAATTATGTGCTCATTATTTTAGCAACATGTGATAATTACCTAGTGGTGCTTTCCTAGTTAACAATGAATTAATCCATGGCTGAACTGTTTCTCACAAAGTTCACCAGGGACCTTCTTTTAAGTTATCACCTAGAGGTGATTTTGATATGTAAATACTGAAAAATTTTCTCAGTTAATAATTTGAATACAATGTGTAGCCAAAAGAACCTTCTCATTTGGGTTATTGACAGAAAAAACTTGGAAAAAGCCATAGGATTTTTCCCTGTCAGCCTCATGAGCCTTCAGCCTTCATGATCAAAATTTTGAAGGTAATGCTTAATTCAGCAGAACTTCTGTAGTTGACCATCTCTCTACATGGATCACCTCCTTAAGCTGACCTCACTTCATTAGCCAGACATTAACCACAAGCATGTATCAGTACTAGACCTAGTACCTTATGTTGGGCACTTTCATGTGTTGAGTAGTTTGCTACAGTCCCTTGGGTGATCAAACTACAGAGGTTCTACTGTATATAAATTAAACTCT
Source organism: Nycticebus coucang (assembly GCF_027406575.1). NCBI lineage: Eukaryota > Metazoa > Chordata > Mammalia > Primates > Lorisidae > Nycticebus > Nycticebus coucang. The sequence goes on along the minus strand of NC_069787.1, from coordinate 112,769,690 downwards.
TCACACACTTCAAGTATGGCATGGGACTATTAATGGCTCTTTGTTTTTGCTACCCCCTCACTGTTTTAGGATAATATATATTTTTCTCCTCTTCTGGAAGGCAAGGCCTTATTATTTTGGGTAAAGGAATGGATATAAGGCCTTAGAAAAGAGTGTGCCTATACAGAAAAAATATGTACAGGTGGTCAGGAGTTAGAGAACAGCCTGGGCAACATAGTGAGACCTCCGTCTATAAATTAGTAACAAATTAGCGGGGCATGGTGGTGGTGGTGGTGCACGCCTATAGTCCCAGCTACTCGAGAGACGGAGGAAGAAGAATTGCTTAAGCCCAGGAGTTTGAGGCTGCAGTAAGGTCTGATCACACCACTGCCCTCTCTAGCCTGGATGATAGAATGAGACCCTGTCTCAAAAAATATATATTTTATACATTTGCATGGATAATAGCATAAGCTTTGGTGGCTTGGCAAATAAATAATTGCTAAATAATGCAGGGGGCAATTAAAACAGTGTCTCTCTTTTTGAGATGTTTTCTGTATTAGATGTTCCTTCTCAGATGTACCAGCTCTTTTTCAACGTTAGGAGATCATCTGACATCCACTTTATTGGTAAGCTATATAGTAAAGCATGGAGAAATATTTATTTATTTTTGAAAATATGGAAATTAGTCAACGTTTTTCTTATTGTTTCACCTTTTGGTAATTAGGGATTTGAGTAGTTTTTTAGGAACCAAGAACCTGGAAAGTCAGGGATCTAATTCACAAGGCAATGATTGTGATATAAATACAAAAAAATCTTTTTATGTTGTTAAATGAAATAGTTCATTCAAATAGCATTGGGTGCGAGGTTGTCAGTGAAGGGATCATGAACTCTTGTTAATTACCCTTTGCTGCTGAAGGTTGCTATTCTTCTCAAAAAATATTTCATCGAATTTTCATTCAATGAAAAATATTTCATTGTATTGCATTGAATTTTATGCTGTTATTACTAAGATGCACTATTATTGTACATGCTAAGGAAGAAAAAATGTCAGTAAAATGATGGCAGAACATAGACTATTTCTTATATGATTCTTCTGCACATTTTTCCCTTCTGTGTCTTCAAAAGCATTTTTAATATTTCATTTCATGTAAGATTGCTAAGCTTTGGGCTCTCAGACTTTCTCCTTAGCCTGCCTTGCTTTCTTTCTTAGCACTATGACTAAAATATTTAACATCCACACTTTATTGATCCTTACAGATGTTATAATAATGAAGCTTTTAGACATCAACCGAGAAGTCATTGCATATGACAAACTCAATTCATGAAATCAATTGAAGTAATAAACGTATGACCAAGGTTGCACATGAACAGTAACGACAAATCTCTTGCAAATCTCTAATGGCAATTGTGAGAGGCCATCAAAAGGCATGCTGTGAGATGTGAAGATGTTCAACAATCTGCATCTCAGAAGTGCTAAATACATAATGTCGTCTCACACGGATGTCAGCCTGAGTTCCTTCTCTTTATGTGGGACACGTGATCTGCTGTGAGCAAGGTCTTTGAAGTCTTACCAGCTCGGCAGGATGGGCAGTCTGCCACAATTACCCTACATTTCGTTTCTTAGACATGAGATATAGCCTCATTTTTTTTTTTTTTTTTTCCGGGACGTCTGATTAATCTACTTCACTGCTTTGGCTGAGGCCAGACTGCAATAGTATGCAAGGCAGCCTTGCCAAATGGATGCAAATATTTTCTTATTTCTTTCATGGGTAATTTAACAGTAGATGTAATATATTCAATCAAATTCTACAAGTGGCCCTTTCATAACTTTGGTCTTGGTGTCTGCATCAAAAACCCATTTTTCTCTCACAAGGGCATAATAAATGCTTTCATGATGCATAGACTTTCTGTTTTTTTCCTTTCCAAATTGTCACAGACCTCTCTACTGCCCTCCTCCTTTCTTCTCTTTTGGAGAAGGGAAAAAGGCCAAAAATTTGTAATCTGCTGTTTTTTCCTCTACTCCTGCTGGCAAGAAAAATGATCTAACCTCGAGGACAATCATGAATGTCTAGTAGAATAGTTTTATACAGACTAAAGCCTTAGAAATATGTTTGCACTAATGGTACGGGTATTTATACAAGAAAGAATTGCATTTAGAAACATTTTCTGAGTAAAAATGACAAAAATATCTATCTTAACAGAGTTGAAACTTTACTGGGTTTTACTGTTATAAATAATGTAATATATAGGTAAGAAGACTGATTCTGCATTGAATAAAAAAAGAAAACAATTTGTTCAGTGTAGTGTTTTTAGCATTTTTAAATGGGGAATAATAAATAATGTGGAAAATATCCTCTATCTAAAATTTCATTCTAACAAAAAGTATGTAATACTTAAAATATTTGTATATGGAAACACATACACTATTGTAATAAGACTTTTAAACTAAGAAATGTTGCATCACAATAAGTACATTACTTTAAAAACTTTTTAAAGTCTATTAATTCCATATGAAAAATTAAATGTCATTTAACCTGCATTCACAATTCATTTTTCTTTAGTCAATGACAATGCATTTATTATAAATTCATTTATAATATAATACACATGGACTTGAAAAAAATCAAGCATTTTGGAAATCTTCCACTGAAGATAATAGAGTGTAGTAGCAAAAAAGGATAGGGACCAACTTTAAAAACTATGCAACTTTCTGAACAGAGTATTGTCAAAAAACAATCATTACTGTGGTTTTGAAATAGTTTGGATACTCTAGGGCAGAAGTTCACAGTAGCAAAGGACTTCCTTCCAGGATATCAAATCTATCAATAGACTTGAAACTCGGCTTGCAGACCCTGAGACAGCACAGTTGGAAACAGAATTGAGCTACTGAGGCTTCAGTTAGGTGAGCACAGGAGGAAATTCAATCTTCTCTGAGGCTGGAGTCACACCAGGGACGTGTAACTCCAGGGAGGAAACCCGTGGCACAAAGTCATTTTAAATTTCCTCAAAATCTGTTTGAAAGGACTCTATTCTTTTCTGCTGAAAATTGAATTTTGGTATTTGCCATTTTGTTTTCCCCAATCTAGGAAACAATACAAATGGATCATTATCATTTTCACATTATATTACATGGTTCCCCAATTTACCATTGATTATGCGTTAATTAGTATTATGGAAACATCTTAAGTAGCAGAATAGACCAAGTATACTCTTTAGAAGGCAAATGTGGGACCTTCATCCCTTTAGTCAAGAAATTATTAATGTAGTTGAGAGGACAGGAAGTAGAGATGTTTCGATATATACCATAAATTTTTAGAAGTTTGATGAATTTAAAAATGCCACTTCAGTTAAGAGATAACATGTTAATTGAAAACCTGTTTATGGATGTGACTCTAAGATAGTAATCATTTGTATCTAAAGTGCAATTTTTTTTGATAAGAGTAAAGCACACGTCATTGAGGTGGGGATGGAGTTCGCTACATAAGCCTACGTGATGTTCTCACAGGGTATTTGAAGACTCTTAGAGTCATCTGGTTTAATATCTTGTTGTACACAGGCTGGTACTAATGACTTAGGAAGTGAAAGAATAGGAGAGAACATTGAAGAAGAACCTAAATACTTTTGAATATAAAAATATTGTAGCATCAATAATGCTCATCTTGATGATTTCATGATGACTAGGTACACAGGTAGGTGGCCCTTTGTATACTTGGTTCTACAGCTGAGGCTACGACCAACCAAGGATCAAAAATATTCAGAAAGATAAACAGTAAAAACAGTAATACAATAATAAAAAGATACAAATAAAAACAATATGTGTGCATATCATAATAGTTATTTACATAGCAATTACATTGTACTAGGTATTATAAATAATCTAGATAGGAGTTTATGTATACAGGAGGCTGTATTGGGTTACATACAAATCCTACAGCATTTTATGTAAAGGACTTGGGTATCTATGGATATTGAGGGATGAGTGTATACTTCTTTGTATTGTTGAATTATTACAATTGTGTTTAAATTTTGTCAAAATTTTGTATAGTTCCTTGCCTCAAACTTTCCAGACACCATAGGAGAAAATTTATATTCAGGAAAGTATGGAGATTCACCAGAGTCCTAGGGGTAAGAATCAAAGAAAACTCAACTGCAGAAAAGCCAGTAGCAGGCCTTTAGATTATCTACAGAGTTTTACACCAAGGTCCTTGAGTAACATCATTTCTATCAATGTCTTTATGGTGTAACACTGATGAAAAAATAAATTGACTGCTAGCCAAGGCAGCTGTGTGTGTGGAGTTTGCATCTTCGCCCCAGGTGTGTGGTTTTCTCTGGGTACCTCCGTTTCCTACTACATCCCAAAGACGGAATCTTCGGTAAATTGCTGTGTTTACAGTTATACCAGTCTGACTGAGTGCAAACCAATGTGCGATTGGGCCCTGTGATGGGGAGCACTCCCATCCACACCTGGGGCCTGTTTACCTGGAATCCTGAGTGCCAAGGAGAGCATCTGGCCACCTGTGACTCTGAGCTGGAATATGCTAAATAATTATCCTAATTGTTTTTTTTTATTAATATTCCTTAAATATATGATGGCCCATATTTATTTATTTATTTATTTATTTTTATTGTTGGGGATTCATTGAGGGTACAATAAGCCAGTTACACTGATTGCAATTGTTAGGTAAAGTCCCTCTTGCAATCATGTCTTGCCCCCATAAAGTGTGACACACACTAAGGCCCCATCACCCTCCCTCCATCCCTCTTTCTGCTTCCCCCCCCCATAACCTTAATTGTCATTAATTGTCCTCATATCAAGATTGAGTACATAGGATTCATGCTTCTCCATTCTTGTGATGCTTTACTAAGAATAATGTCTTCCACTTCCATCCAGGTTAATATGAAGGATGTAAAGTCTGCATTTTTTTTAAATGGCTGAATAGTATTCCATGGTATACATATACCACAGCTTGTTAATCCATTCCTGGGTTGGTGGGCATTTAGGCTGTTTCCACATTTTGGCGATTGTAAATTGAGCTGCAATAAACAGTCTAGTACAAGTGTCCTTATGATAAAAGGATTTTTTTCCTTCTGGGTAGATGCCCAGTAATGGGATTGCAGGATCGAATGGGAGGTCTAAGTTGAGTGCTTTGAGGTTTCGCCATACTTCCTTCCAGAAAGGTTGTACTAGTTTGCAGTCCCACCAGCAGTGTAAAAGTGTTCCCTTCTCTCCACATCCACGCCAGCATCTGCAGTTTTGAGATTTTGTGATGTGGGCCATTCTCACTGGGGTTAGATGATATCTCAGGGATGTTTTGATTTGCATTTCTCTAATATATAGAGATGATGAACATTTTTTCATGTGTTTGTTAGCCATTCGTCTGTCATCTTTAGAGAAAGTTCTATTCATGTCTCTTGCCCATTGATATAAGGGATTGTTGGCTTTTTTCATGTGGATTAATTTGAGTTCTCTATAGATCCTGGTTATCAAGCTTTTGTCTGATTGAAAATATGCAAATATCCTTTCCCATTGTGTGGGTTGTCTCTTTGCTTTGGTTATTGTCTCCTTAGCTGTACAGAAGCTTTTCAGTTTAATGAAGTCCCATTTGTTTATTTTTGTTGTTGTTGCAATTGCCATGGCAGTCTTCTTCATGAAGTCTTCCCCCAGGCCAATATCTTCCAGTGTTTTTCCTATGCTTTCTTTGACGATTTTTATTGTTACATGCCTTAAATTTAAGTCCTTTATCCATCTTGAGTCAATTTTTGTGAGTGGAGAAAGGTGTGGGTCCAGTTTCAGTCTTTTACATGTAGACATCCAGTTCTCCCAACACCATTTATTGAATAGGGAGTCTTTCCCCCAAGGTAAGTTCTTGTTTGGTTTATCGAAGATTAGGTGGTTGTAAGATGTTAGTTTCATTTCTTGGTGTTCAATTCGATTCCAAGTGTTTATGTCTCTGTTTTTGTGCCAGTACCATGCTGTCTTGAGCACTATGGCTTTGTAGTACAGACTAAAATCTGGTATGCTGATGCCCCCAGCTTTATTTTTGTTACTAAGAACTGCCTTAGCTATACGGGGTTTTTTTCCGGTTCCATACAAAACGCAGTATCATTTTTTCCAAATCTTGAAAGTACGATGTAGGTACTTTGATAGGAATGGCATTGAATAGGTAGATTGCTTTGGGAAGTATAGACATTTTAACAATGTTGATTCTTCCAATCCATGAACATAGTATGTTCTTCCATTTGTTAATATCCTCTGCTATTTCCTTTCTGAGGAGTTCATAGTTTTCTTTATAGAGGTCCTTCACCTCCTTCGAAAATGAAATTCCTAGGTATTTCATTTTCTTTGAAACTATGGTGAAGGGAGTTGTGTCCTTAATTAGCTTCTCATCTTGACAGTTATTGGTGTATACAAAGGCTACTGACTTGTGGACATTGATTTTATATCCTGAAACATTACTGTATTTTTTGATGACTTCTAGGAGTCTTGTGGTTGAGTCTTTGGGGTTCTCTAAGTATAAGATCATGTCGTCAGCAAAGAGGGAGAGTTGGACCTCCTCTGCTCCCATTTGGATTCCCTTTATTTCCTTGTCTTGCCTAATTGTATTGGCTAGAACTTCCAGCACTAAGTTGAATAGTAAAGGTGACAGAGGACAACCTTGTCTGGTTCCAGTTCTAAGAGGAAAAGCTTTCAGTTTTACTCCATTCAGTAAAATATTGGCTGTGGGTTTGTCATAGATAGCTTCAATCAGTTTTAGAAATGTGCCACCTATGCCTATACTTTTCAGTGTTCTAATTAGAAAAGGATGCTGGATTTTATCAAATGCTTTTTCTGCATCTATTGAGAGGATCATGTGATCTTTATTTTTGCCTCTGTTAATATGGTGGATAACGTTTATGGACTTGTGTATGTTAAACCAGCCTTGCATCCCTGGGATGAAGCCTACTTGATCATGATGAATGACTTTTTTGATGATAAGCTGTAATCTATTGGCTAGAATTTTGTTGAGAATTTTTCCATCTATATTCATGAGTGAGATTAGTCTGAAATTCTCCTTTTTGTTTGGGTCTTTTCCTGGTTTTGGTATCAGGGTGATGTTTGCTTCATAGAATGTGTTGGGGAAGATTCCTTCTTCCTCAGTTTTTTGGAATAATTTCTGCAGTACAGGAATAAGCTCTTCCTTGAAGGTTTGATAGAATTCTGGAGTGAAGCCATCTGGACCAGGGCATTTTTTAGTTGGAAGCTTTTTTATTGTTTCTTTGATCTCAGTGCTTGAAATTGGTCTGTTCAGGAGGTCTATTTCTTCCTGGCTAAGTCTAGGGAGAGGGTGTGATTCCAAATATTGATCCATTTCCTTCACATTGTCAAATTTCTGGGCATAGAGTTTCTGGTAGTATTCAGAGATGATCTGTTGTATCTCTGTGGGATCAGTTGTTATTTCCCCTTTATCATTTCTGATTGAGGTTACTAGAGACTTTACTTTTCTATTTCTAGTTAGTCTGGCCAATGGTTTATCTATTTTATTTATTTTTTCAAAAAACCAACTCCTTGTTTCATTAATTTTCTGAATGATTCTTTTGTTTTCAATTTCATTGATCTCTGATTTGATTTTGGAGATTTCTTTTCTTCTACTGAGTTTAGGCTTAGATTGTTCTTCTTTTTCCAATTTCATAAGATCTCTTGTGAGATTGTTGATGTGCTCTCTTTCTGTTTTTCGAATGTAGGCATCTAAAGCGATGAATTTTCCTCTCAAAACTGCTTTTGCAGTATCCCAGAGGTTTTGGTAGCTTGTGTCTTCATTGTTGTTATGCTCAAGGAGGTTAATGATTTCCTGTTTTATTTCTTCCTTCACCCATCTGTTATTCAACAGAAGATTGTTTAATTTCCATGCCTTTGTGTGGGCTTGAGCATTTTTGTTAGAGTTGAGTTCCACCTTTAGTGCCTTATGGTCTGAGAAGATACAAGGTAAAATTTCAATTCTTTTGATTCTGTTGATATTTGTTTTGTGTCCCAGGATATGATCAATTTTGGAGAATGTTCCATGGGGTGATGAGAAGAATGTATATTCTTTGTCTTTGGGGTGGAGTGTTCTATATGCGTCTATCAAGCATAGTTGGTCTAAGGTCTCATTTAAATCTCTTATATCTTTGTTTAATTTCTGTTTAGAGGATCTGTCCAGCTCTGTAAGAGGTGTGTTAAAGTCCCCTGTTATGATGGTATTATCAGATATCATATTGCTCAGACTGAGTAAGGTCTGCTTCAAGAATCTGGGAGCATTTAAATTGGGTGCATAAATATTTAGAATTGAAATGTCTTCTTGTTGTAGTTTTCCCTTGACCAATATAAAGTGACCATCTTTGTCTTTTTTGACTTTAGTTGCTTTAAATCCACATGTATCTGAAAATAAGATTGCAACTCCTCTTTTCTTCTGAATTCCATTTGCCTGAAAAAGTGTCTTCCAACCCTTGACTCGGAGCTTTAATTTGTATTTTGAAGCCAGGTGTGTTTCTTGCAGACAGCAAGTGGATGGCTTGTGTTTTTTAATCCAGTCAGCCAATCTATGTCTCTTCAGTGGGGAATTCAAGCCATTAACATTTATGGAGATAATTGATAAGTGTGGTAGTATTCTATTCGTCTTATTTGGTGAGAGTCCATTGCTTAGTTTTATCTTTTGCATCAGTGTGGAGTTTAGGTTCTGTCCTTTGATTTCTGAGTTCTTACTTTGCTGCTGATCCATTGTGGTGGTCAGTGTGCAGAACAGGTTGAAGTATTTCCTGTAGTGCTGGTCTTGTTGTGGCGAATTTCCTCAATGTTTGTATATCCGTAAATGATTTGATTTCTCCATCAATTTTGAAGCTTAGCTTAGCAGGGTACAGAATTCTGGGTTGAAAATTGTTCTGTTTAAGTAGATTAAAGGTAGATGACCATTGTCTTCTTGCTTGGAAAGTTTCATTAGAGAAGTCTGAGGTCACTCTGATGTATTTGCCCCTGTAGGTCAACTGGCGCTTACTCCTGGCAGCTTGCAGAATCTTTTCTTTTGTCTTGACTTTGGATAGGTTCATCACAATGTGTCTTGGAGAAGCTTGGTTAGAGTTGCGGCAACCTGGGGTCCGATATCCCTCTGAAAGCACTGTGTCAGAATCTTTGGTGATGTTTCGGAAATTTTCATTTATAATATTCGCTAGTATGGCTTCCATTCCTCTGGGGCATTCTTCTTCCCCTTCTGGAATTCCTATAACTCGTATGTTGGAACGCTTCATAAAGTCCCATAATTCTGACATTGAACGTTCTGCTTTCTCTCTCTTCTTTTCTGCCTCTTTTACTATCTGAGTTATCTCAAAAACTTTGTCTTCTACCTCTGAAATTCTTTCTTCTGCATGGTCTAACCTGTTGCTGATACTTTCCATTGCATCTTTAAGTTCCCTGATTGACTGTTTCATTTCCTTCAGCTCTGCTATATCCTTTTTATATTCTTCATATCGTTCATCTCTGGTTTGATTCTGTTTTTGGATTTCCTTTTGGTTATTTTCCACTTTATTAGCAGTTTCCTTCATTGTTTCCATCATTTCTTTCATTGTTTTCAACATGTGTATTCTTAATTCCCTTTCTGTCATTCCTAACATTTCTGTATAGGTGGAATCCTCTGCAGTAGCTACCTCATGGTCCCTTGGCGGGGTTGTTCTGGACTGGTTCTTCATGTTGCCTGGAGTTTTCTGCTGATTCTTCCTCATGAGTGATTTCCTTTATCTGTTTCCTTGCCCTAATTTTCCTTTCACTTCCTCTTGCTCTTTAAGTTCTTGTGCCTGTGGACGGTTTTCCACTGTTTTAGTCCTCCTCTTGGGGTCCAGAAGTCTCTCGCTGACTCCCTGTATCCTCATAGGAGTGATGATAGGCAGTTCCCACCAGCCAGAGATGCCTGGAATCCTATCTCCCCAGACTCATGGTGCCCAGATGCAAGGAAGCTGTTACTCGGCTGCCATCTTGCTCCGCCTCCTCCGGCCCATATTTATTTTGATGTTATTAAATGGAAGTGTTTTGGCCCTTACCTAGAAGTATCGTGATGATTTGAGACCAGAATTATGCCGTAAGAACTTCTGTCTGTATCTGTTAGCCTATGGTAGCAATGGTTTCCTTACACATCATTGTGCTGAAAGTCACAGCTTCCCAGAACCTGTCCACAACATTAAATGGGGACTTGTACTCTACTTTCTTTATCAAAATTGAATAGATTCACTCCCCAACAGCAAACCTTCTTTTGCTAGTCTCTAAATTTGCTCTTATACATGCTACACATTAACATTACCTAATTTAAAACCTGCCTATTTCAGGGCCCCAACCCAGAGACCCATTTGCTAATAATTAGACTGATGTGGACCCAGAGAGATGTCTGTTTTTGAAAGTTCCTCAAGTGATCCTCACATGCAGCCGGTGAAAACCCAGAGCTCAAAAGGATGACTCTCAAAGTGGTCTCTGTGGATGCCTGGAAGTCCCCAAGACTTTTTATGGGGTCCAGGAAGTAAAATGTATATTCGCAATAATAATAAAGCATGGTTTGCCCTTTCACTATATTGACATTTGTACTAATAATGCAAAAGGTAGTGGTGCCTGAAACCGCTGGCTCCCTGGCACACATAAGACAGTAGCAACATGGTGTACCGAGAGTTATGTTTTTAGGCACACACATTACATTTTTTTTTTTTTTTAAGAAAAAGGTGGTTTCCCTGAAGACTGTCCTTGTTGAAAGAGAAGCAGTTTTTAATTTTATTAACTCTCAACTCTTTAATGCTTGCCTTTTTAATATTCTATGGAACCACATGGGAATCATTCATAAAGCTTTTCTACTCCTTAAAGCAGTAAGATAGTGGCTTCAAAGAAAAGCACATGTGATTGTGTGAGTTGGGAGCTGAACTTGCTAGTTACTTAGCTAGAGTTTTAGGGGGATGACTGTCACCAAACATCACTTTTCCATGAAAGCAATTCTGACAAACTGGCTTCCTCGGAGTTAGGTTTTTGATAACATTTTTTTGGAAAAAAAAAAAAAGGTAAATCAATTGAGCCCATCACTTCAAAGAAAACAACTGATTGCATTTGTTACCAATTGCAAAATTTAAACTTTCATATGCAAATCTGAATTTTGGAAAACTTGGTCCTGCCATTGTGAATGTAACAACTTCCCCACATCGACTTTTCTGGACTGATTGGTGGTGATATTAATGTATATGTCTACATGTAACATATATGTATAAGGGCATACATAAACATTTGACACGTGTAAATATTGCTTCATTGCATACCTCAGTGAAACAATATTTTCCACATGAAGAATGCATATGCTACAAAATCATACCTGGGTAAAATATCTATTCAAATGTGAGATGGATAACAGAATATAAAGATTTGTCAACATCATTGCAGATTTCACCTTTCAAGTGACTTTATAAAGTTACTGCTTATAAATTTTTGTAAACTATCCAAAATGATATCCAGAATTATCTTTTAAAATGCCCCTCTCATTTTCAACTTCCTCTTTTGAGACAGAATTCTTAATATACTTAAATCAAAACAAATGTAACAGCACACTGAATGCAAAAGCCAATCTGGTAATCTAGCTGCTTTCTGTCAGTGTGAAAATATTGGCAAAGTTTTAAAACAATGCCAAGCTCCCCACTCTTTTTGGACAATCTAGTTATTTTTGATAAAAATGTTCAATCAGTAATGATTTCTTACTGTTCTTTTCAAATAAAAAATTCTTTTAAATTTCAAATATAATGTTTATTAAATATAACCCCCTTAAAATCTCTTTGGGAAGAATTTCAGGTATTTTCAAAGAGTAAAAGAATCTTGGGACCACAAAATTTTGGGAACTTTGAGAATCACTGTGTTGTTTGTCTCCCCTGATCCCTACACACACACACACACACACATTCTTCTATTGCTTCCCTGGGTGATAGTCAAACAACAGGTATAAGCTGTACTTTCCTTTTCTTTCCTTCTAAAACTGAAGTTGAGAGCAATTCTGAAGCAATACATATCACTCAGTACATCAGCTGTACTCAGCAAGTGGTCTGAAGTTGTCATCTTCAAAGTACTTTGTACTCTATAAATATTCACAACTATAATTTGTCAATTTATAATTAGAAGGTACATCTGTGGTTAGTCTTCTAATCATAAATTCAGCCCTGGCCCAACTCACGTGTTCTGCTGTTACCACATCTCTGGGATGCCACTTTGAGTATAGATTTCATAAGTCAGGTCTCACTGTATTTGAATAAAAGTCTGTCACCCAGAAGAAGTTTGAGGCACATTTCTGATCCTGAACACATTTTCTACATAGAAAGTCAATGATTAAACATGACGAAAATTTGAGGATCCACACAAAATTATCCTTGATCTGTTGAGTTTAATGTATTATTCAAAAGTTATCTCTACTTTCTAAAAGCTTACATTTTAGCAAAGCAAAGGATATTAATGCCATTTCTTATGACAGAGTCCAAAACATTTATTTTAAGGTCCTGTTATAAAGGGAAATAGAAATGGCTATATTATTTGTATTAGGTAATCAATATATTGTTATTACATAAATGAATACATGGTGATTTCTATAAAATTTTGGTTTTCTGACAGATTATTTCAAGGATAATTTCAATATGATATTTTGTCAATTGCCACCTTAATTATAAAATTTATGAAATTATTATTAAATTTATGTTCTCATTTTATGATCATACAATTTATGTGTATTTGGAGAGCACATTCCCTAAGAAGTCCATCAATAAAGAGAAAATTAAGAATTATATTCTTATTTTTAAAATAAGAATGATATTTATATTTACATCTTTTTAGTTTAGATGACAGAGATATCCTGTTTGGAAGAGATAGGTTTAAGTAGCTCCTTTGACAAATCCTGGCTCACATTTCAACTATTCTAACATTGTGGAAAGCTATTTTCATCAGGTCAAGTACTGAGTTCATTAACTATGTATCAGATTCTTGGCATTAAGCAGTATGAGTCTCCCAACAGATGGCTCGGGGCGTGAAATTCCCCATCACAGCTACATCTTGCACCGAGGTCAGCCTTATGTTCTGCAGAAATACATTCACTGTAGAACTATTTCCACATTACTCATTCCATTTTCCCCCTTTTTTGTCTTCATCTTTACTTCCCCCAAAATTGCATGCTTGGAAACTAAATCAGTTTAATTTTACCATTTTGCTTTCTCCTTCTTTCTAGTGGATCTATTTCTTCCACAAGAAAGAAGAAATTATAATCAACATTTACTAATTCCTTCTTTAAAATATAAATTGCTAGTTTTTGTCTCTAACTCTAATGAAATCCTTATTTCCATCATTGCTGGGATTCAGAGAGATACAGTGATTTCTAGAAAATAAGTTGCTAATGAATGATGGTATTTGAATTTCTTTTCAGAAATCTGATTAGAGTCTATTCCATCAATATATCAGTCTTGCTTCTTAAATAGTATCAGCCTAAGTCCATTAAGTTTTGATAATAATTAAGAGCTTAGTAATAGCCTTCATGTCACAAACTAATTTTTGTTTAATTGTCTATTTTTGGTACATCGGTTAAAATAAATATGAAATTGTAGTGTTGTTAAGAACTTTGCCTCTGCTCTCTACAACTCCAAGTGCTCCTGCTGTAAATTATTTTTTTAACACACCTGTTTGTTCCAGGTGTCAATTTAGCTTAATGTGTTTTAGCTGAAAAAAAAAATATAGCCTGATAATAGTAAGAGCTAGTTGTCACTGAGGGAATATGCTAAGATATTATCTCATTTAATCACACAGCAAACAAGACAGAGATTGTTCATATGAAGGAAGTGGGTTCTCAGATTGTTTTAGTGACTTCCCAAATGTTTTTTGTGAATTCAAAACAAGGGGCTTTGCTTACCAGCTCTTGCTTAGATAGACGATTTTTTTCCCCAAACATTGGTTTTACCCCATTATTTCCAAATTGAACACTATGATTCAGAATATAAAATCACCATCTTATAATCTAAAATTGCTAAAATCATTGTTTTAAGAAACTATTCAAATAAGCCATATATTCTTGGTAGAGGTCCTTTCCCCCCATTCTGAAGTACCATATATATAAATTCATTTTATAATAGGATTTGTTATTTTATAGAAATTTTAATTTTTACTGTGCTATTTGTTATTTTCAAAATATTTGAAGCACCAAACAATGCCACAGAAAGGAAGTAAAGCCATAACCTAGAAAGAACTATTATTAATATTTGATGCTTATCTTCCTAGCTATGTATTTATATACAAAAGAAATGAAATTTCTACTTGGTAAACTGATTTTTATATTGATATATTAAAAAATAATTTCTGTGTCATTAAATGTTTTTCAGCAGCATTGTTTGTAATGTGCGGTATTCTATCATTTGTATTTGCTTTTTGTAACCAATACTACTTTGCTCTTAATTTAGACTAATATTACTATTAAGAAAATTAACAGTCATTTATTTATTTAAACATATTTAATCATTTAACTATGTGCTGAATGTTTATTATATTTCAGTTCTTAAGTCTCATATAGGATACAAAAGAAATAGTAATTGGAACACTGTCTCTTTCATAAAAGATGCCATGAGAGATAAGGGTGATGAAATAGACTAGAAAAATATTTTATCACAAATAACATGACAGGAAGTATAATGTGTTCTAAGAAGACATAGCAGCTACTCATATTCCAATTTAGGATGTATAAGAAAAGAAATTCCTGGAGGGATTTATTCTAATAACTTGTGGCAAAGATGATAGTCCTTGCCAATCATTTTACATTCTTCCTTATTTCCAAGGAGTCAGGTGGAGACATATGACTGGCTCAGGCAAAGGAACGTGAATGAAGTAATCTGGATCCCTTTTGGGCTGAGGGCAGGAAAACCAAAGCACAATTCTCCAGAGTTTCTTTATCTACAGTAGTGACTGTGGAAAAAACATCCAGAGTTGTTACTGCAAATTGGTGGAACCTCTATTAGTCTGGATCTCTGAGGAATTGCAATCCCAATGGGTGATTTTATGCATAAAGAAAATGAAATGTATTCATGTAAAGCCAGTGCAATGTAAGAGCTGCTTTTGACCACAGTATCACCTCGCCTGCACTGACTAGTACAGATGTGAAAACTAAATAGAGGTTAACTGGACAGGGAAAGGGAAGCAATGATCTAAACACGAAAAAGAGGGTGTGCAAACATCCAGATGAATGAGAAAGTGGGTTATTTTAAGAAGTAAGCATTTATGGTCTCTTGTAGATTAACATTGGTGTATATTTGTGGACATTTATTTAGATAACTTCTGAGAAATGAATTAGCTAGTCAAACATATGTTCAGTTTTAGGATCCTTAAGTATGATAAAGTTTCCCTTTGTGAAAGGTCATTCCAATTTAGTGCTCTCCAGCATTTTTGATCACTGAGTCAATTGTATTATTCTTGGCCCACAAGCTGCAAAGCATTCCTATTCATTCCTCAATCAGTTGAGCTAAATTATTTTAACCCTAAGACAAGGGAAATGCTTATTAATGAAATATACATTTTTTTTTTAATTTGTAAGAATCGAGACATGTTGATTCATCAAATGTATGAATAAATAAAAAATAAAAATGGCAAGGAATCACAATTCTGTATTTTGGAATACTTCTTAGGGTTTTCCACTGAATTTCCTATTATCTAATATTAATAATAGAATCACTGGAAGGTTAAGGATGGTTATAATCAGGAAAAGCTCACTGCAAACTATGTATATAATGAAAAAGCTTAGTCTGTGGTGTTTCTGTGTGTATGTGTGTGTGTTTTAATTTAAAGATATGATATCTGTTCCCAAAGACTTAATACCTTTGGTCTGAGAAAAAGTGGAAAGTCTTAGCACAGCATTTGGACAACCAGAGTTCTAGACCTTTGATGTCTCAACCCTCTGAGATTCATTTCTCTGTGTGTAGTGAGACACTTAGACCATGTGATTTCCAAGGTGTACTGTTATGCTGATTAATCTATTTTTCTCTGGAAATAGCATCAGTTGAATTAAAATGATGGAGGGAATATATATCTTCAATCAGAATATCTTTCAGAAAGTATCAATCACTTATTTAATAGGCTAAATTATAGCTTCAAGGTAAGATAGTGAATGAGCTGGCTCTTGGCAAAAGAGTGCTTCTCTCCCACTTTATTCTTTTTTTCCTGTTCAGTACTTTGAGTTGCTGTTTAATCTCCTTCTTTATTCTCGATGCTTTTACTGCTATGCAATATTTTATTCAGTGTACTAGTCCCTGAGATATCAGCTGCTGTCTAAGGTAGTCAATGATAGGAAGACGCTCTCATTTATATAAACATTTTAATTTTAGAAAAATTGACAGAAACAGTCTATAAGACCTAAAGGAATGAAACAGCGAGGGTGGGAATTTATGCACTAGAGCTGCCAGCACTTACGGGCATATTAACGTGAAGGCCTTTTTAGCAACCTCCAAATCCAAGTCATTGGCAGTCAGTTTCCTATGTGCTGTGCTAAAGCAGCAAGATAAAAGTATCTTTTAAGACAGGACATAATGTACATTTTTCTGAGTATGTTTCTATTTGAAATTTACTATAATTTCTGATATTCGTTTTTAAAAAATGATCTCCTGTGAACCTCCAAGAATTGTTTGGGGCCTTAAATATAAAATTTCTGATTTCAAATCAAAAGTTTAGTTTATTTTATCTGAAACAAAAAAACAGTACAATTAATCAAAATATGCACCTAAACTACCAATGCAGTTTTGCCGTCTTAGTGGTAGCTTGTGTATTCCAGCAGCGAAGAAGCCTGGAGAGTGAGTGGCAATGAAATTGCAAATGGCATCTTCCACCGCTTGTTGAGAATTGAATATTTTTCATTCCCAGAAGTGATCCAAAGCCTAAAAGAAGTTGTAGTCAGTTTCTGTGAGGTCTGGTGAATATGGTGGATGATAGAGAGTTTCCAAGTCTAGTTACTGTAGTTTGAGCAGCGTTGTTTGAGCAGCATATATGTGGCGAGCTTGGCCTTGAAAGAAGATTGGCCCTGTATCTATTGGCCAATTTCAGCTGCTCAACATGAGCATCTCATCATATCATGCACTTGGCTGCAGTGGACAGCCACTGTCATTAACTGACCAGGTTTTATGACGTTGTAGTGGATAATAGCAGCACTGGACCATCAAACAGACACCATTATCTCTTTGTGATGAATTATTTGGCTTTGAACTATGTTTTAGCATTTCATTTTATCCAACCACTGTGCCAAACACTCGCAGTCATGAAAAGGAATTCATTTTTCCATCACACGTAACAATACGGTGTAGAAATGGTTCACCTTTATGTCATGACAATAAAGAAAGGAAAGCTTCAAGATGCTTTCTTTTCTGATGCTCTTTTAATTCATGCCAAACTCATCAATCCAGCTCCTTACTTTGCTGATCTGTTTCAAATGGTCTGATATTGTTGTTGTGGAAACGTCAAACCTTTCTGATGATTCACACATAGGTTGAGATGATTTGCTTCCTCGACAGCTTTCAGCTCATCATTATCCACCTTGGTCTCAGGTCACCCACATGGGTGATTTTAATCATTTTCAAGATTAAAATGCATACTGAACTGGACCTCACAGTCAAAGCATTCTGTAATAGACATACTCTTATTTGATAATGTGAATGTTACTTTCTTTGCATTATTATTATTATTGCTTAATATTTTGATGGAAAAAAAGGAACCAAATAAAATCACTGGAATGAAACTTCTCAAATAATCTGTACTATGCATTGGTTAGCCCCAGACTTCCCAACTACCTTGATATTTTGAGCTGTCCACACTGCATTTGTTCCATGATGGAATTCATATGCAAAAATAACACATATTTTGACTTATCCCTGGTTTCACACAAAATATTGCTCTAAAAATAAATTTGAAAGAAAATGATGGAGAACTCAAACCAATCAGCAAGTAAAGAGAAAACAATCCTATTCATAAGTGGGCAAGATACTTAAACAGAAACTTCTCTAAATAGATGAATGGCCAAAAAACACATGAGAAAATGCTCATCATCCCTAATCATCAGAGAAATACAAATCAAAACCACCTGTGAGAATAGCTCACATCACAAAATCCTAACATGGCAAGTGCTGGCCTGGATGTGGAGAGAAGGGATCACTTTTACACTGCTGGTATGACTGCAAGCTAATACAGCCTCTATGGAAAGAAATATGGAGAATTCTTAATGAGGCAAAAATAAACCTTCCCTTTGATTCTGTAATCCCATTACTCATTATATACCCAGAAGAAAAAAATCATTTTATCATACAGACATCTGCACTAGAATGTTTATTGCAGCTCAATTCCCAATTACCAAGATGTAGAATCAAGCCAAGTGTTCATCAACTCATGAATGGATTGATAAGCTATGGTGTATGTATACCATGGAATATTATTTACAAGTCAAGTGTTCATCAACTCATGAATGGATTAATAAGCTACGGTGTGTGTATAACATGGAATACTATTTACAAGTCAAGTGTTCATCAACTCGTGAATGGATTAATAAGCTATGGTGTATGTATACCATGGAATACTATTTAGCTATAGAAAAGATGTGGACTTTACATATTTTATATTTACGTGGGTGGAGAGTTGAAGCACATTCTTCTTAGTAAAGTATCAAAGAATGAAAAAGCAAGTATCTAATGTACTCAATACTGATGTGAAACCAATAGTAAACCACTGGACACTCACACAAGGGAAAACACGATTATATTTAAGGTGAAGGGGAGGGGAGAGTAAGAGAAGGGGGAGCAGAGGAGGGTGTGGGGTTGATAAGTTCTCACCTAATAGACACAATGAAAAGGTATAAACACACCTCCTGGGTGAAGGGCTCAACTACAACTGGAAGTTTACCTTGGAAATACAAACAATGCAACCTAATCATTTCTACCCTCGTATTAATCGAAATTTTAAAAAAGAAAGATAATAACAAGCCAAAATGTGTGTTTGAATGATTGAAGATGTACTTTCACAATAATAAAAAACCCCACAGAACAAGAATTCTCAAAGTGACATGCCGGACATAGCAACTGTCAAACTTAGTACTTAAGAAAATCAGATATTTTTGACTTAGTAACCAATATTATTGCCTTGATTGGAGATATGTTATAAAATTTTATTAGTTTTACTTTCTCTCAGCATAATATTCCTAGTGTTATTTCCAAAATTAAACCTTATATGAAGCCCCAAATTCTGCCACATGCAGTAGGCTGGGCACTGTGTGGTCGGTTGTCTAGGGCACAGCATTGCTCTTACAGGGGAACCCAGGCCACTCCCATGGAGGTAAGAACTGTCTGTTATTCCTGCTTTTCTTATCATCTAATTGAAATTTAAGAAAGGTCATGCTTTTTAATGGAAATAAAGCAGCTTTATTTTTATTTAAGTGGTTTATTTAGCCTACTCAATATTCTTTTCCTATATATAATAATATTAGCTTTAAAATGTACTTGGGAGGAAGATTTTATAGCAGAAGGAGAAATAATTATAATTAAAACATTGACTTGACCCAGACAGTACATTATGAGACTTTAGCTTCTGGGAGATTTGATGTTGGTTCATTCCACAGATCACAAGGTCTGAGTAATGATAAGTTTATTGGTATTCTGATTATGTCGGCTCTCTTGCTTTCCCTTGTATCCTAGTCACCGCCACCTGCTCTGATTAAAACAGCTACTGTAGAAAGTCATTCTGGAATTTATTGTACTTTGGTGAACTCCCAAGATTTGTAGCTTTGGGTTAAGCAGGTTTGGGATGCTTATGAATCCCTAAAGAGATATATTAAGCTCTGTTTGGCAAGAGGCAGGTATGACAATGGTCTTTAACATCCATCACTAGAGAATAAATTGAGTTTCAAAGGCGTTCAATACTTTTGAATTTATAAGAAAAACCCCAAAGAACTTTGTGCTTTGAACTAAGGACTGGGAAGCTTTTTGGACATGCAGAAGACAAAAGGGGTCCCTATTATTGTTCAATGATAGCACATTTGACTGCCTTTCATGCTTATAATGGCAAATACAGTTAGGTGAATTGCTGTCCATTCTCAGGGAAAAATTGTTTTTTACTCCTGGTACTGAACAATGTCCCCAAACTTGATAGAATCAGTTTCCAAATAAATATTGGGGATGTTGATTCATTCTGTAGCTTGGTCAGGATTTTCTAAACATTCAACTTGACATCTAAGAGTCTAGTAATACAAAAAAATATTTAATCACCTTTCAGATTTCAGGAATTTACCTTTTATTCTGGTCTAATGGTTCACTAGTCTGTATGGAGAATGTTAGTATAAGGAAACTGCATGCTTTGTTGGCATAAGACATTTGATCTGTTTTGTAACCCTCTTCCCCCAGAGCGCCACTTGCAGTGCACATAGTACCACTACAAAATTTCGATGAATTAAGTTATTTTCACATTTTATATTGAATACTTGAAGTATTTGTCTTTTTTATAAGTCAGTTAAAAATTAATATTGACACAGACAGCCTTCAGAATAGGAAAAGATATTTTCCTATTATGAATTGGATGAAAGCTTGATAACTAGGATCTACAGAGAACTCAAAATAATCAACATAAAAAGAGCCAACAATCCCATATATCACTGGTCAAAAGACATGAATAGAACCTTTTCTAAAGAAGACAGACGAATGGCTAACAGACATATAAAAAAAATGCTCATCATCCCTAATCATTAGAGAAATGCAAATCAAAATCATCTTGCGATGTCACCTAACCCCAGTGAGAATGGCCCACATCATAAGTGTCAAAGCTGCAGATGCTGGCATGGATGTGGAAAGAAGGGAACACTTTTACACTGCTGGTGGGACTGCAAACTATTACAAACTTTTTGGAAGGAAGGAAGTATGGAGAATCTTCAAAGAACTCAAATTAGACCTGCCTTTGATCCTGCAATTCCATGACTAGGCATCTACCCAGAAGAAAAAATTCCTTTTATCATGAGGACATTTGCACCAGACTGTTTATTGCAGCTCAATTTACCAAATTGTGGAAACAACCTAAATGCCCACCATCCCAGCAATGGATTAACAAGCTGTGATATGTGTATGATGGAATACTATTCAGCCACTAAAATAGATGGAGACTTTACAGCTATTGTATTAACCTGAATGGAGGTGGAACATATTCTTCTTGGTAAAGCATCACAGGAATGGAGAAGCAAGAATCCAATGTACTCAATTCTAACATGAAGCCAGTAGATGAGCTAATACAAGAGGTGGGATAAGGGAATGAGGGAACGGGGTGAGGGAAGGAGGGAGGGGGATAAGGGGTCATGGTGAATGGCACACCTCTTGGAGGCACAATTATAAGAGAGACTTTACCTAACAAATGCAATCAGTGTAACCTAACTCTTTGTAGCCTCAGTGAAGCCCAAACAGTAAAAAAAATTATATTGATATAATATAAAAATACTTATCTGAAATACAATCATAATTCTGTTACTTATTTTCCTCATACTACTCCCAATCTTGAACATCTAGAAGGACTCTAATTAGTTTGGATTTCCCCCAAAGCAGACCCTAAGACAAGGAACTGAATGTCAATAGGCTTGGGGAGGGGAGGTGGGAGTAGAGAAATCATTTTAGGAAGTGTGTAGAAAGAGTGGGGAATTGGGGCGGCGCCTGTGGCTCAGTGAGCAGGGCGCAGGCCCCATATGCCGAGAGTGGCGGGTTCAAACCCAGCCCCGGCCAAACTGCAACAAAAAATAGCCGGGCGTTGTGGCGGGCGCCTGTAGTCCCAGCTGCTCGGGAGGCTGAGGCAAGAGAATCGCTTAAGCCCAGGAGTTGGAGGTTGCTGTGAGCCGTGTGACGCCATGGCACTCTACCCGAGGGCGGTACAGTGAGACTCTGTCTCTACAAAAAAAAAAAGAAAGAGTGGGGAAGTGAAGCATGAAAGTCAGGAGAGACAATAAATGATGCAGCAAAATGCAGGGCCCCTGGGGTTCAGACCTGCTGGGTGGCTTTGGAGAAACTGTTTAGAATAAACCACATACTTTTCCCAATGAGGAGAAGGAATGGAAACGATCACTAACTTTATTTTCTTGTTGCTTAAAGATTTCTCCTAGGGTATATCTACCTGGTACCTCTGGCCTGGCCCCTTTGAGCAAGATAAACATGCACCTGAAGCCAAAGAAATTCGTCATGCAGAGACTCGTGGGCACTTGAGTTAGGAAGCCAGTGAAGGGTTCAAAAGCTATTCAGTGAAGTTAAATTTGACCTCTAGGACTTGCCAAATACTCTGTCATTGTCTTGAACTTATATTTAAGGTCTCCCACATGGACATCTCTTTATATCCAGCCTACTTTTTAAATTATAAATTCTACTTCTGCATTTCATTTTACAAGTGCAAAGTTCTAGCAGTTTTAACATGACAAGATTGTTGTTGACTCCCTTCAAACAAGGCTGCTCCCGAGACCGTGGCCCCAAAGCATTTGGGTCAAAGCTTTTCTATCATAATGATACCTGGCAGCCCTGGGATTGTGAGTATCTGCAATGTACCTATTCACTTGGCGATGGTAGCAGTTATGTTTGTGGGTGCTGCTGGATGATTTTATGACTCTTTTTCCTTCGGTTATTCTTCACTTGCTGCAAAAACTCAGCTTACATTCCTCTTATTCTATGAAATCATCTCTCAATAAATTCTAACAGCGTTTTCATCTATACCAAATATTTCTGACTTTTTGTTGTTTCATAGTATTTGCAGGTTACTTAATGTGCCACATATTTGAGTTTTCATACAAGAATGGATCATTTAGGATTAAGTTTCTAACAATAAAGTTCCAACATCAACCTCTTTTTCTTTTTAACAACTAGTAAATGGGCAAGGATCATGGGCCACTTTGTGGATAGGTAGGTTCTTTACTGAGGGAAACCAAAATAACCATTTATTTTTGAGAATACATTTTTCACCCACCAGTTTTAGTCCATTTTAATGTAAATGTAGGTATAGACAGGTCCGTCTTTCTTTCTTTCTTTCTTTCTTTCTTTCCTTCCTTCCTTCCTTCCTTCCTTCCTTCCTTCCTTCCTTCCTTCCTTCCTTCCTTTTCTTGAGACAGAGTCTCACTTTGTTACCCTTGGTAGAGTACTATAGTGTCATAGCTCACAGCAACCTCAAACTTTTGGGCTCAAGACATCCTCTCGCCTCAGCCTCCCTAGTAGCTGTGATTACAGGCACTTGCCACAATGCCTGGCTATTTTTATAAAGGAAGTCTAACTCTAGCTCAGGCTGGTCTCGAACTCCTGAGCTCAGGCAATCTGCCTGCCTTGGCCTCCCAGAATGGTAGGATTACAGGCATGAACCACCACTCCTAGCCATAGACAGGTATTTCTTGACATAAATATACTTGGAAAGGGTTTACTACCTGGAATTAAGCAATTATTTTTTCTAAATAAAAATATAACTCATAATATATAGTCTAGGACTTCTTCGAGTTGGTTGAAACAAATGAACTAGATTAGTATATTGGTCTATAATAGGATAAAATAATTTCCCTCTTTAATTGAGCTGTTAAATAAGAACTTGTAACACTAATGTAACTGAGCATAGGTATTTTTTGACCCTTTATTTATAAAATTAACTGTGTATGTACTGATGTTTATCTTATTCTTCTAAATTTAATGTGCAATTGTGTGTTGATAAATGTTTAGTAACTAGTTCACTAATGAAAATGCTGATTTGTAGTATTTGTTGATTTTCACTGTGGAAATAATGCCATCCTGTGCTATTTCAACTTAGTAACATCAAATCACTGAACATGGAGTTGAAAAGAGGTATACAGCAGGATACTGTTATATGATAATCTCACCTTACCATACAATAGATGTAAAGAACTTTAAGAACATAGATAATAGTAAAATGCAAAAAAAAGATGATGACTTAAGTATATTTCTTATTAATAAGATTAATTTAAAGTTTAGATGTATTGCAATAGATGTATTTAACAATAAGCTCACAACATTTCTGAAAAAATACAATTTCCCTTGGTGACCATTTTGATCTGGTGCCACCACACCACTGGAAGATAGCTTGTTTTGAACTGGCCCCCTTAAAAGCTGTATTTCCTAACCTAAGAATATGGGGAAGTGGGGGAAGGAGTGGAGGAGAGAAGGGAGGATGGGCAGAGGGATGGTGATTGGTGGGACCACACCTCTGGTGCATCTTACAAGGGTACATGTGAAACTTACTAAGTGTAGAATGTAAATGTCTCAATATAATAACTAAGAAAATATCAGGAAGGCTATGTTAACCAGTGTGATGAAAATATGTCAAATGGTCTATAAAACCAGTGTATGGTGCCCCATGATTGCATTAATGTACACAGCTATGATTTAATAATGATAATAAAAGCTGTATTTCCCTTTATTATGTCAGCTGTCCACAGAATGACGTTACAAAGCAATGTTAAGTTCAACACACTGTTTCTTGTGTATTCAGTCTATACACCATTGGGTTTGTTGAGTCAATATCCATTTTGTTTTGCATTTTGCATGTCAGTTATTATGTTTATTCTTCATCTTTTGTAACCTCTTGATCACTGTTGTCAGGGTTGTATTTTATGACTTAAAGTCCTAACACAGAAAAGAAACTCTCAGGCTAGCTTAACATCTGGAATTATTTTTGTACCAAAGCCTCACTTTATGCAGCATTTGAGCTTACGTATTTAGTCACCTGTGCCATTTTCTCAAAGATTAACTCAAGGTAAAATTTTAAACTTAAAATTGAAAGCATGAGGATATGAAACTGTCTGGAAATTCTCATTCTGTAGTGAGCGTGTTCTCTTTCTTCCTGTGGGTCCTTCGTGCCTGGATAG
Organism: Nycticebus coucang; assembly: GCF_027406575.1. Taxonomy (NCBI): domain Eukaryota; kingdom Metazoa; phylum Chordata; class Mammalia; order Primates; family Lorisidae; genus Nycticebus; species Nycticebus coucang. The sequence goes on along the minus strand of NC_069787.1, from coordinate 112,744,830 downwards.
TGGCTCCTCAGAGGAGACTCAAACCTTTTGGGTATTGAGGAGGGTGTGTGTACAGCTGTCAGCCTAAGGGACACTCAAAGACATTTTGATGATTGTTAAATTTTGTCCTCTAGTTCAGGTGACCTTTGTTCAAGATATTTTTATTGATAATAGCATGTGCCATTGGCACATCAGGCCTCTTACCTTATTTCAGTGAATGTTGGTGGAGGTTTCCGCTGGGATTTTACATTCTACTGACAGGTGCAGCAGTGAGAGGTTAGTGTGATGAGGGAGGGACTTAAGTGTTCAGTTCTCTTCAATGTCTTGAGCCAGTTGTGGGCACTTTGTATTTCTTTTACTGTGTCAGCACTGGTTATCATTTCTAACTGCACTTGAAACACCATGATTTTCTACAAATACTAAGGGAAAATGGTTCTAAGAGACCAATTTTAGCATCTGTAGAGGACATTTCTCATAAAATATCATGCTGTATCATAATGAGTTGGAGGAATGCTCTCATAGGCAAAATACTTGGTTTAGTTTTTTTGTTTGTTTTGTTTTTTGCTGATTTGGAGTTTCTGCTTTACTTCGTTTTTAAGGAAAAAGCAATGGGAATTAGCAGATCTTTTTATTTTGTTTTTACTGAGAGACAGTAAAAATACTAGATTTAAAATGCAGTTGGTATGCTGGTAGTCTATGATATTAAGTTTAGAAAAGTGAAAAAACAGCCTGAGAATTACAGGATTATTGTACTTTAATATGAGAGTGACAGTTCTCCCGCTGCTCTGGCCTTTGAGTGTCATTTCTCTTATGATCATGCTCAGCAGCATGAAAATTAAATGACATTCAAGAGCAAATCCTCTCGTGGTTGGGTTGATGAGGGTGGCTAGTGTTCTTAGGTTTTACCTTATTTTCTTTCTTCTTCATTCCTCTCACTTTAAGCTTCATTTTAATATAAGGATTATTGGTTTTGAAAGTAAGAATATTGCAAACAGTTAGCAAGATAAAACATTTCTGATAGAAGTGATTATGCATCTTAAGTATAAAGAATTGTTTTTTTTCCTAAAATGCAAAACCCTAGAAAACCAGAATAAATAATAGTGCCTCTGATTATAGTGAAAAGAAATCGACAAATGATGGCTCTTAGAAATAACTTTATATTATGAAAAATTTAACCATACAAAAAACCCAAGTTATAGGTACCACAGTCCTCCAGTTTAATACACCTATTTGCTTCACCTCCTTTTACCTGAACTATTTTAAAGCAACTCTTATCCTTCATATCATATCTTTAGGTTACAAAATAACAACTCAGGGTCATGACAGCATTTTTCATCTAATGATTTATTTTGCTCACTCTGTCATTTATAGATATTAATAAGGGCTTTTGTCAAGGAAGATACTCTGTCTGCATTTTATCAAGTCCCACTCTCTCCTGGGGACACAGCTTTTTTCTTCACACTTATTGAATTCAAGCAAAGCAAAAACCAAACAAACAAAGGAACAAAACATAGTATAACAGTAAGTGAATTATAAAGGCACACTTCCGTAAATCAGTAGCAAATAACTGCTTACTAGAAAAAATTAAGAGATAATTCTATGACATAAGGAGATCATATGCAGAATAGGCAACCTGGTGGAGCACAAGGATGGAGTATTGAAGCACAGCTCTGTTAGCAATGATTGGGGGGATTTGAAAGGAACCAGAGTCCTACTTTTCTTATTTGTTAACATCAGTAAAATATAGTTGTACTTTGTAAAGTTGTTATATGAATCAAATTAAGTAACATAGGTGAAAATGTTCAGTGCTTGATAAATAAATATTGGTGTCTTGCACGGAAGAGAAATTTGGTGATATTTTGGGTTCTCCCTTAAAATATTACTTCTGTCTTGATTGTTGAATATTTGGTTCCTGTACAACAACTTCATTTAGCAAAGCCATTTTTTTACATCTTAAACTAGATAAAAACTTATTTTTCAAGTTAATATGCTATAGTCATAAAAAGTTATGTTCACATTCTTGGATTTGTAAAACCATTGTTCTTTTTTAATTTCTACTTCCTGCTAAAGTTATTCCCCTGAGCTATAATAATTCTTTCTTCTCTAAAGTTAGCAAGTCATCAGGTCCAGTCATTTACATTTTCATCACAAGGTTGTCCACGTGAAGGACCAATGGATTGAATTTCCCTAGCTATAATTAAAAGCCAATTAGCCCTAAAGTAATGCATTTCTTCATTAGTGCACTTCTTATCCCAGTGCACTTTCTCTATAACTCCTTTGCAGTTGGTTTAAGGTTTTAATTCAACTTAAGAAGTGATTAAAACTTTTAAAATACATAAATGACATGGAGGTCCATGGGAATATTTGAATAGTCACTGTTTCAATCCACTTCTTAAATGTGCTAGTAATCAAAACCTCAAATTTTTACCTGATGTTTGTAACTATCTACAATTAAAGCAGCTTATCTATGAAAGAGGTATGTTTTCATAGGTTATAGGTTTTATAGGTTGAACATATGATGCATGTTGTTTATGTCTGGTTATCTCAAATAATTTATTCCTTTCTACTAAACTGTAGCTATCTCGGTGTAATAAAATACAGTATTAACCATAGTTAATACCAACGTGAACAAAAGTCAAGTTAAGGGCGGAGTCTGTGGCTCAAAGGAGTAGGGTGCCGGCCCCCTATGCCAGAAGTGGTGGGTTCAAACCCAGCCCTGGCCAAAAATTGAAAAAAAAAAAAGGCAAGTTACAAAGTTACTTTTATGACGCCTGTAATCTTAGCACTCTGGGAAGCTGAGGCCGGTGCATCATCTGAGCTCAGGAAATGAGACAAGCCTGACCAAGAGTGAGACCCCATTTCTGCAAAATATAGAAAAAGTGGGCATTGTGGCCAGCGCCTGTAGTCCCAGCTCCCTGGGAGGCTGAGGCATGAGAATGGCTTAAGCCCAAGAGTTTGAGGTTGCCATGAAGTATGATGCCATGACACTCTACCCAGAGCAACAGAGTGAGACTCTGTTTAAAAAAACAAACAAACAAACAAACAAAGTTACTTTGATACAGTGGTACTTTGGGAAAATAAAAGATATACATCACCAGAGAGCAAGAGATGATGAGGTAGGATGGTATAAAATGAAATAAATTAACAACCACATAAGAAACTATTTTATCTCTTATGTTTTATCTGAAATAATTAATGGGAAAATAGAAGTGTAGTTTCATTAATAATCACATTTTTTTCTAATGTCTTTTACTCACTAGGGCATGTTTAAATTTTAGAACTCAGTATAAATAAACAGCTCAACTCCTATTGGCCGTATCATCATCGTCATCACTCAATAAAAATAATAATCTGATATTTTTAAGGGCTACTAATATCCCAAACACTGAGGTAAGCCCTTCACATCAAAACTCAGAAGAAGATACCATTATTAGCTTCATTCTACCAACAAACAACAACAGAATAAAAATAGCGCAAAGCAGTAGAGCCAATACTACATTTCAAGTCCAGCTGATTCCAGGGAATAAATTTTCAAACCCTCTGTTATGCAAAATCCTACCAAATAAAATTACCTGCAAGTTCTACAGCACTTTGCTACCTGCAAGAAATGTGAACCACCCATTGAGCAAGGTAACATCAAATTACTTTACAGTTTTTTATTAAGTAATACCTGACACTCAGACAAAAACAGTTTGACACCGGTGGAGATAAGATGAGATGATCAAAACTCAGGAGCAACAGTTGAAAACGGGAAGGCTGAAGCAGGAGGATCATGTGAGCCCGGAAGTTTGAGGCTGCGGTGAGCAAGGATAAATGATGCTCTGCTCTCTGGCTCAAGTGACCGAGCAAGACCCTTTCTCAAAAGAAAAAAAAAAAAAAAAGTATGTTTTAGTCTATAAAGTAATAGTATAATATTGTAAAATAATTTATGTAACAATTGAATGGAATATAAAAAGCAATAAATAAAAATTTATAACTAATTTCTAAAATGACAAGAAAGAAGAGAAATAGAGCCTAGAGACAATGGGCTAGACATAATTTATTGAAGTAATAGACATAGTTCTAACCATGTAATTACACTAAATATCCCCACATCATCAAATGACAACAATTCACAGACTAAATGATTTCAAAAAACACATATAATGTATAAGAATACAGAATGATAGATCATGGGAAAAGTAAAATAACTATATATGATGCAAACACTAATCAAAAGTCAGCTGAAGTAGTTACATAAATAATAACAAATAGAATTTAAGAAAAGCATTGTTAGCTATATGGAGATAGGTTAAAATTCATTGTACTCATGTACTAAATTCATCAGGAAGGTACAGGAATTCTAAATGTTAATGAACTTAATACAGCCTCAAAATACACAAAGCAAATAAAAAATCAGAGCTAAAAATTAGAAATAGACAAATTTACCATCATGCAGGGATTGTAACATTTTTTCTCAGTGATAGAACAAGCAAAGAAATAATTAGCTGGGTTTAAGAAATATGATTTACATTTCACTTTCCTAAACTCAGTACCTCTGTTTAAGCATCTGCTTTGAATATTTATTACATAGATTTTAATTATTTTAAAAGTTTATTTAGCTGGTTAATCAAGATCAATAGCAACATGATAAAAGTCACACTAATATGATGTGATAAAAATGGCAATTTTTCTGTGTGGTCCTCCTCTTAAAAACCAATAACCCCAGCTAATTATGAGAAATTATGAGTAGAATATCCCAACTGAGGGATATTCTACTAACTACTTGATATGTACTCCTCAAAATTGTCAGGTCATCAAAACAAAAGGTATTTAAGTAACTGTCACAAACAAGAGGAACTTAAGGAGACATGATGATTAAATGTAACATGATATCCTGGATAGTATCCTGTAACAGAAAGAGAACATTGGAAAAAAAAAACAGAAATCTGAAAAAAGGATGGAATTTAGTTATGATGATGTATCGATATTAGTCCATTAATTGAAACAAATGTATCATGCTAACATAAGATGTTCATATTAGGGGAAACTAGTATGGGGTATAGAAAAAATTCTACTATTTTTATAATTTTCTATAGATTTACAGCTATCCTAAACAACCAATTTATTAATAAAATGTTTATAATTCCCATTACATTGTATACTTGAGTAAGTATTGTACCTCATGTTTTAGAATCGTTAATGTTTAGCATATATTAAGTACTCAATAAATATTTTTAATAAATAAACATAATAGATGGCAGTATTACCTTAGTAAACGGAGTATCATATTTGTTATAAAAACATAGTTCCAGTTTATATCTTACCCATAACACTCATCAGTTTATCTTGACTATATTAACTCGTTTTGTCAGCCTTAGTTTTCTCATTCATAAAATTGTCATGATCCTAGCTATCCTTAAGTATTAATTTGAGGATTAAATAAGATACTGTGTGTAATATCCAAGAAACTAGCAAGGATCATCAAGATGTGATAGTAATAACAGTAACCATTTAATACGTAAGTTTAAATAAGTGCGCATCAATGACGGAGGCGGACTAAGCCTTATCACACTAAAAAGTAAAATCTTTCCCCAAAAGGTGTTTTAAAACTCAGTGTCTGCGTTTACTCCATCATTTATGATCTATTTTGGATGTTCGCATGAATACAGATGAAGAATAGGTGAAACCAATTCACCTCTTTTGTTTAGGTGAAACCAATAGACATAAACATCTTTTCTGGATTCCTTAGAGAGGACAATAAAAGGTTGTTCACTGCGTGAATTTCCTAGTCATAATGAATGAGGCTTGTAGCTAATGATGCTATGAAACTGAAAAAATAGCCCATCTTCTTGTAATCATCTGCCAGTTGTTTGGAAAGAGAGAAGTTAGACAACTGCTGTGAGTTCCTGGAGCTAAAATAGCAGCGTCAGAATCCATGTTGCTTTTCCTCTGAAGAAAGTGATAACTGAAAATGCCTGCCAGGACCAACAAACCATCCCAGAAAATGTCAAGAGTGGAAATGGTGTTGGATAGACCTATAATGTGATGTTTTAGATAATTATTGATGATATTGCTGAATAGAGGTATTTGATTCATATTCTTAAGTATGTTTCAGTAAAAGCAATAATTCACAGTAACAAAATTTTACACAATTGTACTTTTAACACCAATATGTACTTTAAATGGACAAAAGCATGTAATTATTTCATAAAAGAAACACAAGCCAATTCAACATGTCTTTTCATAATTGCATTCACTCAAGCTTCAGAAGAAAATACTACATAAGTATGGCACTCAATTTCAAGCTCATATTTCATTATTATTTGTTCATCGTGTATATGTGGCATATGTCCTCCTAAGAGCTTTAGTGTATCAATACAATACCCATTTAATTCTCCTGAAATTATTGGGGATTATTCCTTCTCCATCAATTATCCAAGGACCCACACTTAATAAACCATGGAATTTTAAATCATGTGATCCTCTTCTAAATCCATGCTATCTTACAAAGTAAGCATTAAGTTTATAAGTTTAGCCTGTAAAATGTCTTAGTTTAGAAGTGCAAGACATACGGAAATGTCTATATCAAAGTAGACAATGACACAGTTATGGATCAATTCCATGGTGCTGAACTTTATCAGACTTCTTATGAGAATGGGCGGTGGAAAACAGCCAATACCATCTTCTTCCTGCTGATTTCTTAAGCTGTTAAAATTACATTAGATTTTGTGTTGCTGGTTATTAAGGAAGTTTATTAAAAAAAAAAACGAAGATAAATAACAATGAGACTAAAATCTGAAATACATGTGTGTGAATACACATATATACATGCTTATATGTATACACGTATATATCTGCTATAGCTTTTCTGAATTAATGTCAGTTAAATTAGAATGGTGTGTGGAAGTATGTGTTCCCCACTTTTGTTCATTTGATAGAGCTGGAATAAAATACCCATATTTTGTGGCAAAAAAAAATCATTAATTTTTCTTGCTTTTCACCTAAAATCCTGTACTATGGTTAATTATTACTATTATTTAATTATTTTTTAGTTTTCATATTGAGAGAGTTATTACTCTTCGATTTTTTGAACTGTTGATATTTTGGATTGTTACTATGGCTTTCTCTTTGACACTCTACATCTGTGGTTACTAATTAATTGTTTTTATTATGGTAGCTGTTAGTCCGTGATTTCTGCTGTGATGTGCATTATTTTGAAAGCTAATAGGAGGTCTTTGAAGTGATAATTGTCCGAAGTGTGAACAGTTAAAACATATTTGTCTGCTTTTATTTTTTTATTTTATAAACTTGTGTTCCTATACATAGAGTTTAATTTTTTACTTTATAATACATAAGATGAGTTAAATATTTCAGTAAATGACATCCCAAATAATAAATTTTAACTGCAAAATTGTTATATGAGTTACAACTACTAAAATCATTTCATTAAATACAGAAATTTTGTTTCTTAATATGCAAAAGTAAAAAAAAAATACTGAAAAAGCAATGAAAATAGTTCTTTAATTTTTATTTCCAGCTTTATTAATCACTTGAATTCAGTCACTAATATGATTATATTTCTGTTTTTATCTAAAACACTGAAAATATATTGCTCACTCTCCCTGTCCCCCATTCTACACAGTAGTAAAAAAGTATACAAAATGGCACTTTAAATAAATCCTGACACCTATGATAGGGATTATTATGATATATAAGTATTAACCATAATATTTCAAATGAGTCTGACTGCTTTTAGCCTTCATTTATGTGTTAAAACTTATCCAAGAGCTGAAATAAATTTAACAAAATTTATTGATATTTGGGGGGAAGAAAAGAAAAAAAGTAACGTTCTTCAGAGTCTGAGAGCTCATTGGCTTAAAGGAACTTCCAAAATATGCACAGATAGGGCGGCACCTGTGGCTCAAGGAGTAGGGCGCCAGTCCCATATGCCGGAGGTGGTGGGTTCAAACCCAGCCCCAGCCAAAAACCAAAAAAAAAACAAACAAAAAAAAAAAAAACAAAATATGCACAGATAAAGACAGAAAACTCAGAACTCTGAGAGGAGTGTGCTGGGTTTTAGAATGGAGTGAGTTTAGTAAATTTCAGGGCAACAGAGATTAAATCTCATGGGGACTATCTGAGTAAGTTTTGTACAGAGTCATAAACTCATAAGTTAGTGGGGACTCAAAAGTTATTTTCTCCAACATTCTCAATTGAAGGGGAAGAAAGTCAGCAGAAATGTTGAGTAACCAGCGACATTTGCGCTACCAGTTTACTGATAAAGCTGGGGAAGAAGTCCCAAGCACCTTGACTGCCAAGTCATTTCAACACGGCCTTTATTAATGGTAGGATTTTCACAGATTAATTCAGGGATGATGTTAGGTCCTAGAGAGGTCAGGATAAAGTTGCGGAGAACTTTATCCACAAGTAGAGAAAATTAGAGGTAGGATGGAAAGGTTGGAAAATTAGAAAATTAGAAAGATGGAAAATTAGAGGTAGGATAGAAAAGTTCGAGCCATGACATACAGTCTTTCATGGTTAAAAGGTTTGAATGCCTTGTCAGATGCTTGGTATTATGGACTAAATTGCATCCTAAAATGCACATGTTGAAGTCCTAACCCCTGATGTGTTTGTAAGTAGGGCCTCTGGGGAGCCCCAGCACCTCTGCCACCATGTGAGGATGTGGTAATAAGAAGGTGGCCATCTACAAGCCAGGAAGAGAGCTCTCACCAGAGACCAAATCAGCCAGCACCTTGATCTTGGACTACCCAGCCTCCAGAACTGTGAGAAATGAATTTTTGTTGTGTAAGCCACTCAGTGTATAGTATTGCTATGGCGACTAAGACACCTATGGACGATGGGAAAGGAAAGATGGACTTAAAGAGCACAGGGATGCTTTGGTGAGGACCCTGTAAACATGCAAAGCAATTTGGATTGAACTTCTTTAGGTATTAACAATTATAAATTATTTTTTAACAATTAATGACAAAAATAGTCAAAAAGGTGGAAAAAATTCAGTAACAGGGTGAAATTGAGCAAGAACAGTGGGGCATTATTCTGTTTTCCAGCTGAAAGTCAGTGAGATATTGAGAGTGAAAATAAAAGCATTGGGAACAATCCTCAGAGTTATATAACCTTTAGACATAGGACCCAGAAAACAAAACTACCCATGATTAAGATGATACTGTGACGGATTAGAGAATTAGATAGATCGGACTATATCTGATAGATTAGATTTTGGTGTTGGACATCACAGAGAATCAGAGAATACAAAGGTTGGAGCTGGATTTTTTTTTTTTTATTTTGCATTTTGTTTCACTAAAGTTATTGGAATAAATTAAGACTGAAATAATTAAAATTTAAAATTTTAGTTTAGAAATTTTTCTTTGTTAAAATGAATTTACACAAAATTGATTTAAAATCAAGGTATTTTTAACACTTAAAAAAGACACAGAGAGAAAGAAACTCTTATTACACCATTGGAGCGACTGCAAACTAGTGCAACCACTATGGAAGATTGTATGGAGATACTTCAAAGAATGTAAAGTAGACTTTCCATTTGATCCAGCAATACCACTGCTGAGTATATAGCCAAAGGAAAAAAGGTCATTGTATGGAAAGCATACCTGCATTTGAATGTTTAGAGCAGCACAAGTCACAGTTGCAAAAGTGTGGAAATAACCCCAGTGTCCACCGATACTTAAATGGATTAATAAAATGTGATATAGGCATACAGTGGGGTACTACTCAGTCATAGGCCAAAAAAAGTGGCCTATGAGGAAACTCAGAGGAAAATGTTACTAGATATGTTCACAAAGTCTCCTTTATGCTTGCTAGAATCCCAAACATAGGAGTTTAATAAGTATTTTGTAGGAAGAGTTAAAGTGATTAAAAAGCTGTGATTGTTGATTACTATGGGTGCTAGTGTTATAGGACCAGTGAATTGAATCCAACAGACTCTCACACCAAGAGTATAAGGAAAGGAATTTTATTAGCCAGTGGAAAACTCAGCAGGCCATGAGCCTTAAAGCACTGAGCCTCACCACCACCACCCAGCTTTTATTCCCACAAAACTCTTTTATACTATTCTAGCAAGACATATAGAGAGTCACAATTACGGATGTTAGATCATGGGAAATTTTTAGTTAACAGGCAAAAAAGTCATAAAAAGTTAATGATTATATTTCTCAAGAAACCAGTGATATTACTTGTTACGTAGTCTCTTTCAAGTTTATTTCTGTTTAGTGAATCTCTTGAAGTTCTTTCTTATCTTTGGAGGCTGAGTTCTTCTGAAGCTGTTCTGCTATATTCTCAGGACCACCAGGAAGGGTAAGATTTATTTTTGGGAGAAAGTGGCAAGGCAGGGACTAGTGAGGACCAGATGACTAGAGGAGGATGGCCGGGACTCCACCGGGATCTGCAGGTGGAGTCTGGGACACCCCACGGCAGAGGATGTGAGCAGAAAAGGAGGTTTTTACCTGTACCTGTGATTGGGGAAGAGAGAGAATGTCTACCTGATGGTTGAAAGAGTCCACAGGGAGGTTGGCGAGGTCTCAGTCCTAGTCCACAGTGCTCGCATGGTCTCTGGGCATCACCTTCTGGAATGTCCTGATGTGTTCATTGAGAGATCCATGATGGTCACTTGCCATCCACACTTCTGGACCACAGACGATTTTCTCCCTATGATGCTAGAGATTAATCATAGTCCTACTGTAACAGTCATAAGCTCCTTGGGAGTATTCAGTACCACTGGAGTTGAGGATTACTGTGCCAATACATTTGGAGTGGTGGGTTTTCATGGATCCCTAATCCCTGAGCTAAAGGCTGCTAAAAAGGATGGAATTAGAACAACCTTGGTTTGCCCATAATTGTAGACACTGACTTGTTCAGAGGCTGCCGAGTCAGGAAATCGAGTCTTCTGTCACCCCTGAAGCTTTATTACTGTGTGAAGCAGGCTGTGCAGGCCGTCCTAACCCACCAGCCCATGGTCTGCACCCTCTCTTGATGTACATCGTGATCTTCATGAAAAGCATCCTCCCCTTTGAAGCAGATGTGTGCATGTACCAAGCCCTAGGAGAAGACAGGGGTATGTACCCCTTTATTACTCAAATAAATAGGCCACAAGCAATAATGAAGCGAAAAATAGAATCTAAGAACCTTTTTGTATGGAATATCATTTCTATCAGAAGACGATAGAGATGTTTCAATCCAAAGCACATCACAATTACTGACATTCGCTGGATTCTAACCCCTTGTTGACTTTTGTTTTCCAATCAACTTTTTAAAAGAATAAAGTGTAAGTTAACTGACTAGACTACCTGGAAAAGTGATCAGTAAAAGTGAGCTTGGGTTGTTGCCGTTTAGACAGAAGCCTAAGACCAGTCACATCTTTAGATAAATACTACGTGACATCTCCTGGCTACTGTTATTTTTGTAATGAGCAGGAAGTCTAGAAATAATAACTATGATATATTTCATGTATGTGGTTTTTCCAGAATGCCCATAGAGTTTATTCATTCTTGGCATTACATTAGCCAGTTGACATCCTTGCGTCTTTGAGGTCTGATAGTGCTATATTTTCTAATGTTTTCTAGGTTTTAGATTTATGAGGCCTGTGTGGTTATTTCATGGTGTTATATGTTCAGCTCTTTTAAAAAGGAATTTTGAAAGCTCTGTCAGTTTGAAGTAAATGATGTCTGAGTGTTAAAAAAAAAAGAGATTTATTTCTCCATCCTCAGTAGATTTATTTAGAACCAGCTTAGAATGTGAGATCTGAGAAAATAAGGAATGAATTTTATCGAACCTCACTTCTTATATTATTATCCAAAAAATGAAAAATTTATTTTTAATTTTAATATTATTTTACCACACACAAAATCTAACCAAATAAAAAAACAACATAAATTTCTTACTATGTGTTTAATATTTATTTGTATATCTTAAATGAAATAAAATGTTTCTATTCAATATAGGTCTCTTGGCACACTATTTTCTTGTTTGTCTCTGTTCCTACTTATAATTTTGTGGGAACATCAGGGTGAAAAATTGAATATATCTCTCTTTTATTATACTCATAATATCAGCTTTTATCTACATTTAATAAAAAGTCTGTATATTGGATTTTCTATCTTTTGTGTTCTAAGTGTTTTAAAAAGCTATTTCCTTGAGTTTATCTCTCTTATTATCATACTCTTAACATCAGCTTTTATCTACATTTAATAAACAGTCTATATATTAGATTTTCTCTCTTTTGCTTTATCTGTTTTAAAAAGCTATACTCCTTGACTACCAGCTTTTAGAATAGACATTCTAAAGTTGTCATGTTATTTGAGCTTAAATCATTTTGTCTAAAATCGTCAAAAGCATTGAATATCAATATGAAGTTGAGTAATAAGCTCAAAAACTTATGACTGATTTTTAGTTTTATAGTAAGTTGATATCAATGGTTTAAAAATTCTGTTTCCAAGAGGAGAAACCCTCATGTTTACCACTGCTAAGATAAGACATTATTTGCCATTGTTCCCAATTTCATTTTCAGCCTTTATTTGGAGTCATATTTATGGACAAAAAATTTTGATGAATCAGACACTTCTTCGTATATTTTACTTTACAGTAAAATTTGTGAAAGTATAATTTTAAGATATATTTTATGCTTTTTAATTATGTAACTGGATGAGTTTTGACAAATCTATAGTGTGGAATAACAGCCACTGCTTTCAAAGTGTAGAACAATCCTATCACACCAAAATCTCCTCCCTTATCTGATTTCTGTATCATTTATTTTGCCTTTTCCAGAATATCACATATTTGAAATCATTTAGTACCTAACCTTTTGTGTCTTATTAATTTTATTCAGTATATGCCTTTGAAATTGTTCCATATTGCTGTTGTTGCATATATCAGCAGTTAATTGATTTTTATTTCTATATTTTATTAAGTGTTTATATCACAACTTATTTATCCACGTGCCAGTGGAAGGATATTTGTGAAGTTTCCAGTTTGAGCTCATTATGAATGTAAATGCTATACTCTCCCTTGCCAGTCATCTTATGGACATATATTTTTAATTCACTTGGGAATAGTAGGATTTGGGGGTCCTATGGTAAGTGTATATGCAACATCATTTGTAACAGATATTGCAAAACTGTTTTCAAAGTGGCCATAATTTACATCTCCAAAAGCTCTATTTATAAGAGCTCCATTTGCTCCAAATCTTTAGGAGCACTTGTGTTGTTAGATTTTTAAGTTTTACTTGTTGAGGTAGGTATGGAAATGTACATAATTACTCATTTAATTTGTATTTATAGAGTGACTATGTTGAGCACCTTTTAAAATGAAGCTCACATTGGCCGTCCATATATATTCTTTAATAATATGTCTGTTCCAATCTTTTGCCCAGTCTTTACTCAATTTTTTGTCTTTTTAAAACTGAATTTAAGAATTCTTTATATGTAATCAAGTAGCTTATCTGATATATAATTGGGAAAGATTTCTCCTAGTCTCTAATTTGTCTTTTATTTCCTTATCAGTGTCTTTTGTTTGGTATATTAGTCAGGGTTCTCCAGAGAACCAACAAAATGAAGCAAAATCTTTTCATTAACTGCCTCCCAACACTGAGCACCTCCTTACGTTGACCTAATTCTCATACATCAAATGCACGCCACATGTATGTGTCAGCACCCTCTTCCCTTACGTCAACCTCGACACCTCCCTAGGTTGATCAGTTCGTTGTAGTACTTGGGTGGTCAACTTACAGAGGCTCTGCTGTGTGTGTGCACGTGTGTGTGTAGGTATATACAGAGAAAGAAAAAGAGAGACTGAGAGAGACAGAGAAAGAGAGAATGAGACAGGGACTGATCTTATGAAATTGGCTTACATGATTGTGGCTGTGGGGGCTGGCAGTACAAAATCCACAGGGCAATCTGGCACCTTTGTGTGAAAGAGATATTTGCACTCCTATGTTTACTAAAGCCTTCATTACAATAGCCTACAAGTGGAAAAAACCTAAATTTCTGCTAATGAATAAAGAAAGAAAATATGGTATATACATTCAAAGGAGTTTTAAGCATACATTGAAGAGGTACAAGTGAAGTTTTGTTACATGGATATGTTGTGCAGTCATGAAATCTGTGTTTTTAGTGTGCCCGTCACCTAAATAGTAACCTAGGTAGGTAAGGTGTTATCCCTCACACTCCCAGCCCTCTCACCTTCTCTGTAGTCTGCAATGGCTATGATTCCACCCTGTGTGCACATGTATGTACACTGTTTAGCTCCTACTGATCAGTGAGAATATGTGATATATGATTTTCTGTTTCTGAGTCATTTGCTTTAGGATAATGTCCTCCAGAGATGTCCATGTTGCTGCAAAAGTTATCATTTTATTTTTTTGTGGCTGACTTGATTCATGACTTGGTTATTGTGAAAAGCGTTGCAATAGCCTTACTAGTGCAGGTGTTTGTTTTTTTTTGTTTTTTTTTATAGAGTGATTTATCTTCCTTTGGGTAGATACCCAGTATTGTGATTATTGGATTGAATGGATGGTAGTTATATTTTTAGTATTTGAGAAATATCTGTACTGTTTTCCGCAAAGATTGTACTAATTTACATTTCCACCAACAGTGTATAAGTGGTCCCTTTCTCTGCCTCTTTGAAAACAACTGTTGATGTTTGACTTTTTAATAATAGCCATTCTTAGGGATAAGAGATGGTATCTCATTGTGGTTTCAATTTGCATTTCCCTGATGATCAGTGATGTTGAATATTTTTTCCTATGTTTGTTGGTCATTTGTATGTCTTTCTTTGAAAAATTTCTGTTTACTCCTTCAGACAAGAAACTTTATAGAAAGTGGTTAAATGTATTAGGTAAATAACAGGTCTTTATCTACAAAAGATGTGACTATTTAGGTTTTCTGTTTTGGGAAACTAGGATTTTAAAAGATATGTTTGAAGGATAGTATAATCCATGTATGATGGTTCAGAGCAGACTTTGGAATTGATAGCCTGGAATTCTAATTCCAGCTTCAGCAATGCTCTGATTCTCTGAGCTTCGGGTTTTTTTTCTTGGGATAAAATGGGCATGAATTTTGCTTGCCATGACTGTCATGACATTGCATATAAAAAGTGCTAAGTAAATAGTGGCTGTTATTAACTCCATGTTTTCTATGCCCAAAAAAAAAGAAAAAAGAAAAGAAAAATGCCTGTTTATGTCCTTTGCCCACTTTAAATGGGATTATTTGATTTTTCTTAATAAGATGTTTGAATTCCTTGTAGAGTTGGTAGATATTAGCCCTTTGTCAGATGTATAATTTGCAAATATTCTCTCTCATTCTGTAAATTGCTCTGTTGATTCATTTGATGTGCAAAAACATTCTAGTTTAATCAAGACACATTTGTCTATTTTTTTTTTATTGTTTTTGTGTTTGCTTTTGAAGATTTAGTCATGAATTCTTTGCCTAGTCCAACATCCAAAAGAATTTTTCCTAGGTTGTTTTCTAGAAAATTTCTGCAGTATTAGGTCTTACATTTCAGGGCTCAATTCATCTTGAGTTAATTCTTGTATATGGGAAGAGATATGGGTCTAGTTTCATTTTTCGGCTATGGCTATCTAGTTTTTAAGCACAATTATTGAATAGGGTATCCTTTGGACAGTAAATATTTTTGTGGAAGATCGGTTGGCCATATGGGTGTGGAACATTTATTTATCAATGCTCCATTGATCTATGTGTCTATTTTATACCAGTGCTAAACTGTTTTGATAACTCCAGCCTTGTAGTATAATTTGAAGTCAGGTAATGTGATGCCCTCTGCTTTGTTCTTTTTAGTTATAATTGCTTTGGATATATGAACTCTTTTTTGGTTCTATATGAATTTAGGATTGTTTTTCTAATTCTATGAAAAATTACATTGATGATTTAATAGGAATTGTATAGAATCTATAGATTGCTTTGAACACTATGGTAATTTTAATGATATTGATTTTTCCAATCCATGAGATGGGATATTTTTCCATTTGTTTGTATTATCAATGATTTCTTTTATCAGTGTTTTGCAGTTTTCTTTGTAAATATTTTTACCTCCTTGGTTAAATATATCTGTAAGTATTTTATTTTTTGTACACATACTTTAAATAAAATCGATTTCTAGATTTTTTCTGCTTTACCTTTATTAGTGTGTAGAAATACTATTGATTTTTATATGTTGATTTTTATCATGAAACTTTACTGAATTCATTTATCAAATAGAGGAGTCTTTTAGAGAAGTTTCTAGAGTGTTCTGGATATAAGATGTTACCATTAACAGGGATCATTTCACTTCCTTTTTTTTTTTTTTCAATTTGCATAGCTTTCATTTCTTTATCTTGCCTGATTGCTCTGGCTACGATTTCTAGTAACAGGTGTGGGGAAAGTAGGCATCCTTGGCATGTTTCGGTTCTTAGGGATAACGCTTTTAACTTTACTCAATGTGACGTTAGCTATGGGTTCATTGTATATGGCTGTTATTATTTTGAGGTATGTTTCTTTAATACCTAGCTTGTTAAGGACTTTTATCACAAAGGTATGCTGAATTTTACTGAGTGCTTTCTCTGTATCTATTGAGATGATCACATCCTTTTTGTTTCTAATTCAGCTTATTTGGTGAATCATATTTAATTGATTTGTGTACGTTGCTATGCTTGCATCTTTGGAAGAAAACTAACTTAATCATGCTGTTACCTTTGTGGTGTTCTCTGAGAACTGCTTTGCAAGTATTTGTGGAAAATTTTTCATCTATGTTCATCAGGAATATTGGCATGTAGTTTTCTTTTTCTATTGTGTCTTTACCTGGCTTTGGTATCAGGGTGATAATAGCTTGAGAGAATAAATTAGAGAGAATTCTCTCCTCAGTCTTTGGGAACAATTTTGTAGGAAGGGACCAGTTCTTCTTTGCACATCTGGTGTTGTTGTTATTGTTGGGAGATGTTTTATTAAACTTTCAATTATATTACTCAGTTTTGATCTGTTCAGGATTTCTAGTTCTTCTCGCTTCAATTTTGAGATGTTGTATATTTCCAGGAATTTATCCATTTCCTCTCAGTTTCCTAGTTTGTGTGTATAAAATGCATGTAGTAGTTTCTGTTGATCTTATATATTTCCATGGTATAAGTTCTAATGTCATTTATAATTATGCTTATTTAAGCCCCCCCCCCCCTTTTTGGTTAATCTAGCTAACAGTCTATCAATTTTGTCTACTTTCAAGGAACCATACTTTCATTTCATGGCTTATTTGTGCTTTTTTTGGTCTCGATGTCATTTAGTCTACTCTGACATTTGTTATTTCTTCCACTAGCTTTGTGTTCAGTTTGTTCTCATTTCTCCAGTCCCTTGAAGTACAGATTCAGGTTGTTAATTTGAGATCTTTTGACCTTCTGATCTTTTTGAGATAGGCATTTAATGCCATTAACTTTCCTATTAGTACTGCTTTTGTTGTATTTTTGAGGTTGTGGTATTTTGTGTCTACCTTTTAATTTGTTTCAAAAATTTTTTTAAATTTCATTGTTAACCCAAATATGATTCAAAAGGAGGTTGTTTCAGTATCACATCTTTGTACGATTCTGAGAGTTCCTCTTGGTATTAATTTCTAGTTTTATTCCACTGTGGTCTGAGAAAATACTTGATATGATTTTGATTTTTTAGTATTTATTGAGACTTGCTTTGTGGCCAAGCATATGATCTATTTCAGAGAATGTTCCACACACAAATGACAAGAATGTTTATTCTGTGGTTGTTGGATGGAATGTCTTGTAAATGTCTATCATTTCCATTTGATCCAGAGCTCAGTGTAAGTACAGTGTTTCTTTGCTGATTTTCTATTTTAATTATCAATCTATCTGGTACTGTTCTTGGGGTGTTGAAGCCCCCCACTATTTTGCATTGTTCTTTACCTCTTTTCGTAGGTCTGGTAGTATTTGTTTTATAAATCTATGTGTTCCAGGGCTGGATGTATATGTATTATTTATGATTACATCTTGTTGAATTGATCTCCTTATCATGGTATAATGGCTTTCTTTGTCTTTTATTACTGTTGATTTAGTCTGTTCTACCTGATATAAGCATAGTTATTCCTGCTTGTTTTTGTTTTCCTTTGGTATGGCACATCTTTTTTTCTACTCTCTTACTTTATCTGTAAATCTTTTTATCCATTAGGTGGTTATTTTTCTGGCAGCATATGGTTAGATGGTGGATTTTTTCTTTTTTATCCATTTCACCAGTCTATATGCTGTAAGTGGAACATTTAGTCCATTTACATTCAAGGCTAATATTGATTTGTGACAGTTTGTTCCTTCCAGAGATGTTAATTGTTACCTAATTGCTTTGTTCTCGCAGTTGTATAATTATAAAATATCTTCCAGGTGTTCTCTGAGCTCCACATGCCAGGTTGTGTAATTCTCTAGCATGAACTGGGAAGTTTTCTTGAATTACTCCCTCAACTAGGTTTGCAAGACTTTTTAGCTCTTCTTCTCACTCAGAAATGCCTATAACGTATAGGGTTGGTCACTTTATATAATTCCATATTCCTCAAGGGCATTTTCATTTTCTTAAATTCTTTTTCCTTTATTTTAGTCTGACTGGGTTTATTTAAAAGACCTCTAAGCTTTAAAATTTTTTCTTCTGCTTTTACTAGTCCATTGTTAAAGCTTTGGACTGAATTTTTCTAATTCCTTTAGTGAATTTTTATTTCCAGATGTTCTGTTTCTTAGGTTTTTAAAAATATCTCTTTAGGGGTGGTGCCTGTAGGAGTAGGGCGCCAGCCCCATTTGCTGGAGTTGGTGGGTTCAAACCCAGCCCTGGCCAAAAACTGCAATATATATATATATATATATATATTTTTTTTTTTTTTTCAGTAAATTTTCATTCGTATCTTAATTTGTTTTTGTGATTTCTTCAACTTTCTTTTGGGTCTCATTGAACTTCATTATAATCCTTATTCTGAAATCTTTATCCATCATTTCAGATTTTTCTTTTTGGTTAGGATCCATTGCTAGAGAGCTAATGTGATGTGACATTTGTGGGATGTTGTAACATTTTCCTGTTTTCTTTTTGTTTTTTGTATTGGCAGAGTTCTTACACTAGCTCCTTCTTATGTGGAGAAGCTGTCACTTTTTATTTTTGAATTTACTTTCATTGGATAGGGTTTTAAAAATTTATTTTATTTCTTTTTAGCCTCTGAAGGTATAGCTGTAATGTATATTATATTTAGTCATTTGGCTTCTGTTCTGGATGTTTTCAGAGAGCCAAAACTCTGTATTAGTTCTTTGCTTATAAATACACTTTTTTTTGGAGTGGTTTTCTCAAATGATGGTTGTAGTAGTGAAGCACCAGGGACATGAGAAGTCTCACTAACTTTTATCTGATGAGGAATGCAGAGTTCTCAGGAAACTTTCCTCATTCCCTGACAGTGAGTCCATCTGTCCCCACGTTTTGTATATTGGGATATACCGTTCAACCTCCAGGGCAGTAGGTGGTGCTTATGTGCAAAAGCCAGCTGGGACAGTAACTGATGGGAATGTACTTGATCTCTGTGAACTGGGAAGGGCTCTTGTAGTCTCAGGCAGCGTGTCTGTCTGTGGAATGCCTCATACTTTGATTTTCCTCCAGAGTGGGGAAAAGCTTGGCAGAGTTAGAAGCCAGCCTCATCCTTGGATATCCGTAAGCACCAGCCCTGATGGGGGTGGTGGGGAATTTGCTCTCTCTGAGGGAAGAGAAGGGTGGTAGCTGCACCACTTCTAGGTCCTGGGTGGGCAGGCAGGCAGGGGCTTCTGACCTTCAGCCCAGATAGATATTGTCCTTTACCTCCATGCCACATTGTAGCCGAGGATCATGGAAAATGTCTGCCTATATAGCCTCAGGGTGGAACCTCTTTACTCAGCTGGAAACACAGTTTTGCAGTTCATCAGTACTCTGCTGCAGGAACACTGTCTCTTGGTGCAGGGAAGGGGATGGGCTCTGACCCTCCTGTAAGTGCAGGTGTGGTGGTCCCACCGTCACGGAGGTGCGGCTGCCCCGGTATCCCTGGTATGTCTACTCCCTAGTGTACCCACACCAACCCCCACTAGAAAAGGCATGCATGCTTCTTCAGACTTGTGGAGTGTGGTAAGGATAAATCCCCTCTCCACCACCATTCCTGGGACCAGTGCTGCCTAGCTGCTGAGGTGGAACCAGACTCCTTCCCTATAGAGCCCACATAAATTGTATAATCAGCTTATTAATTTCTGAGTGGCTATTTCATTTACCTGTCAATAGTACATAGAGGCATGTCTGCATCACAGCACAGATGCATGCGGAGAAGTGAGGGCAAATCTGTACTAACCGGTAAGTGTACTGGTAGCGTCTTGCAGAAGGTTTTGATGTGAGGGAGAGACGAGTCAAGCTTGAGAACATGACAAGTGTAGGTAATGGCTCAACATGGACTTGATTCTACCCATATAGGGGAAATCAATACTTTTACCAGTATTTTCCATTTGCATAATTAAATTAAATGATTAGAATTTTCCTGCCCTCATCCAAAAGGTGTGGAATCCCCTTTCCCCCTTTTATGTTTCCTGGAATTTAATATCATCATCCCCTTTTCAGTGATCATTTTCCCTCATGTTACCAAGCAGTAAAATTCATCTTTTTTTTTTTTTTTTTGGCCGGGGCTGGGTTTGAACCCGCCACCTCTGGCATATGGGACCCGCGCCCTACTCCTTGAGCCACAGGCATCGCCCAAGTAAAATTCATCTTAATTTCATCATTAACCCAAGTATCATTCAGCAACAGGTTGCTTTCCTGACTGTGTGTAGATTTGAATGTCTCTCTTGGAATTATCTGTAGTTTTATTTCACTGTGGTCTGACAAGGTACATGATATGACTTCAATGTTATTTTTTTTTTTATTTGTTAAGACATGTTTTCTTGCCCAAGATATAATCAGTCTTGAAGAATATCCCATGTAGTGATGAGAAGGTGTATATTCAGTAGTTTGGGGGTAGAATGTTCTATAAATGTCCACTAGGTCTATTTGTTCTAGAGTTCTATTTAAGCCCAAGAATCAACATTATCTCAGAGAAATATGGGACTCTGTAAAGCAAATCAGTATAGATGTTTCTAAGGAGAGCAGAAAAAGCAAAAATCATGGAAAATCTATTCAAGGGAATTGTTGAGTAAACCTTCCCTGATCTTGCCAGAGATTTAGATACCCAGACACAGGAGGATCATCAACACCAGGAAGATTCATAGCAAATAGGACAGGACATCTCCAGGACACAGAGTCATCTCCTGGCCCAAGTCAAAATGAAGAAGAAAATTCTACATACAGCAAGATGAAAGCAACAACTAACCTATAAAGGAAAACCTATCACGTCCTATTTTTAGTCTTCTTACACAGGACAACTGCCAGCCAATAATTTTGTATCCTGAAAAACTAAGTTTCATAAATGATAGAGAAATAAAGACTATTCCAGACAAATAAATACTAAGCAATTGTGTCTCTAACTAGGTCTGATCTACAGACAATAGTCAGAACTGAATTATATGTGGAACAGCACAATAGGTATTCACCAGTGTAAAAGCTCCCAAAAGTTAAAGCTCACAGCTCTTACAATACAATAGCACAAGGGGCAAAATGAAACAGTAAGGCTTCGACCTACGTGATGAACCCAACAGCCCTAACACTCCATGCCAATGTTCTGAACACCCCACTGAAATGATATGGATTGGCTGAGTGGATAAAAGAAAACATAACCCAAGAATCTGTTGTCTCTAGGAAACAACTCTAACTCACAAGAACTCACAGACTTTAGTGAAGGAATGGAAAAAGGCATTCCACACAAATAGAAATCAAAAGAGAGGAGGGGATAGCCATTCTCATACCATATAAAATAGACTTTAAATTAACAATGGTAGAGAAAAAAAGACAAAAATGCTCATTATTACTAACGGGAGTAATTCAACAAGAAACTATAACAATTTAAAAAATATATGCACTTAACACAAGGTATCCCAGCAGATCCTACTAGATATAAACAAAGAGACAAACAGAAGCATCATAATCGGTAAGGACTTCCACATCCCACAAATAGCTGGACAGCAGCAGAAATAAATAAAGAAACACTAGACTTCAATGCATTATCTTAATAATCTGTCTGCTTGTATCATGTAATTTATTCCCTTTATATTGATAGCTAAAATAATCATCAATGATTTCATATTACATTGAAATTTTATTTGAAGATAATTTTGCTTAATTATATGTTGGAAGGGGAGGTGTCATTTATTTAAGACTAAATATTATTCACAAAATATTTCAGTTCTAATAATTTCTAAGATATTCTCTTTTATTGTTGCTGTGTTCAGTTTGTGGTTATTCCTGCAAATGTTCCAGCTGGAGAAGATGACAGTGAGTGCTTGATAAGAAAACAATCTCAGATTCAACATTAATCTCTCTAGCTCAATTTTCTAAAAGAAGAGGGATAGCCAAATTAAATTCAGCATGACTCCAAAAATTTGTACTAATAGCTGTTAATTCTTAATTTTTTTTTCCTTTTGACACAGATGTTCTTTACTTGGGAGAAACTGAAAGTTTATTTTAGAAATAAAATAAATATTGCAACATATATGTTTGTCATCTAAATGTTTTTAAATTCTCTTGCTTGTTTTATGTCCACAAGATATTCATCTATAAAGATATTAACCATCATTATAAGTTTCTCTCAATATGTATTAGGCCATAAAGAGCTTTTTCTCCTGACTTTTCTTGTGGTATAATAGTGTGTAGATTGGTTAAGAGTGAAGATTTTGAGGACTTCTGCCTATATTCAAATTCAAATCCTCTTTTATTTAACAGTTATGTCATCTTGAACAACTCATATTTCAAAGTAATATTAGTACTTACCTTCTAATGTTGTTGAAATAAATATAAATAAAGTACTTGTTGTGGCTAGCACAAAATAAATAATATGTAAATAACTATTCTTCCTATTTTCTCTCTCTCTTTTTTTGAGATAATCAGACTTTAGAGTTTTCCAAATTACAAAAGTAATTATGATCACTTTTAGAAGCAAAACATAAGCATAAAACATGGACAAAAATCAACTACTTAACCCCACTTAGTTATTTACATGTTCCTAGGTGAGTGCCTATCTCTTTAAATTTAGTCTCTCAGGAGTTGGTTTGTCCTAAAATTCCAAGTGTCATTGTAATATTGTTTTTACAAAATTGGTGAAAGAAACTATATTTCTACTAATGAGAGTAAATATCTCCACCAGCATTAGGCCTTATGCTTTGTTAAATACATTATTGTCTAGGTTACGTAATATCTATTGTTTATTATTTTTGTTTCCTGGACTAGGAGTGAGTTAAAGTATTTCACCTATTAATTGGTCTTTTGCTAATTACTTCTCATTCTTTGTTCATTTTTTTCTTGTTAGTTTATGACTTCAATATATATTTGACCTATCATACATTTTTTAAATATGTATTTTTTAGCCCAGCCTTGTTTATTAACTTGATTATAGTTTTCCCATGTAAGGCTTTTACATATCTATATTTCCTTTTATAGATTCTGGATTTATGATCTTGGTTCAGAATGTTTCCTCAATACATCATACATGTACATGAAGTGTCCTGTATGTATTTTTTACACATTTTTATAGTATTTCAAAAATATTTTCAATTTATTTTAAATATAGTATGAGACCAGTATAAGGTTTTATCTTCTTTCATCTATAATATACTTTTTCCATATAGTTTATTAAATTAAAAAAACTTTTTGTATTGTACTAAAATGTCAATTTTGTCGTTGTATTACTTTTTATTGCAGCATAATAAATTGCTACAATCTAGCAGCTTAATATACTGCACACTTAATCATATCAGAATTTTCATGTGTCAGAAGTCTGGGTAAATATCATCTAGTTTTCTTCTAAGGGTCTTAAAAGGCTTCAATCAAGGTGTTGGCTGTGTCTGCGATCTCATCCAAAGCTTGGAGTTCTCTTTCAAGTTCACAGTTGGCAGAATTCAGTTCTTTTGAGTTATGAGACTGGGGGTCCCCATTTTCTTGCTAGCTAAATGATGGGGATCATTCTCAACCCCCCAAAGCTGTTTCAGGTTTGTTTCATGCCATCTCTTCCATAAGCAGGTCCCAACATGTCTGTTCACTTCTTTGAGGCCAGCAGGAGAACCTCTATCTGCAGAGTAGGACTGGATTCTTCATACAAGCTCATCTACTAGGTCATCTATTAGGAAAAGGAAAACTTTTCCTGCATTTCATCATCAATTGATTAGTTACCTTAATTATACCTTAAAAATCCCTTTCCCATTCAATGTAATCTAATCATGAAATCCCATTTTATTTGCATGTTCTGCTCAGCTCAGTAGGTGTTGGGAGATGGGCATTATCAAGACGTTTTCACCAGGAGACTGGCAACTTGGGGATGTCTTAGATAGGCCAACACCAGTCATACATCAGATTGTCTAACTGCAGATTCCCCCTCCTTCTCAAGTGAATTATTTGCTTATCGTATTGATTAATATAAATGCAGAGTCGCATTGATCTAATTATAATGGCTTTATGGAATTTTCTGATATCTGCTAACACAAGTTCCTTTTATCAGGTTCTTCGTACATTATCTTCATACTGCTCATAAGTATTCCACTGATTTTTTTCCCTTCTCATTAACATAATGATGACTTTTCTTATTTCCCCCCAAAACAAAACTCTGAAATTCTAATTTGCACTAAATTTACATATTAATCCTCACAAAATTATATTTTATATATTGATAAGCATTTAAATATGCTTTTATTTAAGAATATAGGATATTTTTAATTTATTCAAATTGTATTATACATTAAAAATATACAATTTTTAAAGATCTTTCAATTTCTGTAGTTTTTATGAGACATTATCTAGTGCGAAAGTCACCACAGCTTAATGGTCAAACTCCTAGACTTTGCAGCTAAACTTCCTGGCCTTGATGAAGCTCAGTTTCTTTACTTACTAAGTCCTTTGCTTGCTACCTTCTTGACTATGGGTGATTTCTTACCTTTTCTTGTCTTAATTTTTTTCATCTGTAAGAAGGAGATAATAATAATATATTAGTATGAGTACTTATAAAATTAATATATGTAAATCACTTAGAATATTGCCTGGCAGATAATAAAGGGTATACAACTATGCAAGTATTGCAAAGATATTGGGAGTGTCATGGTATCTTGTGATTTTATTTCTAATTCTCTGATAAATAATGAAGCTGAGAAATTTCTCATTCCTGTAGGCTATTTAGACTTTTGGAAAGTGCCTTTTGAAGTCTTTCATTCATATTTTGATTGGTCAACTTTCTTTTTCATACTACTTTGTAAAAGATTTTTGATATGTTTGAATATAAGTAGCATGTCATATACTTGTATATAAAAAACTTCTCAGATTTACTCTCTTAATTTTTTACTCTCTTAATTTTACTCTCTTAATTTTTTCTTGTGATGATGAGATCTCTTCATTTTAACGTAATACAAATTCATTAGTCTTTCCCTTTATGGTTAATGTTTTCAGGCTGCTATTTAAGAAATAGTCCCATAACACAGTCTCATAAGTATGTTATTATTTGTATTTTCAAAATTATATTATTTTAGCTTTTCAAATTAGAGCTATCATATATCTAAAATAGATTTGCCAACATTATTTTATTTCAAATGTATAGACAATTGATTGGGCACAATTTATTCAAAAGATCCAAAGCACTTTAAGCCCACTTTTTTTTGTACATAAGTCAACTCTCCATGTTTCTTCTCTTGAAATTCCTGTGGGATTTTGTTGGTCTACTTGCTGAGAATCTGAGTTAACGTAGCATTTAATATTTTCTTTTTTTTTTTTTTTTGTAGAGACAGAGTCTCACATTCTGGCCCTCGGTAGAGTGCCGTGGCCTCACACAGCTCACAGCAACCTCCAACTCCTGGGCTTAAGCGATTCTCTTGCCTCAGCCTCCCCAGTAGCTGGGACTACAGGCACCCGCCACAATACCCGGCTATTTTTTGGCTGCAGTTTGGCCGGGGCCGGGTTTGAACCCGCCACCCTCGGTATATGGGGCCGGCGCCTTACTGACTGAGCCACAGGCACCGCCCGCATTTAATATTTTCTAATAGATAGTAGTGTTAGTCCTCTAGTTTCTTTCTAGACATTTTTGTCTATTCTTTTTTTGTTTCCATAAAAATTTTAGAATCTGCTTACTAATTTCCACATTCAAACGTGTGTGTGTGTATGTGCGCACATGCAAGGGGTTCTACGATTTTGATTCTGACTGCATTAATTTTACAGACCAATTGGAGAATATTGAATGCATGAAGATATTGAATCTTCCAACACATAAATATTTCTCTATTTAATTTAGGGTCTTCTTTTGTTTCTAAACAAAATCAATTACATTACTATATACTATTGCCAAAACCTAAATATAAAACTTGAGAAAAATATTATTTATAAATAGTATCAATTGGTATTAAATATCTGACAATACATTTAATAAAAATTTTATAAACCTCAGCACTTAAAAATACAAAATATTCAGAGAAACAAAAGAAGACCCCCAATTTTTAACATTCCTAAATTTTGCCCGGCAAGGTGGGGCATGCCTGTAATCCTAGCCCTCTTGGAGGCCAAGGTAGGTGAATTACCTGAGTTCAGGGGTTCGAGACCAGCCTGAGCAAGAGCAAGACCCTGTCTCTACTAAAGGTAGAAAAACTAGACAGGCCTGGTGATGGGCACCTCTCGTCCCAGCTGCTTGGGAGGCTGAGGCAAGAAGGTGCTTGAGCCCAAGAGTTTGAGGTTTTTGTGAGATACGATGCCATGGGGAACTCTACCCAGGTAGAAAGAGTGAGACTCTGTTTCAAAACACACACACACACATTGCTAAATGTACTATTTACTTCAAATCATGAAAATAACCTTAAAAATAGACAAAGAGCTAGAGTAAGGGTCCCAAAACTCTGTGAAGGAACAGTAAAAATAACAGTAATCAGACACTGTGAAGGAACACACTTAGCTAAAACAGAGATAATGATCAGCCACTGTCTCCTTGAAAATAGTCACTGTCCTCTTGTTTATTTCTCTATAATTGTTACTCTAGAGGGTGCAGCTGGTAGTTATAAAGATTCTCAATTTTTCTCCATAGAAAACATCACCTGTTTGAAATCTAAGGTTAGTTTTCAGATATGTTCTAGATCCTGCCTTTCAGTGGATTTACTAACCCACCCAGGCCAAGGAAGTAACTGAACTGGTCTTGGACCCCCACCCAGGGAACTGATTCCAGTGGATTTGCTGACCCAGCCAGAGTTTCCTGATGCTGATTCTGCCTCTCAACCAGCCAATTAGCAGACCCTGATTGCCTAACCCTCTGTCTTTAAGAACTCTGTCCTCTCAATTCTCAGGAGGTGAATTTAAGAAATTTCTCCCATCTCCCCACTTAGCACTATGCAGAATAAACTCTCTGCTGTGAACCCTGCCGTCTCTGAGTATTGGCTTTCTCTGGGGAAGCAGGCAGATGAAGTTGGTTGGGCAGCAACTATACCTTATTGGTTGGTGTGGTTGATTTTTCTATGAAGGCAATCATCATCATATGCTCTTCAAATAATAATAGTTTTATTTCTTCTTTTTCATTCTTAATTTTTTTAACCTCATCACACTAGCTATAACCATTAATACAACATGAACTAAGCATTGTGATAGCTGGCTTCCTTTCCTAGATCAAATATCAGAGAAAAAATTAAGTTTAATGACTTTTTACAATAAATATTTATCAAATTAATTTTTTATATCTATTGAAATAAAAACACGATGTTTCTCCTCTATTCTGGTCTTAAATGTCGGGCATGTGAACTAAGAAAAACATCACTTTGCATGTGTGGGAAAATATAGATGTCATAAGATAAACTGTAGAGCGCAGTAGAGAGAACTTTAGTTAGGTTAAGAGCGTCATTATAATTTGGCCTATGCAAGAGGCACATAGGAAGAGAACCTTGGGTAAATGAGGAACTAAATAGGAACAAAGTGTTATTGAATAGCACTGTTAGGTGTCATAAAAATTAAGAAGTCCCAATTACTTGTTCTTTAAATACCTAAGACAAAATATTCAAAGCCAAAATAAAAATCCTGACATAATAATCTTGAATTAAAGATACTGAATATTGCTCTAAGTCAACAGAAACTAAAATTAAACTTCTTTAAAATTAAATCAACTACTCAGCCTGTATTGGGATTCAAATAAGTTGAAACAAAGACATTAACTGCTAAGCCAGAGTCAGACTCTTTAACAGGAGTTGATTATATTATTTGATTATTTGTGGACATTTTATAAATATTGGCTCTTAAAAGTGTGGTAGAAGAGATTATATATTCTAAATGACTGGCTAAATGATTATTTGAATAACTTTCTAGAGAGAAGAAATTATTAAGAATGAAAAGAAGAGCAAGGTTATACTCCACATGCTTCTTTATGAAATAATGGATATTTCAATATAAATTCTGCTTTCTGTTCCATTATAGCCAATGGATTAAAATGCATAGAAGCAAGGTCAAGGAAAAGAAGCTATGTTCTGTAAAATAATTTTAAAATATGTAGTCTGAGCTAAATTTGAGGACCATGACCTTGAGTCATACCCAAGAAGCCCTGAGCAAGTACATTTGCTGTGGTGGGGTTATAGTTTGTTTTTATACATTTCAGGGAGACAGGAATTATAGGTAAGTCATAAATCAGTATGTGGAAGACATACATTTGCTTGGTCCAAAAAGATGGAACGTCTCAAAGCTTGGGCTTATAGGGTATAGGTGGGTTTAAAGATTCTTCAGTTGAAAATTGGCTGAAAGGGTTAGGCTCTGTCTAAAAGTAGAGGAGTCAGTGGAATGCTTGAGTGAAGATAAAAGTACATTCATCAGAGACAACTATAGGATTTACCACTAGACTCAAGTGGTTTGCTATGTGCACTGAGAACCAGCAGGTATGTCTTGCATACACTCAGTAATGAGTCACAAAGGACATCTCTGAGAAGGGAAGAGGCCAGGATGAGCATGTCTAATCGCATTTCTGATGGCTAGCACCTCAATTTTGGAGTATCCTCTTGGCCCAGAGCCGATCCAGTCAGTCAGCCACTAGGGGGCGCCTTAAGATTTAATTTTTGGTTAACAGTAATTGCAAATACATAGTATTATACCAATGTAAGCAATAATTATTATTACAGATAAAATAACTATCCATGTTTGCCCTCAAGATGATGACAATAAACAAAGCCTTTGGTCTATTACTTACGGTTTGAGCAGAGAAGAGAAGTAATACGGAGTAAAGGATTTATAGAGATTTAAGGTGATGCAGGGTCGGATTGGTTAAGCATTTTATTACAGCTGTTGTTTTTTAATTTGTTGTTCAGCCTGTAGGCGGCATGGCAGTAAGTATTAAAGAAAAGATAGACTTGAAGTTAGGGAGAACAAAGGTAAACTGAAACCTTTAATGATGACCTGGAATTAGAAGGTCAACCTAGAACTTCATCTTTTATCAAATCCCAGCTTCTAACTTTGGTGATACAGTTGACCTACTAGAAAAGCTGGTGCCTTTTTAAACATGAAGCTAAATATGCCTAAGAGTTAGAGAAACTGAAGGAATGCAATCCATGTTGAGTTCAGGTGGGGCTGGGGTCTGGGGGTGCATACAGAAAGTTGCCTCTCACCATGGAGAACTAGGAATAGGGGGATGACCTGTACTGGTTTGCCAGGACTGTGAAATTTCCTGAGACAAAGGATTTACAATAACTGAACTGGTACATTCCTAGTTAAACCAGAGGCACTGGACATTACCCCAAAAGTTTGCTGAAAAAATCAATTCACAATAGAAGCAGATTAATGACAGAAAGGTTTATTTACCATGTACATGCAGAGAATCACGGAGTGATTACCCAAATCCCAATGAAGTTCAGATTTTTTTATACAGGGCTTTCAGAGGGGAAGAGGGGGATGAGGAGTGTAGGTAACTCTGTTCAAGGGGGATGGTTGCTAGGGAGGATGAATAGATGGAAGAAAGAAATTGATCTTTAAATTAACCTGAGAGAGAAGTGTCATGTTTCACATGATTTGGGCCAGGTCTGGTTGCTCTCTTGATCTTCTTTCCTGCAATATATTGAGATCACGGGGAGAGAAAGGGAAATTCATTGCCCTGTTTGATTTTTGATCAGGCCATTTTGGTTTATGTAGATTGAGGGAAAGCCTCCTCCAAGGGGCTATTAATCTCCAACAACCTTTAATTCAAAATACTCTTTCCACCAAGGAGTCATATTTTGGGTTGGAATTTACTAAGCTCTTCATTTTCCTAGCAGGACATTCTAAATAATGGTCTTAATCTAGTGAAAAGACTTCCATTACATGGACCTTTCGATTATAAACATGGCAGCTGCTTCACATTCACCTTCCAAGTCTCATGCAAGTTGTTTTCATGGTCATTTCTACCAGGAAAGGTAGACAATTTTCAAAAATGTAATTTCCATTTAGCTAAGTTGACACAGTAGTACAATCTTTTTATAAGTAGCCATTGGGAATTCTTTTGATTTGATTTTATATTCCAGAATGATTTGTAGCCTTCTTTACATAACAGTTGTGTTACAGAAAATTCACAAGGAATCCAGCTTTTCATAAATATAAATACTCTGATTGATTCAAAGACACACACAACTATCCTAGCAAAACACTTCTAGTAGCTGGTAATGTGTGTAATTTCTACAAAAGAATTTAACATTCCAAATTTTCTTTGAATATATCTTTACTTTTAGAGAAGATAATGTATACAAATATCTTGCTTCATTCAATCTTCCTTCATTATTTTCAAATATTTGGATTCTTTAAATTAATTTTTCATTTTTAGTTACTATCGACATATAACAGTTGTGCATATTTTAGGGTACACATGATGTGTCGATATGAGCATATAACGTATTGTGTAGTCAAGTAGGAGTAGTTGGGCTTTTCATCACCTCAAGCATTTATCGTCCCTTTGTGTCAGGAATGTTACAATTTTGCTCTTTTAGTTATTTTAAAGTTGTATTTTTATTTTAACATGAAAAAATAAATAAAAGGACAATTTGGTGTTTCTCATGCCCAATAGGCTTATCATGGTCTCTGATTTTATGAGCCTTTAATAAACTTCCTTCTGTTAAGTTGTTACAGAGTATAAAGAAGGAATTTGTTACAAACAAACAAACAAAAAAACAGAAAACATAATGACCTTTTCAAATCCTGTTGCTTCCTTTACAGTTTGCATTTCTGGGAATGGCAGCCTCATTTATCAAATCACCTAAGCCAGAAATCACAAAATCTCTGTTTTCTCTCCTCTTCTCATTACATTGAATTAATCAAGAATATTTGAATGCTTGATATGTTTAGCACTCATTATAATTGCTCTTTTTTCTATCACACTAATGTAACTGCCTTTATTATTTTCCAGTTGAACCGCTGCAGTATTTTCCTGGTTGGAGTGCCTGAGTTCAATTTGCTCATGTTATCATTCTTCATCTGTCTTGTTGTATGGTATCTGCTACGGAGCAAAGTATATAAGAAAGGGGAGGGAAAGTGTTAGGTGGTTTTAAAAATTTGAGCGGTAGGATAAGATTTCCTGTAAAAGTAACATTTAAAACAGTCATGGAAAGAGGCTGGAGAGTATGCAATGAAGATATTTAGGGAATGAGTATACCAGGCAGAGGAAACAAACGGCAAGTGTAAAAACCCTCGTTATCAGAGACAGGTGCACTTTCTTATCCCGATATTGATCTGGGTTAGTTACCAGTTTTCTTTCATATAGGGAGTTTAAGCTATTCTTGTAGAGTAAGCTTTGTTTTAAGGCTTCTGAGAATTACATTTTGCCTCCTGGAAATCCCCATGGACAGGTTGCATCATCCTTCTAAGTGACATGAAGTGTCAGCCCATGAGATGTTTGAATGGGCCTTACAGAGATCATTCATGTGTTAACCACACGTCTCTTATGCTATATTGCACCTAATGTATACATACTTCACAGACTTTTATTCACTATGTCCACTGGGAATACATGCAAACATTGATAGGATAATTATGATATTTTACATTCATGTTTTGACAAACAAGATATCCTGATTCTTTGATACCCACTATTTAGTGCTATTAAAGTCTTCAAAGGGAGATAACCAAACACAACAAAGAAGTTCACCCAGAAAAACAACTGTAGAATATGAAAGCTAAGTTCTATGATAAACGTTATCTTTAGGAATTGATATTTATGATTGGCGAATATAATTTTTAAGGATGACAGGGATTTGCTAAAGACTTTTAAAAAGAGAGAGAAGTGTAGGTGTGCCAGAGTTTTCAGGTAAAAAAATGTTCAGGCAATATTTAGTGATATATACTATGAACCTCTGTGGGAGGGTATCTATTGATTTTTCTAGCTGGAAATGAAAAAATGAAACTGGGAATCTGTTACAAATGAAGACAGTTAGAGAATGTTGACACACAGATAAATTATTATTATTATTTGATAATTTTATTTTTTAAAATTGACATGTTGTCCAATTGACCTTTCTGGGGAGCAAAGACCTGTGGATTTTATCAGATATATAGACTGATACAAACACCACCAGAAACAGGATGCAGGATGTCTTGTCACCCCCAAATTTCCCTCACAGTATCCTTAGTAGTTCTCATCTCCCCTGCCCACGAACTCTTGGATTTGCTGTTATGATTTGGGGTTTTCTAATGTTCTCTTTTGTAGAATGTTACAAAAATGGAATCATATTATTTAAAGCTCTGAGCCTGGTTTCCTTCCCTCAGCATGATGCCTTTGTGTTTCCTTGGTTATGCCAGATATCAGTGAATCATTTATTTTTATTGATAAGTGGTATTCCATTGAATTGACGTATAACAGTTTATCTGTTCATTAGTTGGAAGATGTGTGTGTGTGTGTGTGTGTGTGGATTGTTGCTGGTTTTTAGAACTTACATAGCTGCTGTCAGGATCCAGGTATATTTTTTGTGTGAACATAAGTTTTTATTTATTTAGGAAAAAAAAAAAAACAGAAGTAGGATTTCTGAGTCATGTAGGGGGTTTGTGTTGAACTTCATAAGAAATTGCAAGACTGTTTTCCAGACTAACTGTATCATTTTGTATTCTTAATAGCAATGTATGAAACTTACTTTTCATCCTTGCAGCATGAGATTGTCAGAATTTCTGTCATTCTTATCACCGTATGATGGTATTGCATTATGGAGTCTTAAAATTATGTGTGTGTGTATTTTTAAATAATTGTACTTTCACATGCAGTTGTAAGAAATAATAAAGAGAGATGCTACCTACCCTTCATCTGTTTCCCCTCAATGGCAACTATCTTGTGTCACTACAAAACAATGTCATAACAGGAAAATGATATTAACTAAATCAATATCATATAAATCAAATCAGTTAACTTTATTCAGATTTTCAGTTTTGTATGACTCATTTGTGTGTATTGAGTTTAAAGTAATCTTATAACACGTGTACATTTATGTGACCACTGCTTCAGTCAAGGCACAGTACGGTTTCATCATAGAGATCTTTTTTTTTATTATTTCATGTTATTACAGAGGGACACATGTTTTGGTTACATAATTTGCTTTAGTGTATTTCAGGTTAAAGTTAAATTTCCCTTCTGGTCTCTTTAATTACCCTTTTATAGCCACAGTCACATCTCTTCACTCCCTAATCGCTGGCAACACTCATTTCTCTATGACTTTTCTGTAAATTTTTTATGTCAAGAATGTCATATAAGTTGAGTAATATGATATGTAACATTTTGAGATTGGCTTTTTTCACGTAACATCAGTCCCTGAAATCCATTAAGGCAGTTATGGGCATCAATAATTTATCCCTTTTTCTTGGTGAGTAGTAGTCTATGATATGTTTTTACCACAGTTTAACCATTCACTCCTGGAAGAATATTTGGGACTGGGCATATTATGCATATAGCTGTGAAGAACTTTTGTGTAAAACCTTTTATATCTCTGGAGTAAATGCCCTAAAGTGCAATTGCTAGATTATATGTTAAGAACATAATTAGTTTATAAGAAATTGCTACACTATTTTCCAGAGTAATGTAGCAATTTTACATTCCCACCAGCAAGGTGTGAGTGATATACAATGTGCTCACATCCATGCCCAAATATCACGCTATCACTAGTTTTTTTATTCTTATGTAAGCGCAGTGATCACTCACTGTGGTTTTAATTTGCATG
This sequence comes from Nycticebus coucang, assembly GCF_027406575.1. NCBI lineage: Eukaryota > Metazoa > Chordata > Mammalia > Primates > Lorisidae > Nycticebus > Nycticebus coucang. Next base: position 112,710,590 of record NC_069787.1, on the reverse strand, counting down.
TCCTCCTAATGATTGCTGATGTTGAACATCACTTCATGTGTTCATTTGTTATCTGTTTATTTCTGTTTATTCTCTTTGGCAAAGTGTCTAAGTCTTTTGACTATTTTTTAAATTGTGGTGGTTTAATTTAATAAAATTGTGAGAGCTCTTCATATTTGCTGGACATAAGACCTTTAACAAAAAGTGATCCACAAGTATTTTTGCACCAGTCTGTAGCACATCATTTCATTCTATTAAAATTATTTTCTGTAGTGACAAAAAGTTTTTAACTTTGATTAATTCCCACTTCTCAGTTGTTTCTTATATGGATCTTGCTTCTGGTATTATGATGAAACACCTTGTGTCTAAGTCTAAGTCATGAGGATTTTCTTCTGTGTTTTCTTATAAATGGTTCACGGTTTTATAGTTTTACATTAAGATCTGTGTTTTATTTTGAGCATAAATTTTCATAAATGGTGTGAGATTTAAGTCAAGGATTACTTCTTTTGCATATGGACGCCAACATCATTTGTTGAAAAGAGTGTCCAATGCCGGGTTCAAACCCAGCCCCAGCCAAAAACTGCAAAAAAAAAAAAAAAGTTTTAGTTAAAAAAAAGCATTTGTTTCTAGATAGGATTGAGTAAGTGAATTCAACCCTAATCCTCCTGATATCTACAAACAAAAACAACAGAAGAACCTTGGGTAAAATTTATAAGGCAACAAACAAATGTCTCAAAGATGTGAGAAGGCAGACTGGCTAAGAATCTGGAGACTTGCAGAACGTGCTGGTGAGTACCCCTGGGTATCCTGGGGCTATTTTCTTTTCTGTATATCCTACTCCAGGTGCTAGGGAAACCTGAAATCCAGAAAGCCAAGGGCACAGGTAAATACATCTACAATAAAAGCATTCTCTTGTCAACCCAAGCAAATGACCAAGGCAAAAATCTCAAGCAATGGAGGTTTATTAAGCCAAGATTTTGAGGACATGCACAGGAAAAACATAAACTGCACACAAGCTATGGTTGCTTTTCTGAAGGGGAAGTTAGACCTTTAGCATTTTAAAGGCATTCAGAGAGAAGAAATGCTCAGAGGGTAAGAGGGGTGTATGAGGCAAAGTGGTTCCATTCTTGTGATGCATAAGAAATCTACATTTAACATAAAATAAGGGAGTAAAGGAAGCATCAATTATGTAGACATCCCTTGGCAGGTGGAAGAATGTCTTATTTTGTCTTATCTCCAGTTCTGTTACTGGTAAGATAAACTTATAATTCAGTAGTAGAGAGAAATTGAATAGTCTTTAGTTTCAGATGCTAGATAGCAGGGCAATTTACATGCCCCTGCTTATGGGGAGTTAGCAAGAAAATTATTTTAATGATCTGTGGAGACAGTTCTTCACAGGTGCCCAGGCCTTTTACCTTCTCTTTTGCATAAGAAGTAGAGTAGCCTCGAGACTGTGATTTTTCTTTTTACACTCTGCAGTCAAAGCACCAGGGAAAGATTTCACCGTGCCTTTATTCTATGCATTTGCTATGAAAAAAGGTGCTCCCGGCCCCTCCAGTGTGGATGGGAAAGCGGTGCCCAGAGCACTGTCGACCATCACCCCCGTAACACTAAGGGGCTGTTCTTGCCCATAATTTCAGGCTCCTTACTAACCAAATGAGCTTGATATTTTACACATATTCTTGAAAATGTAGGCGTTTCCTTCTTCTGTAAATAGGCAATGTTCAGATAAAGCTATGATGATAAAGCCTTTGGTGAATGTTTCCTAAAAGCATTCAAATAATTGACTCTATAATAGGACTCCGTCTTTATTCTCCTCTCCTCTTCCCCTCACTGAAGCAGCTCCAGGCGCACAGCCTCCCTTCCCAGACACCTCCCGGCTTTTGCATTCATTGCGGCCTACATGCCGGGGCCACTAGATAACTAGGCAGTATGTTCCATGATTTCATTAAAGTCTTGCTTCAAATATTAATAACCAGCCTTGCCCTACATGAGAGCAGGCTTTTGTCTACTGTCTTCACAGTTATAATCCCAACACCCCAAAGAGGACTTGGCATAGATAGTGGGTCCTCAAACAAATATTCCCTCAACAAATAAATGTTTGTTGATGGAATGAATTGCAAGTGTTGATATCAACAATAGCTATAAGGATTTTTAAAATCAAAAGTTTAAGGTGGCAACATGAAGTAAGAATGAAAAACAGTTAATTGTACTTCTTTGTTTAAATATCACTTTTTATGTTGATCATTATATATACATGTATGTGTACATATAACAACTGCACGTCCTTGATGGAGATATTGAAGAGCATTTTAAAGTTGTTTTTCATGTGGATAATATACATTCCTTCTTAACATTTATTTGTATATGTTATATATTTTCTGATCTATGGAAAATGGAATCAGCCTATCTGTATAACATTTAACTGGTTGTTCTTTGTATATATGAAATGTATGGAATGATGTATATTAATTTTCTATGTGGGTAATTATTTGGTTTAAAGGTATTTTCTGTGGAATTCCATAAAATTTAGGAAATAAATTAGTAATATTTACAAATAAAATTGGTAAATAAGCACCACTTACCCCTGCATTTTCAATGGTATTGCTTCTGCAATATTAATGGTAGAGGCAGTGACACTTTAACCAGAATAAAATGAAAAGGCCAGCCTCTGGATTGAATTAGATATTGACTTGAGAAATGTTAGTCATTTCCTATGTAATGTGACACTTTAAATTTGTGAGGTTTATCAAAGGTCTTTTTTATTTTTTTCAGGTTCCAAATGGGTTTTTATTTTCTATTTTTGATGACTATAAATAAGCGTCTCCACTCTGGAGAGGAACGTTAGCACTGCTCATTTTCATGACTAGGGCATGGCTTTTCTGAAGTCGTCAACAACAGGGCAAAAACTTAGGAAAAAACGCCAACCTTAATGTTGGAATTCAGTTTTTTATACAAAGTCCCTTGTAAAAACAAAACAGAAGTAAAATACCAAAAAAGGAGGGGCAGAGCAAAATTTTGAAAAGAAAAAAGAAAGGAAATGGAAATAAGACGGCTTATTGGTTCTCAGCTTCGTCCAGGGTCTCAGCCTCCAATCTAGCTTTTCAGCTACTTTTTCGGCATTATCGTTTTTGCCCGATCCTGTTTTCTCTCTCCTCGATGTCTTTCCTGCATTCGTCAAACTTTGCTGTGAATTTCTGTGCATTCTCGCATTTAGGACGCGGATGGCCAGCAGCTCCGCCTGGGACACTTGCGGGCAGGGGCGCTCGGGACCCCGGGTCGGTCCCTGCGCGCGTCGGGCTCCGGCTCCGTCCCCGGGGCGAGGAGCGGCCGCGCAGATCTGCAGGGTCCTGTCCCTGCTCCCGAGGAGGCGGAGGGTCCCTTTCTCCTGGTGCTTCCGGAGCTTGACAAAACCAGCGCCTCGTTCGTTCCCTTAGCAGTAAATCGGAATAGCTTTGCACTCACTTTAAAAAGCTTCTCTTCATCTTCCTGCAACGTTTTAACTTCTTGCTCAGGAAGAGAAAGTATTGGCTCAAACTGCGGGTCTTATTTCCTATAGTTTTTCTCTGTTCTCGTCGTAAATAGCAAACACTTTGTATCTCCTTGTGTATATTCTCGTTTATACACATCGTGTTCTTGTATGTGCTTACATATGTATACCTAGTACATGGCAATCTGTTATGGAATATTAATGCATATATGCTCACACATTTCAATAGTGGGATATCTTATAGGACATATCTAACAGCATGAATTTCTGACTAGTCTAAAGCATAAATAAGTAAAACCCAATAAAGCTCTGTCAATTGAAAACTGGAAGAAAATGTTTAATTTTTATTCACACAACTGTGAAAGACATAGGAATTTGAATAGATATATATTACATATAATATGTGTTTTCTTAAGTTCATCAGTGTGTGTAGTCTATTGCAATTCCACTCAAGGCTGCATCTAGTAACAGGGAATAATGTTTTTATTTCTCCCTCCCTCCACTTCCTTTTTATCATTCCTTCATCACAAAATGATTTCAAAGTCACTGGGTGAAATTCTTATTTACATCCCTTCAACAAGACATGTTATTTGGTCTTCTCACTTAGCACACTGTGTGCTCTTTGTATATAAAAATATTTAATTTTAAAAATGTCTAAATTAATTTTTTAAAAAACTCCTGAAACTCAGCACACAAAACTCCTGAAAGTGATCAGAAAATATAGTGATGTGTCAGGTTATAACATCAATGTTCACAAATCAGTAGCCTTTTTTATATGTCACTAATAGCCACTAACAGCCACATTGAGAAGCAATTCAAGGATATAATTCCATTCACAGTGGTTTCAAAGAAAATGAAATACTTTGGAATATACCTAACAAAAGAGGTGATGGATCTCTCACAAAGAGAATTATGAAATCCTAAGAAACAGCAGAATACATTAACAAATGGAATAACATACCTTGCTCTTGGCTGGGAAGAATCAACATGGTTCAAATGTCTATTCTATCCCAAAGCAATCTAGATTCAGTGCAATCCCCAGAAAATACAAATATAATATTTTGAAGAACTTGACAAACTAGTATTTTGTTTTGTATGAAACTAGAAAAAAAACAATATAGTTAATGCTGTTCTTAGTAATGAAAAACAAAGCAAGAGGCATCACTCTAGCAGTCTTCAGATTATATTACAAGTCCACAGCAATCAAAACAGCATGGCACAAAAATAGAGACATAGAGATATGGAACAGAATCAAAAACCACGAGATGAAACCAGTTTCTACTTGCCATCTGATCTTTGATAAATCAAACAAAAGAACACAATAGGGGAAAAGAATCCCTATTCAACAAATGGTGCTGGGATAACTGGATAACCACGAGTGAAAGGACCAGCACTTTTCACCACTTCTAAAAATTGTTTCAAGGTGGATAAAAGATTTAAATCTAAGACATTAAATGATAAAAATATTAGAAGAAAATGTGAGAAAAACTCCTGATGATGTTGGGCTGGGGAAAGATTTTATGACAAAGAATTTAGTGGCAATTGCAACAACAACAATAAACAAATGGGACTTAGTTAAGATGAAAATCTTCTGCACAGCTAAGGATACAACAAATAAAGGAAAAAGACAACATTCAGAATGGGAAAATATATTTGCAAGGTATGAATCTGACAAAGGATTAATAATAGAGAGCTCAACTTAATCAACAAAAAAAGAGGAAACAATCCCATCTACCACTGGGCAAAGGATATAAACAGAAGCTTCTTTGATGAAGACCAACGAATGGGTAACAAACATTTCAAAACAATGCTCATCATCCTTTATCATCATAGAAATGCAAATTAAAACCACCCTGAGATATTACCTAATCCCAGTAAGAATAGCCCACATTACAGTCTCAAACCTGTTGCTGCTGAGGATGCAGAGAGAGGGGAACACTTTTACACTGCTGAGAGGACTGCAAACTAATACAACCTTTCTGGAAGGTAGTTTGGAGAATCCTCAAAGAACTCAAATTAGACCTCCCATTTATGCTGTAATCCCATGATGAGGCACCAGAAGAAAAAAAAATCATTTTGTCAAAAGGACACTTGCACTAGAGTGTTTATTGCAGCTCAATTTACAATTACCAAAATTTGGAAACAGCCTAAATTCTCACCAACTCAGTAATGGATTAACAACCCATGGTGTGTGTATGCTATTTAGTCTTTAAAAAGATGGAGACTTTACATCTTTTATATTAACATGGATAGAGTTGGAACACATTCTTTTTAGTAAAGTATCGCAAGAATAGAGAAGCAAGAATCCAAAGTACTCAATTCTGTTATGAAGCCAGTAGATGAGATAATACACACCCACATGAGAGGAAAATTCAAGGGCACAGTGTTGGGGTGCAGGGAACACCTCTTGGGGGTGGGACACAATCAAAAGAGGGACTTTACCTAACAAATGCAACACTGTAACCTAACTTCTTTGTACTCTTCATTAATCTGAAACAACAAAAAATTAATTTTTTAACTTTGAGGTGTACAGTTTGGCCTATTAGTAAATAATTGAGTGGATTTTGTGTTCATAGGTTTTTTAAAAAATGTTCTTTCTAAATGTTAAAGTAATATATACCAAACAATCAAAATTTTGAATCCAATGAAGTCAGGTATTAAAGACATAGTTAATAAATACGGTATAGGTAGATATTGGGATATTGTGTAATTATTAAAATGTATTTTACAAATATTTAATAATCTTATAAAATATAAGATGGCAAATTAAAAAGGTTATAAAGCTGCATATATAGTACAATTTATGCCTCAATAATATGCATGTATTATATAAGTATTTGAGTATTTATGTGTGCATGGATAGAATATGTGGAGAATACATGGATGTTAAACTTTCAGCCACAATTGGGGGTAGGTTTCATCTTTGAGTTCTCTGAGCTTTGGAAGGTCAAAGGCTCACTAAAATGTTCTTTCTAAAGTTATTAACTGTTCCACAATCAATGATAATATTTAATATACTGTTTTGAATTACATATAAGCACCATCTCATACAAAGTGTGTTATTTGAGATTTGTTGTTTATATCTGAGTCTCCACTTTCAAATATAACTCAGCATCCCTTTTGTACCTTCTGTTATATGGTAAAATTCTATGAGGGCAAGTGTGAATGTGTTGTTTATTATAATCGTCAAAGGTAACAGTAATTACTAATTTCAAAAAATGTAATTCCATAGATACAACCATTTATTAAGAACATTCAAATGTTAAAATTTATAGGGAGTGAAACGATAATAGAAATGCTAAAAGAGGGGCAGATAACTTTAGGAAGTCAGCTAGATAATGTTAGTAAGACGATAACTATTTTTCAACCAACTAATTATAAAACTATAAATAATATAATGCAGAATGACAGACTTACATTAAAATGCCAGTGTCATATTCTGTAGGTTTTTCTTTCTTCTTTTCTTTCTTTCTTCTTTTTTTGCAGTTTTTGGCCAGGGCTGGGTTTGAACCCACTACCTCCAGTATATGGGGCTGGCACCCTACTCCTTGAGCCACAGGCATTGCCTGATTCTGTAGTTTTTGGTGTATAATGAAATCTATACATTAAATAATATAAGAACATGACATAATTGTTCAACATTTATTCCCATTTAGCTCAAGTCTTTCCAACAAAGAACTTATTTTGTAATTTCTTGCTTACTGTGAATATAAACTAAAAGTGGAATGACAACTCTGTCACTTCAGAATGTCTTAAGAAGAACAAAAAAATAATGTGATGATAAATCATTTTTGATACAGATTAGAAGAATAGCATACAGAGAACAAAGAAACTAATGGAGTGTTAGGGTATAAATTATTTATCTCCAAATATCTTGCTTCTTCATTGACATAACTTAAATGTGACCGTCTATTCTGTGTTGTCGGTGTGCGGTAAACTGACTGCAGCTGCAATCCAGGAGCTGACAGGGAAGGGAAATTATTATTCCTGTACCATAATGGTAAAGCTTTAAGAATTTGCCACTAAATTCTTTAAGAATCCAATTATAATTTTCATTTTGTTATTTTGGTAATGTTATTTATATTTTGCATCAGAAGATCATTCAGAGTGGAAAATATGTGTTACACAAAATATTGTAATAGCCTCTGGCTTTTCAGCACTTAAAGAAAATGTATGTTCAGAGCATCAGCAAATATAATTATCTTAGCACAATATAAGGAAATTCAGGAAATAACTAAATCACTCATCTGCTCTGTCATCTCTGAATCTCCATGTGAGTTTTAGTTCTTTATTCTATTTTGACTTTATGAGGTTACTATTTGGATATGTGACTATATTAATTAGAAAGAGCCAATATCAATAAAAATTAATAGTGTTTTGGAATACAAAGGTCTGTTTTCAAAGTAGAAGGAAATTCCATTTTATTGATGTTTGACAGTGCAGTGAACCATATCCCCAATATCCTCTATAACTATGTTGAGAAAAATTCTGATAAAACAGGAGCATAGGGTGGGACTCTGTATCAACAACAGTAACAATAAAAAAAAATGTTATTCAAACAACATGTATGTATAGATTACAAATCATATGGTAATTATTATATTAGATATTGAGGAAGCAGAAGTGAATAGTATTTTTGAGCACTCACTATAGGCTAGATTAAACCAAATGCATTATGTACTTTTCAGTACTCAGAGAGAAAACATTTTAGGTAATTCAATAACACGAAGAAAGATACAGTAGAAGGCTGACTTTGTACAGAAGTCAGGAAATATTTTTTGGTAGACACAATGGTGAATCCACCATTTCTATTATTTCCTTGAACATATTTTCAGATTTTATTTATTTATTTATTTATTTATTTTTTTTGTGTGTGTGTTTTTTTTTTGGTCAGGGCTGGGTTTGAACCCACCACCTCTGGCATATGGGACCGGCGCCCTACTCCTTGAGCCATAGGCACGGCCCATATTTTCAGATTTTAAATCTTGACAGCTGGGATGTTCGTTATTCAATGACTTTATATTAGACATGGATTCTGATATGGGCACATTAAGGTGTTACATAATAAATAGAGCACCCAGGGAAGGTTGATGACAAATAATTAACAAAGTGGGAAATGGAATGAGAATAATGCCCCATAAATATTTTGGCATACATTTTTCCTTTTTATTTTTTTCTACCATTACAATGAGGTAGGTTAGTGAAGAGGTGTTTCTATTTACAGATAAGGATACTCTAAGAGAAAGAGTAATTTTCCAAGGCTCCCTAGCTACATACCAGAAGAGAAGAGATTCTAAACCACTGATATTTTGAGCCAACACAAGTCAGATTTTTATAGAGCTTTACAGCTGTTTCTTAAAGATTTTTCAGCCATCAGACCATTTTACTTTCCACAAGAAAACTTACTAAATTCAATGGCTAGAACATTTTCACTTTTAAAATTATCTACCGCTTTGGCATTGTGTCAAAGTTTGATTTTTGAGAGCAAAATAATAAAAAATGTATGTAAGCATTTACTTGTGTTTGGATCAGTTATTACAGGAGGACAGTTAGAATTATCTGTCTGGCATTAAAATCTATTTATTGATTGTTATACTAAAAATGTTTCAGAGAAAGTCGCTGATGTGCTATATCACTGTTATATTGAATACTAGATTTTTTATTTCATGCTATATCACTGTTATATATTGAATACTAGATTTTTTATTTCATGCTCCCTTTTAATCAAGAGAAGTATAATATTTCTTATAGTCAAGCAGCTTAATATTGGAGTTAAACCGCACATTTCACAGAATTTAATCATATAATTTATTCTACCCATAAATTTGGGTTTTTAGTACATTACTTTTATGAAATTCACCTTTTAGATGCCAGTTTCTGAGGGGAAAGATTGCGCAGCGGTGAATTTCAAAATAACCATTAGAAGCCAGAGTTATGAGAAACTCTAAGACTCACTTTGTAAGTCTAATATTAGTGTCAGGGCTACTCTAAGATGAAGACTTCAGAAGCAAAAGGTTATGCCTTACCTTCTTTGGTCCTCTTACCTCTCAGTGCCATACTTTCCTATGGAAACCAGCATTTGTTTCCCCCAAGGCAGCTCATAAAAGCCAGAACCTCTTTTCCTAAAAAACAATTATAAAACCTAAAATTATTCTGTGTGAAAACTGGCCATCAAGAAACTATCTGACTTACTTATTTGGCTGAAGATCATAAGACCCTCATTCCCATGATGGTCCTGCATCGATACAAGCAGGAAGGAAGGAAGGTTTGCTCAGAGAGGTTGGAAGCATCTGGACAGCCAAGCTTACTGGTTTCCCCTACTCACTCTATCGGCATTAGGTCATAGCTTTTTATCCAATCCTATTTCTACAGAGCTCTCCATACTTTCTGGAATCTAAGCATAAGACTTGACAATTTCCCCTAAGGTTCTTTTATGAGCATGTTAAATAAATTTGTAGACAGTTCTACTATTAATGAATCTGCTTTATATCAGTGGGTTTTCAGCTAAACCTTAGAGACCAAGGACCTTGACTCCTACATTAGAGATTGAAACAAAAGCTTGTAGTACTTATGGAGATATATGTACACAGATTGTGGGTGTGTGTGTCGGGGGCAGGGTGAACACGTGGGGCACAAAGATTCTAGAATGAAATTATTTTACTGTAAATTCTTTCTCTGCCATTATGGCCCAGAAACACATAGGTGGATAGGAATATATCTTTTGCAGTGCACAGTTCTAAAGAACAGTATTGTGGAGAGAAAAGAGGGAAAAGATACCACTTCCAGATTGGCGCTGCTAATCCCCACTCTGTTCCTGGGATTAAATAATTTGAAGATAAGAGATTAGGTTTTTGACATGCAAAGTAAATCATTGACAATTGGCACATTGTTGGATTAGTCAACTGCAAAAAGGACCACTTTGTAAATTCTAGAGAGCTGCAAAAATGTGTTTTATTATTAGAGCTGATACCAGGATTTCATGGAACGCCAAGCACGTGAAATTTGGGATTTCTTACTGTAAAGTTTTCTTCATCATCTACCTTCCTTCTGCATCAAAGAATCACTATTCCCCTCTTAACCACCCCTGGAAAAACAGATGAATTATTTCTCTGTCACTCTCTTTAACCTGGTATTTCTGACCAGAAGGCTGAATATGGAATGGAGTCAAAATTCTACCAAGAACACCCAGAGGTTAAAATGTTGTGAAAATATGAGACGTGCATGGAAAAAACAAGCTAAACTGAAAACAGGCATTGGAGTAAGGTGATAATATTTTGGGGTTTTAACTAAATGCTATTTATAAAATTCATATAATACAGTTTCTAGAATAGAAATTATATAAATCAAGTAAGAAAAAATACTTAAATCTTTAAAATGTATCAATGTTGCTTTGTGAGAAAGTTTTTGAATAGAAACTAAACACAATATCATAGCTAGATATTGAATTATAGTAATTACATCTTCTCCCTTTTCTTTATATTTTAAAACAAAAACAATAGTGCATTTGGAAATAGTAAACAAACCTGATGAGACTTAAAGGGAGGCAGGTGCCAAAAAAGAGCTTCATTAGCATTTCCGTGAAAACATTTTAGAGCATTGCAGTCGGAAATAACATTGCTGCCCATTAGACACTATAATTAGGTATTTTTCCAGCTTTAATTTTCATTATGAAAATATGGTAACCTCTACATCTAAATATGCTTCTATTTCCCTGATTTAAGAGCAGGTTTCAAGAAAGGTCACTTGTACTCATTGAAAATATCTATAACTTCATGGAAGAATAGTTCACATTTATGGTCCACAAAGCAACTGAACTAAAACATCTAATGTTACTTTCCTGCTGATTTACTGTCACTTTAGTGCAATGTTATCACAATTCTATTATACTAACACAGACTAGGGTAGTTTTTAGGTTAATGCACATTTAATGAAAAGTGAAGTAGATGGTGCTGGGTGTATGCAAATATACTGCTATCACCACAGTGAATTGTCTCCTTATATTACCTACACAGATTAAAACACAACCTTGTGGTATTATAATTGAGAAAGAGGAATCTTTAATTTATAATAGGTTTGATGCCTTTTTGTGTGTGTGTGTGTGGTTTTCGGCCGGGGCTAGGTTTGAACCCGCCACCTCTGGCATAAAACCTGCCACCTCTGGCATATGGGACGGGCACCCTACTCCTTGAGCCACAGGCGTTGCCCCAGTTTGATGCCTTTTAAAAGATAGCCTTATCCTTGTTCATGGGCAGGTAGGGCTGGGGATACAGGGTTGAACAAATGTTCTCTCCTCTTTTGAAGCAAAACAGTTTTTCTTTGCTATTGGAAGATAAAAGGAAATTTTATTTAAGAATAAACATTTAAGCTTTACAATGTTTTATAACAATGTTTGACTATAAGAAAGAAGTGCAGGTACAATTTTAAATAATTATTTATTTATCATGGATAGTCCCCTTTAAAAGTTTCTGTTCTTTTCTTCCTTTGTTTTTCTTGTTTTGCTTAAATCTACCTAAGTAAACATTTGGAAGGAAACACTGAAATGAAAACTTACTTTATAGGCTATCATTTATGTAATGAAAGTACAAAAAAATAAAAAATAGAACATTTTAACTGCTTGGTAGATGGGTGGAAGATATGGAACCCTGAACTTTCTGGTAAACCATAATAAAACTATTCTCTGCCACTTTCCCTTAGCAGAGACCTTAGATTCCATGTGTGCACAAAGTTGGTTTATTTTAGAATGCCTAAGGTCATCCAGACATCTTTCATTCTGTTATTTAGAATAAGGCTTGAATTCAAGGATAACTTAACCAATTCCTATATTTTTAGGATTCACATTTTTTTCAACCCTAATGAAATACAGGTTTTCTATTTTTCTTTTCCAATTTCTGTCACCATCCAATGATACTAGTCAAAGATTTTAATGAGACCATCCAATGATACTAGTCAAAGATATAAGATGAGATCAGGTTAATGTTTTTAATTTATAAGAATAAGACAGTCAATTTAGTTCAAAGACTATAGCAATAAAACAAATTGGCAAATAAAACAGAAAGAAATCATGTTTAAACCTTTCTTTACATATAAATAATCAGACTAGTACAGAAATCTCCTTTGTAAATTCTGTCTAATTAGCACATACCACAGGAAAATTCACAGATTGTAATTCATTCTTTCTGTAAGTTTTAGTTAAATGGTAATTACGATTTGGGACAACACGGGGTCTGGCACAGTTAGTAATATTATCTGATGCCACTATGTCTCTGTGCCCAAATTGGGCTGCTCATAATTTTGCAGGAACTTCAGGTGGGTTAGAGGTAGAAGGTTTAGGGAAAATCCTGTCTGGAGAAAGATAAAATTTTTAAGACCTGGAGGGAGAAGAAGGAGCAGGAGAAGGAAGAGGAGAGAAAAAAGAAGAGGAGAAGGGGAAAGAAGAGACGAAATTAAATTTCTTTTATCGGTTGCTAGAATTAAGAGATTGAATTTCCTTTGGGGATTCAGACCTTTCTTCTTTTGGAAACCATCTTTAGTCTACTTGGTTATGCAAAAGTAAAAAGGTAGAAAAGCATCTATTCAAGAAAAGTAAAGTTTATAACAGTTATTAGTTAATTGCTTCGTATACTAACGCGAAAGGGTTTGTATTCCTTGAATGAAGAAATGATTATAATGTGAGTTTACTTCTGGTTTCTAAACGAGGCCAGAGGCTGCAGTTTGCAGTCTGGGGTTTGAGAGACAGAGGGCAGACTATGGAAGATGCTGCTTGGGAGAGATAGGAAGGTACCTGGTAAAGGAAAAAATACTAGTTGAGTCAAAATTTTGAAAAAAAAAAAAAAGGTTTCACTTTTAAGTCTCTTTCTCTGCACTGTAATCTCCTTACACTATATGAAAGCCTTAATCACATCTGTTCAACACTTTAGCCAGTGTGCTGAAGAATAAAATGGAAGCCCTGTAGGGTACCATAAACCGGGGAGCAGTGCAGCACTGCAAAGTCATATGTGAAGGGCAGAGTGATACTGTGAGGGGGACAGTATGATATTTAACATTTTTCACGAAGTTACTTTGTAGCAGGCATTGTACAACTTTCTAGTGGCTGTGGACGCTCGGGGCGGGATCTAGACTCTCCGTGGAAATGCAGTGTGTGGCTTGGAGAATTACTAGTGATAAATCACAAGGAGGGATGAGACAGAAGCCCCAAGACCCCGGGGTGGGGCTGAGGGCGACTCTTCTGCACTTACACTGAAGGAGCCCTCTCACAGTCTTTACAACTTTGCTACCAGAATGGAGTGGTATGTATACTACCTGTTTCCCCGAAAATAAGACCTACTTACAGGAAAGATAAGGCATCCCCTGAAAATAAGACCTAGTGCATCTTTGAGAGCACACCTTAAAATAAGACACTGTCTTATTTTCAGGGACACAGGGTACCAGAATGGGTCTTTAGGGAGTGGAGAGAAGTGAATGGCACAAAGGACAATCCTATTACCTGCTCTAAGAGCTAAAGTTATCTCAACACTAAATTCAGAATATAAATGGGCCACACTGGACGTCACATGCTCGAATCCCTGTGGGGCATATCTAAGATACGGAATGTACTCCCATTGGGGATGGAAGGTGACTGGGCTGTGCATTCCCAGTGCTTATTTAGCCAACTTGCAAACCCCATCGATGTCCTCCTCCTGCCTTGCTTTCTCTGCAATTCTCCTGATTCCATAATTCTGTGCTCTCAGTCCAAGAGGACGGTCTTGCAAACAGAGGGGCTAAATTCTTTGTTCAGGGGTATACAAATACATGCTTTCCTGTTAAACACCAAAGCGGGTATTTTTGAGGTGAAAGACATTGACTATTTCCCAAATCGAATTTACCAGAGCACCTTTATTCTAGTTGTACAACTGTATTTCATTGCTGGCAAATAGACCTGGTAAAATTTAAAGTTTAACTTTTTTTCCTTTGGAAACTAATACTTTTGATAAAATTCTAATCTTGAAAAGGTAAAACATACTCTTCTTCGATGTAGAATGAAATGTGCATTTAGAAGAACAATTTTGACAGTTCTTCAGAATGTCCAGCCTGTACTTAACATGTGACTCAGTAATTCCACCCCTATGTATGTACCCTCAGGAACTAGGTCTATACAAAACCTTTGTGTGCATGTTCACAGCAGCACTATCCAAACATTCAAAAAAATGGAAAAACTCAAATATGCATCAACTGATCAATGGATAAAGACATAATATATTTATATAATAGAATATTATCCATCAGTAAAAAATGTTGCACAGATAAACACTGCACCTTGTATAAACTTTAAAATCTTATGCTATGCCAATCATAAAAGATCATGTGATCTATAATTCCTTGTGTGTACAAATACCAGAATAGGAGAATTTATGGAGAAAGAAAGTATATTAATGGTTACCTGGGACTAGGATGAGGGGATGATGAGTGACTACTAAGGGGATGGGAATATGAAAATGTTCTAAAATTAGATCATGGTGGAGATCACAAGCTCTGTGAATTTAATGGAAACAACTGAGTTGTACACTCTAAATGGCTGAATTTTCTGGAATGTAAATATCTCAGTAATGCTGTTAAAAATAGCCTTTTTTATGAAGTTAAGCAAAACAGAATTTTAATATTGAAAACAAATATGAAACTATAAATGACTGCTTATTTTTGTTTTTATAAAATGAGAATTTAAATATACTAACAGATGAAAAACAATATTGATGGCAGGCACAAATAATTAAAATAGTTGTTAGAGAATTTTATGAAATGAAGCATTTGACTTTGTGTTTATATGTTGTATTTTTCCAGCGATTCTTCAAGCACTCTAGTTTACAAAGAGACTGGAAATTCTTTAAAAGTGACTTTCTTGGTTTAACCCCTGCATATTTCAATTTTGAATGAAAAGGAAAGCAACAATAGAAATTAATATATATGCATATGTAGATAGGTAGATTAAAAAAATGTTTTTTCTATTTCAGAAAGAACCGTTTATATGCCAACTGTATATTGACACCTTTAATAAATTAAAAGTCTCCTACGGTGTAAGCAGTCTATATAAAAGTCACTCACTTAAGCCCTTGGCATGCTTTAACTTTTATGCAGCAAATGTTAAAATCCCCATGATGCTTACTTTCCAGTACAGGAAATAGAATATAAACAGAAAACATAATAAATAAGTGAATTACATAGTACATCCAAAAATAATAAAAGCACTAGAAAAGAAAAAACTGAAGAACAAAAAAAGGCAAAAGTTTAGAGTTTTTTGCTACCAAGACATGAGCGGAGGGAGGACTTTAGGCAGAGCAGATATGAGCATGTAAGTGATCGGGAGTTCAATTTTGACATGTTGGGTTTTTTTTGTTTGTTTGTTTAATTTTAATTTGTTTTATTAAATCATAGTTGTGTACTTTAATCAAATCATGGGGTACAATGTGCTGGTTTTATATACAATTTGAAATATTTTCATCAAACTGGTTAACATAACCTTCATGGCATTTTCTTAGTTATTGTGTTAAGACATTTATATTCTACATTTAGCAAGTTTCACATATACCCTTGTATGATGCACCATAGGTGTGGTCCCACCAATTACCCTCCCTCCACCCATCCTCCCCACTCCCTTCCCCTCCCTTTACCCATATTATTGGGCTATAATTGGGTTATAAATTAGTTCCATAGTAGGGCTGAGTACATTGGATACTTTTTCTTTCAGTCTGGAGATACTTTGCTATGAAGAATATGTTCCAGCTCCATCCATGTAAACATGAAAGAGGTAAAGTCTCCATCTTTCTTTAAGGCTGCATAATATTTCATGGTGTACATATACCACAATTTATTAATCCATTCATGGGTCAATGAGCACTTAGGCTTCTTCCATGATTTAGCAATTATGAATTGGGCTGCAATAAAGATTCTGGTACAAATATATTTGTTATAATGTGATTTTTGGTCTTCTGGATATATACCTAGTAGAGGAATTGTAGGATGGAATGGCAGGTCTATTTTTAGATCTCTAAGTGTTCTCCAAACATCTTTCCAAAAGGAACATATTAGTTTGCATTCCCACCAGCAGTGTAGAAGTGTTCCCTTTACTCCACATCCACACCAACATCTCTGGTCTTGAGATTTTGTAATATAGACTAATCTTACTGGAGTTAGATGATATCTCAAAGTAGTTTTGATTTCCATTTCTCTAATGATTAAGGATGATGAGCATTTTTTCATATGTCTGTAGGCCGTGAGTCTGTCTTATTCAGAGAAGTTTCTCTTCAAGTCCCTTGCCCACCCTGAGATGGGATCACTTGTTCTTTTCTCGCTGACATGTTTGAGTTCTCTGTGGATTCTGTTTATTAAACCTTTGTTGGAGACATAACCTGCAAATATCTTCTCTCATTCTCCCATTCTGAGGGCTATCTGCTTGCTTTATCTACTGTGTTCTTGGCTGTGCAGAAGCTTTTTAGTTTGATCAGGTCCCAGTAGTGTATTTTGATGCTGCTTCAATTGTCTGAGGGGTCCACCTCATAAAATATTTGCCCAGGACGATTTCTTCAAGTTTTCCCTGCACTTTCTTCTAGCATTTTTATAGTTTCATGTCTTAAGTTTAAATCTTTAATCCAGTGAGAGTCTATTTTAGTTAATGGTGAAAGGTGTGGGTCCACATTCAGTCTTCTACATGTTGCCAGCCAGTTCACCCAGCACCATTTGTTAAATAGGGAATCTTTTCCCCACTGAATGTTTTTAATTGGCTTGTCAAAGATCAAATAACGGTAAGTAGTTCATCTCGTGGTTCTCTATTCTGTTCCATATATCTACGTCTCTGTTTTTGTGCCAGTACCATGCTGTTTTGATCACTATCAATTTATAGTATAGTCTGAGGTCTGGTAGTGTGATTCCTCCTGCTTTGTTTTTATTTCTGAGTAATGTCTTGGCTATTTGAGTTTTTTTCTAATTCCATATAAAATAAAGTATTATTTTTTTGAGATATTTAAAGTATGACAGTGGAGCTTTAATAGGGATTGCATTAAAATTGTATAAATATGGATTGCATTAAAATTGTATATTGCTTTGGGTAGTATGGACATTTTAACAATGTTGATTCTTCCCAGCCATGAGGCCTGTATGTTTTTTCATTTGATAACATCTTCAGCTATTTCTTTTCTTAGAGTTTCATAGTTCTTTTTATAAAGATCTTTCACGTCCTTTGTTAAACTCCCAAATATTTCATCTTCCTTAGCACTACTGTGAACAAAATGGAGTCCTTGACTGTTTTTTCAGCTTGACTATTGTTGGTATATATAAAGGCTACCGATTTATGAGTGTTGATTTTTTAACCTGAGACACTGCTGTATTCCTTGATCACTTCTAAGAGTTTTGTAGTAGAATCCCTGGTGTTTTCCAGATATACCATCATACCATCTGCAAAGAGCAGAAGTTTGATCTCTTCTGACCCTATATGGATACCCTTGATTGCCTTTTCTTCCATAATTGTGATGGCTGAAATTCCACTTCAATGTTAAAGAGCAGTGGAGACAATGGGCAACCTGGCCTCATTCCTGATCTGAGTGGAAATGATTTCACTTTAACTCCATTCAATACAATATTGGCTGTGGGTTTGCTGTAGATGGCCTCTATCAGTTTAAGAAATGTCCCTTCGAGGGGGGTGGGGCCTTGGTGTGTGTCACACTTTATGGGGGCAAGACATGATTGCAAGAGGGACTTTACCTAACAATTGCAATCAGTGTAACCTGGCTTATTGTACCCTCAATGAATCTCCAACAATAAAAAAAAAAAAGTCCCTTCTATACCAATTTTCTTAAGTGTTCTGATCATGAAGGGATGCTGGATATTATCAAAACATTTTTCTGCATCATTTGAGAGATCATATGGTCTTTGTGTTTTAATTTGTTTATGTGCTGAATTATATTTATAGATTTACGTATATTGAGCCAGCCTTGAGACCCTGGGATAAAACTGACTTGATCATGGTGTATAATTTTTTTGATGTGTTGTTGGATTCTGTTTGTTAGGATCTTGTTGAATATTTTTGCATCACTATTCATTAGTGATATTGGTCTATTATTTTCTTTTCTTGTTGGGTCTTTTCCTGGTTTGGGGATCCAGGTGATGTTTGCTTCATAGAACATGTTGGGTAGTATTCCTTCTTTTTCTATACTTTGCAAAAGTTTGAGTAATATAGGTACTACTTCCTCTTTAAACGTTTGGTAGAATTCTGATGTGAAGCTATCTGGTCCCAGGCTTTTTTCTTTAGGGAGATTTTGTATAGTAGATGCTATTTCAGAACTTCATATAGGCCTGTTCAACATTTCCACTTCATTCTGGCTAAGTCTTGGAAGGTGACGTGCTTCCAAGTATTGGTCAATTTTCCTTCAGATTTTTATATTTCTGAGAATAAATTTTCTTGTAATATTCATTAATGATTTTTTTAATTTCTGAGGCATCTGTTTTTATTTTGTCTTACCATTTCTGATTGATGAAATTAGAGACTTTACTCTTATTTCCTGGTTAGGTTAGCCAAAGGCTTACCTATTTTATTGACCTTTTCAAAAAAACAACTTTTTCATTTATTGATCTGTTGTATAATCCTTTTGTTTTCAAATTCATTGAATTCTGCTCTAATTTTGGTTATTTCTTTTCTTCTGCTGGGTTTGGGATTGGAATATTCTTCCTTTTCCAGTTGCTTGAGATGTCCCATTAAGTTGTTAACTTCCCTCTTTTTCCATTCTCTTGAGGAAGGCTTGCAGTGGTATGAATTTCCCTCTTAGGACTGCCTTTGCAGTATCACAGAGGTTCTGATAATTTGTGTCTTCATTATCATTTTGTTCCCAAAATTTGGCAATTTTCTTCTTAATCTTGTCTCTGACCCAGCTATCATTCAGCATAAGGTTATTTAGTTTCCATGTTTTTGTATGAGTATGCAGATTCCTATTGTTACTGAGTTCAACTGTTATTCCATGATGGTCTGAGAAGATGCAAGGATTAATTTCTATTCCTTTAAGTTTGCTGAGGATAGACTTGTGACCTAAGATGTGATCGATTTTGGAGTATGTTCTGTGGGCTGATGAGAGGAATGTGTATTCAGTTTTGTTAGGATGAAATGTTCTGAAGATATCTGTTAAATCCAAATGTTGAATGGTTAAGTTTAAATCTACAATTTCTTTGCTTAGCTTCTTATTGGATGATCTATCCAACAATGCCAAGGGACTATTAAAATCTCCTACTATTATGGATTTGGAGGAAATGAAGTTGCTCATGTCTGTTAGAGTCTCTCTTACAAATTGAGGTCCATTCTGGTTGGGTGCATAAATATAAATGATTGAAATTTCATCATATGTAGTATTACCCTTAACAAATATGAAGTGACCATTCTTATACTTCCTTACTTTTGTTGGTTTAAAGCCTATTGTATCTACAAATAAAATTGTAACACCTGCTTTTTTCTGCTTTCCATTTGCCTGGAATATAGAAGACCATCCCTTCACCCTGAGTCTATATTTATCCTTTAAGGTAAGATGAGATTCTTTTTTTTTTTTGAAGTTTTTGGCCAGGGCCGGGTTTGAACCCACCACTTCCAGTATATGGGCCCAGCACCCTACTCCTTGAGCCACATTTGCTGCCCAGCATGAGATTCTTGTATACAGCAAATATCTGGCCTGAGTTTTGGTATCCAGTCAGCCTATCTGTGCCTCTTTAGAGGACAATTTAAGCTCTTCACATTAATTGAGAATATTGATAAGCCTGGTAGAATTTTGGGTATTGAGTTTTTTGAAAGTCCAGTGAATATTTTTAATCCTTTCACTGCTGTGGAAGTTGGAATTTGATCAAAAGTTTCTGAGTGAGTTTACTTTTGTGGTGGAGGATTGCGCTGATCATTATGGAGGACAGGTTGGAGAATATCCTGGATAGCTGGTTTATTTATGGCAAATTTCTTCAACATGTGAATGTCATTAAAGTATTTAATTTCTCCATCATAAATGAAACTCAAGTTAGCTGGATACAGGATCCTGGGTTGAAAGTTATTTTGTTTTAGGAGATTAAAAGTTGATGACCACCCTCTTCTAGGCTGAAAGGTTTCAGCAGAGACATCTGCAGTAATTCTAATATTCTTCCCCTTGTAGGTTATTGTTTTCTTATGTCTGGCTGCTTTTAGAATTTTCTCCTTCATATTAACTTTAGTGAAGTTAATTATGATGTGCCTGGGGGATGTCTTATTCGGGTTGAGTCATGCTTGGGTTCTGAAACTGTCTGCTATCTGAGTTTCAGAATCTCTTGGCATGTCTGGAACTTTCTCTTTTGCAATCTCTTGAAGAAGAGCCTCTGTGCCTTGCAAAGCCACTTCATTGCCTTCAGGGATTCCTATAAGGTGAATATCAGTTTTCTTTGAATTATCCCAGGGCTCTCTAGGAGAATGATCTGTTTTTGTTCTCCATTTCTCTTCCTCTTTGAGATTTTGGGAGCGTTCAAAAGCTTTGTTTTCAATGTCAGAAATCCTTTCTTCTGCTTGCTCCATTCTGTTACTGAGGTATTCTACTATATTTCTCAGATCTTTGAGGGCTGCAAATTCTTGTCTCAGTGTGTCAAAATCTTTGGTGATTTTATGTTTGAGTTCATTGAATTCTTGAGAACTTTTGAAATGCTCCTTGAATTTCTAACTCCAACTTTTCCTCTATTCTATTAATCTTATTTGCAATCCAAATTCTGAATTATATTCCTGACATTTTAGCCATCTGTTTATGAATGGGATCTTCAGTTGTGTCTGCCATATTGTTCCTTGGTGGGTGGTGAGGGGTTGATATACTCTGGTTATTCATGTTACTGGAGTTTTTACCCTGATTTTGACCCATGAATATTTTACACCCTTTGGCTTTTCCCCTAGAGCTTTGCCAAGGACCCATACAGTGCTATAGCCTGAGAAACTGGGGCCCTGGTTGGTGTGGTGGGGCTAAGTGGCTCTGTCTTGTTTTCAGCTGGTCTCTGTCCTACCCTAGTGAATTAGTTACTCTGCATTGAAGTCTCAGTTGTTGAGAAATACCAGAAATTAAGTCACCCTGTCCCCCAGAGGCAACAATTGAAAAAGTAAAATCAAACTTTCCCACAACCACATACCCAGGGTCCACTTTGGATAGTCCTCAGGTGATTGGCCCAGTTCAAGAGGTTCAAATCAATTGTCCCAGTCAGCACCGGTCTCAGGTGGTTGAGTTCAAAAGGTCTCCAGCAACTAGATAGCAGGGGTCTACTGGCAGCTCAAGTATGACTTGCTCCAGTGCTCCATGAGGTCAGAAGGACCCACCCAGCAAATAAATTAGTCTAGGGAGGTTAATGCCTTCTTCTCCACCTTGCATCTCTGTCACACCCAGTTACTAGTAACCCCACAGGGCTGTGACCCAGTTCCCTTCAGTGAGCAGATGCTCCAGGGGTTTGTGCCTGCCTGAGTCACAGAGAGATCTATGTCTCCTCAGCCAGGCTGCCACTCTCTGCCACTATCTGGTGCTGACAACTTCAGGTGCTTAATGGATGCTGGGGCGGTTCACTCAGTTCCAGCCCTGCCCCTGATTGATGTTGCTGACAGAACAGAACAACTTTGCAGAATTTGTTTCTGTCCTGGCTATATTACCCTGCAGATCAGATGCTGTTCGAGTTCACAGAAACTGCGATTCAGGCCCGGTCTGTGCCACTGCCCAGTCTCATCTGCAGTCTGTGTTGGGGCAGGCATGGTTAGAGGTCACACTCAGCTGTTAGTACCAGCCTCTGCCTGCCTGAATTTGTCTTAGCTATGATCCTCTGAGGGCTGGGTGCGTCTTAGGCTCAGTAAAGCAGTCCTCTGGGTCATCCCTGCCCTGGGAGCCTGCTATCTCTGTACATGCATATTCTAGTAACTGCGCTGTTCCCAGGCCGGTACCGCCTCAGGCAAACCCTTTACTCATGGGGCCTATGTTTCAATCCCAGGTCTCTTCCACCAGTGGCTGCCACCAGAGAAGATCCTCAGCTTCCTCTGGTTGCCCAGAGAGACAGGGAGTGTCCTTCCAAAATATCACCATGTGTGAGCTCTATTGTTCCCGCTGCGGCTACTGCTCTGTGCCTCGAGGCACCACCTCTCTTGTATGGTTCCCTCTCAGTTGACCATCTTCTCCCTGCTCCCATGCTGCAGAATCAGCACAGACCAGCAACAGCCCTTGCCCTGTACACACCTCTCGAGAAAATACCCAAGAATCTGGACTCCATGGGGGACAGGCTTCCAGACTTCAGGGTGAGAGTGGAGGGGAGTCCTGGGAGTTCAGAATTGCAGGTAGGTAATATATACAGTTTTATGCCTGGCAGAAGAGTGCCATGGCACCCTAGTGGGGGAAGGAGGTCCATTTTTTAGAGTTTCTCTCCCATGGGATAAAATGGGAAGACGTTTGAACTCTGCTTTCTTGTTTGTATGGAGTACTACAAGCCATTCTCATGGGGGAGAGGACTCCCATCAGCTTGGTGATGGATTTTGTACCTTTTGTTTGTATCCTCAGTTCAACTCAGGATGGTTGATGTGTATTCTTCAATCTTCTCTCTTGACTCAGCTCCAAACCATCAGCTTACTTGCTAAACTTCTGTCCTTTAATTCTCCTTCTGGATGGGAGCCTCTGTGGAAAGGTGGCTCCAGACAGCCATCTTGCCTCTGCCCCTTCCGACCTGTTGGTT
Source organism: Nycticebus coucang (assembly GCF_027406575.1). Classification (NCBI taxonomy): domain Eukaryota; kingdom Metazoa; phylum Chordata; class Mammalia; order Primates; family Lorisidae; genus Nycticebus; species Nycticebus coucang. Next base: position 112,687,420 of record NC_069787.1, on the reverse strand, counting down.
TTTGAGCTATCTATTAGATACTGAAAGGTAGATGCAGAAATGAATGTGATATCTAAAGAAGTGATTTAGACTGGAGCCATCAACTGTGATCTGTAAGTACATAGGAGTTGTGTCTACAGACATTGTTGTTACTGGATGAAGTTATCAAGGGCCTGTAGATAGACAGGAAACTGCAATAGTAAGAGGTTATAAGAAAGAGAAGGAAACAGCAAAGAAGACAGAAAGAAGTGGCCATGAAGAGAAAATGTCACCTAAAACTGACTCTTGAATATAAATTTGTCCTTGCCTCACATATGCAGCTGTAACTGCAGCAACAACAACAGGGAACCGAGAATTTCTTCTCCTGCTCAGGTTAAACTCCACACACTTTAGCTCTCTCTCATTCTTCTTACTTCTTACTTCAAGGTACAGAGCTCATGTAGAGCTCTTCTTACTGGATTCTCTTCTTACTTGAAGGTGTAGAGCTCATGATTTTCAGTGCCTGTGGAGAGCTGGGAATATTTCGGGTTATTAAACAGAGAGTTAGTAACAGCTGGAGAATTGTTTTATTTGGTGAGAAAAATTGGAGGGAAGAAGAGAAAAACATGTTAAAAGTTGCAAGTTGAAGACTGGAAGTTATATCAATATGATTAGCAAAATGCATTTTGTACCACAAGCTGGTAAAATGGGCTTATTTATTAGAAATAAAATTGCACATTCTAGTAAAGCACCTTGTCTAAAATAGTATTTCTTAAGAACATTCAAAATACCCTCTATTCATTAATGCCTCCTGCTGTGCCCAAGTAGGAATGCTAAGGATAAGAAAAATCCTTGGGACTTAAACTTAATAAATTTATATTGCATAATCTTACCACATAATGTAGTGTAGGTAGACCATAAAGACATTAATTTCTAGATCTTTGCATAATAGTAATTGAAACACGTAAAAATTAGCCAGCACTAAAACAGGTAGACAGACAGTTCCATTCATTTTAATCATTCCAAAAACCAGGCTGAAGAAAGTACTGACAATTTATGACATTATCATCTTGACTTCAGGCTTTGTAATTTTTTAAAATTGGAGACCAGGACAAAGAATAGGGATTAAACATTAAATATTTTAGCTCACAATGGCACGTAATTTGGCTCATATGTTAGTGTTCAAAATAAGTCACATGGCTGCGCCTAATTCTCTGTATGCAAACAAGTGGATCACCTCTGTGCCTGGAATTAGAGGAGAATCAGGTGGGTAGGGAGATGGGCTCAGTGTCTGTTGCACCTGAGAGAGCCTTGTAATCTGAGGCTAATCAGAAATGTCTGTATCTGCCAGTGAACCTCTTTACCATGTTATAAGATCTGTGTCTTAACATTTTTGATTGATTTGAATTAAATTGGAGGTGTCGAGGAAAGAGAACTAGTTCACAAAGTCCGTCAGTGCATAGAGCATCAATAATTTTTAAGTGGGAGTGGTTTCATTTACCTTTGTAATAGAGTACTTTTTTCCATTTCTTTTCTTTTTTTATTGTTAAATCACAGCTGTGTACATTAGTGCAATCAAGGGATACAATGTGCTGGTTTCATATACAATCTGAAATATTCTCATCAAACTGTTCAACATAGCCTTCATGGCATTTTCTTGGTTATTGTATGTAGAAATTTGTATTCTGCATTTAGTAAGTTTTGCCTGTACCCATTCTAAGATGCACCATATGTGTGGCCACACCCATTACCCTCCTTCCCCCTCTCTAACTTCCCCTCTCCCTTCCCCTTCCTTGGCCCTTTCCTCATGTTCTTGTGTTATAGTTGGGTTATAGCCTTCATGTGAACGCTATAAATTAGCTTCATAGTAGGGCTGAGTACATTGAATACTTTTTCTTCCATTCCTGAGATTCTTTGCTAAGAAGAATATGTTCCTGCTCCATCCATGTAAACATGAAAGAGATAAAGTCTCCATCTTTCTTTAAGGCTGCATAATATTCCATGGTATACATGTACCACAATTTGTTAGTTCATTCGTGGGTCGATGGGCACTTGGGCTTCTTCCATGACTTAGCAATTATGGATTGGGCTGCAATAAACATTCTGGTACAGATGTCTTTGTTATATTGTGATTTTTGGTATTCTGGGTATAAACCTAGTAAAGGAATTATAGGATCAAATGGCAGGTATATTTTTAGATCTCTAAGTATTCTCCAAACATCCTTCCAGAAGGGACGTATTAATGTGCATTCCCACCAGCAGTGTAGAAGTGTGCCCTTTTCTCCACATCCACGCCAACATCTTTGGTTTTGGGATGCTGGGTGAACTGGCTGGCGATCTGTAAAAGACTGAAACTGGACCCACATCTTTCACCATTAACTATGATAGACTCTCACTGGATAAAAGATTTAAACTTAAGACATGAAAGTATAAAAATACTTGAAGAAAGTGCAGGGAAAACTCTTGAAGGAATCGGCCTGGGTGAATATTTTATGAGGAGGACTCCCAGGCAATTGAAATAGTATCAAAAATACATTACTGGGACCTGATCAAACTAAAAAGCTTCTGCACAGCCAAGAATATAGTAAGTAAAGTAAGTAGACAGCCCTCAAAATGGGAGAATATATTTGCAGGTTATACCTCCGATAAAGGTCTAATAACCAGAATTCACAGAGAACTCAAACATATTTGCAAGAAAAGAACAAGTGATCCCATCTCAGTGTGGGCAAAGGACTTGAAGAGAAACTTCTCTAAAGAAGACAGATGCACGATTTACAAACACATGAAAAAAAGCTCATCATCCTTAATCATCAGAGAAATGCAAATCAAAACTACTTTGAGATATCACCTAACCCCAGTAAGAGTAGCCCACATAACAAAATCCCAAAACCAGAGATGTTGGTGTGGATGTGTAATAGAGTATTTTGAGCTATTAAATGATGTTCTGTTATTCCTTTTTCCTCTATTATATACATTATTTTTTCTCTCTCATTGGGCAGACATCCTGACAGTTAGAACACATCATGCCACTAGGTGATTAAAGCTGGGTGATCAAGCCAAAAAATGGCAACACATTTTAATTTAAGTTATTAAAGTGAGCTTTGAAATTCCACATTTAAAATAGAATGATTTGTATATATTTTCAGAGTAGAATTTTTACCTACCATCAGATGATATTAAGACTCTTCTGACTGGGTAAGGAAGGAATAACAGAGAGAGCCCACAGAAATAGGATGTGGGTAGAAAGAGAAAACATAGAAGAAAGACTATCTTCACAGATTTTCTGCAATTCTCAGGGAAGGTGACATATCTGCAGTGCCCTGGAATATAGTGGGAATGTGAGAGAGTCTTACACAGTATTAGGGAATATTAATGGCTGAAATGGAACAGAGAAATTGTTGGGGCATGAGTAGTAGGTTTATAGGGTTCCAGATGAACTTAAAGAGTATAAACTTGGAAGAACTAAGAAAGATCTGATTAAAAAAAAAAAAAAAGACTGTTGCCTGAAGCAAGAGACAGCAGAAGGACTGGTAAGGATGTGGGTTGGGAGGTTGGGGACATGGTATTCAAGGTTTCTAGGAGAAGCATAACCACAAATCCTCAGGTGCTACTGCTTTAAGTAACAATAACACCATGTTCAACAAGGGAACTACTATAAAATACTGCAATCCTCTCTTAAAATTCTTAAGAAGCATCACTTTGTGAAAGAAAAATCATTCCTTTAGAACGCCCTTTTAGAAACTCCTGAATTGTTTATTCATTTTATCAACTCTGGAAATGTTAAAAGCCTTTGGGAACATGTTGATGCTGAAAGGAGTTAATACGTTCCACATGCTTCTGTGATTTTCTATTAACTTTAAGTTATCCGACTCATGAAAAAGTAGCACAGTGAATCCTTTTGATTTTCTTCACTTTAACTCTTGAGCCTATTGTCCTTGTTGAAAAGCAGCCTGGTGTAACAGTAAATACAAATACCTGATGGGCAGATACAATTTACTGGGTCTGTGCACATCAGTTTTTTGTTTTTTTTTTTTTTTTCAGGATTTGGCCAGGGCTGGGTTTGAACCCTCCAGCTCCGGTATATGGGGTTGGCATCCTTTCCCTTTGAGCCACAGGTGCCGCCCTGCACATCAGTTTTCCCAGCTATGAAATGCCCTCGTAACACATGCCTCTCAGGTTTGTCGTGAAGAGTACATGAAGTGTGTGTAAAATGCCCAGCAACGTTCCTGGAACATCAAAGACCTTTGGCAAGAGATTTTTTTTTTTTTAATGTCTTTTGATAAAATTTCTATTTTAGCAAAAATAATAGAAGGTAGAGTTGGGGAGATCTCACTAGCATGAACTTCAATCTTCCCCAAGTGCTGGCTGGCTGTGTCTTTAGAATTTCAGATAGAAATTTGTCCAACTCACGTTGGAATCATTTTATTGTTAATATACTCGTGACCTTAGAAGAGTGCTAAGATTAACGTAATAGAGCTGTAATTACTAATGTATGGTTCTGTTAACCCCAGCTTTCCCATCTCTGATGGTCTCAATTATTGGTGTTGATTCTACCTCTGCAATGATACTGAAAAAAAGCCTGTCTCTTCTTTATGAAAATTCTTAAATTAAAATGGTTAACTTATTTCTCTTCTATGTATTTCTTGTGACAAAACAATGCATTTTTATATATTTGGACTATATTGTAAAATCCTTATCATTCAAAAAATATCCAATTGACAAGAGCACAATTTAATCAAAAATTCCATTTTAACTTTGGGACTGCTGATTTTTTCCTCCTGATAATTCCTCCTCTGAAGTAACAGCCCTGTCAGTCATTCTGAAATGTTTAGACAGAAAGTAATTTCTAGATCTATGAATAATAAAACAAGAGTTAAAACACATAAAACTTAGTTAAATAATTTGTAGGTTGGGGCAGTATAAAAATTGATATATTGATTGTTGGGGAAATACAATTGAAAATAAAATATTCTATCCCAGAAAACATTTTTTTTTACAAAGGTAGCACACAGAAAGAAAACAATTTAATTATTGAATAAACATTAAATCAGAATGGGTTGTGCAACACAAGCCATCTGCTAGGATTATGAAGACAAAAAGAAATGTCACCATTTTAGTGTGGTAAAATAGATAAAGATCACATACATCTTTTCAAGAAAAAAAAAATTAAATGTCAAGTAAAGAGACTCAGCACCCTCCCCACCTTTTTTTTTTTTTTTTTTTTGCATGTAGTTCATCTTAAATTTACCTGGTAATTGAGGTGACCATCTGTGTTAATTAATTGGTTTTATTCAAAGTAAAAATAAACTTCTTACATCTTTATGGATGGCCGTGGGTAGTTTTGCAATTGGAAGCAAGGAACTGACTGAAGTGAGACCCCTGCTCTCCCACAGACCAAAGCAGAAAGAGGTACTATGTCCCTGGATGCTCCAGTTCAAAAGGGTGGCTCTGGGTTCTTGAGAAAAAAAATTCCCATCTCACAAAATGTAAGCAAGAAACTTATATATCTTCTAAAAATGTTTACATACATTTCAAAGGACAGAAAAATAACCTACGAATATACATTTTATAAAAGAAATTCTCTAAGAAAAGGGAGATGCCCCATTCCTCATTTTCAATGGAAAGAATACCTCTTGCTTTTAAGTTTTTTTGTACTTTACCCTGTAATCCATGTTTTCTGTTAGATTCTGCATTATTTATTTATCATGGAACATTATGACCTAAAGAGGGCCATTCCAGAAATGAGTGAGCCCAGCTACTTCACGTGCCATGAGGAAGGGAGGCATGGAGAGAAATTTGGACAACATAAAGAAAATCAGGCATGTTGCAAAGAGACTTGGATATCTAAATTCACCCGTTAATAAGATGGGGTAACAGGATCTTCACTGAAACCTTTGCAGAGTGTGAGAACTCATCCTGAGCCAAGGAGAGGTGGAGAAAAATAATCTGGACTCCAGGTATAGAAGAGCTTTTTTAAACATAAATACTCACAAAACCTGTATGTACACATTATAATTCCCACTAGGGATCCTCAAGTCTTGATTAAATATTCAGACTTTGCGACTATCAGGAGCCACACTTGGTAGGAGTCAGCTCAAGGCAGGAATCACAGCTTCCCAGCAGGGCAGCACTGAGCATTCCTTCCTTGTTTCTTTCAGTTCCGGCCTCCACATTGGCCATCCATGTGGCAGTTCACACAGCTGTCTGGAAGTTATCTTCTCCCCTGGTCCCTTCATCCCCCATGAAAGCTCATGTTCAAGGAGGTGGCACCCACATGGGATCTGTGTGGAAGCTGTCTTGCTTTACAAGCTTTTGTTTAGAGGCTTCATGCCCTACCAGAGAGGCCATGTCTTGTGAGAAATGTACAGGTATGGTGTCCAGGTTCTACAAGGGACTGTTGTAAGAGTCACTGAACCCAGAAAAGCTATATTTTCATCAGGCATTTATAAATCATTTATAGTTCAATAGCCTAGACACTTTACATTAAATAAAGCTGTAGAGTTTGAACTGAAATTGTAAACTTGTGACCATGTCTTTGTCTCCCTGTGTAAATTGTGTAGGTGTAACGATCAACCTGGAAGAGAGTATCAGTATCCTCTGAAGCTGTCTCAGTCTGCTACTATGATGGTTCAACTCTTTTCTTGTCAGTAGAAATTTCTGCTTTCAGAGCAGCTACTGAGAGAGGAAATGTGGAAGGATACAAATAATCCCCACCTTCAAATCTCGTAAATGCCTTTTCAAGCAAATGTCCTGTGTGCAACTCATGGTTATAGCTAAGCTGAATTGCAGGGGGATGTGAGTGGTGGGAAGGGTGTAAAGCCATGGGAGGTGGGATCAATCTGAGCCCTATTATGGTTAAACAGAAGTTATGTAATTGATGTTACGTAAACATGAATAAGGATAAACCGTGTAATCCATGGTTGTATAGGTTGTGTGTGTGTGTGTTTAGGAATTAGTAGTTTGTGTTTACTCTCATTTACTCATCTTGCACCTGCTCAGGCTTTTAAAGGCCATCGTGTTTTTTTTCTCTCTCACATGTGATCCTTCAAGGTTGATCTTTTGTCTCATCTTCTGTGGAAGGCCATGGTCAGGCATCCTAGCTAGCACTGATCTCTCATCTTTAAACTTGGTGCCAATTATATTCTGCTTATGCAATCGTTAACATATGCCTGCCAGATTTATAGCTCTCAAAGTAGTACTTTTAAGTGGTTTTTTTTTTTTTTTTTAAATTCCACACTCTATACCAACTGGATGAATTTGGTAATTGTTCCACATAACATGGTTAAAATAGATCTGAAAGAGAAGAAAGGAATTTGCAGATCCACTTATTGGATAATTTCCTCTCTACTCCAAATGAATGGCAGGATTATTTAATTTGATTTCTTGATTTAGAGACCTCTTCAATTTCTTGAAATGTTCCCAAATCCAGTTCCTTTATTGTGGTATTATCTATTATCTGCTCTAAATCTTGCCTTATTCTGTTGTTCTCCAGTCCTTTCCAGTAGTAATCTAATAAACTTCACCTGTGAATTCAGCCCTGTAGCACTCAGGAATCAGGTCAGGTGGTTTATCAGAAACTAGAACCTCCCTAGTTGTAAAATCACAGTTTCAGCCTTGCTGTATCAGAACCTACAACTAACATACCAGGGCCGATCCCTGGCACCATCTCTGCCTCCATTCCTTGAAATTGGCCGCAATTCTCCTCTTACTCTTCATGATGACGATGTTCCTGAGTCCTGCACTTCTGTCAAGACCTGCCATTCGCCTCACTCAGGTGAGTGAGAGGATAGTTCTTTCTCTTCCCAGTTACCTGATTTTACACCTCACGGTGGCAGTCAATACTGCCTTGCAACACTGCTAACTTTTTCTAATGAGTTTCTCACAGCAAAGGTAATTCTCATATCGTGTCTCTTCAAACTTCCCACATACTCTTTTCCTTTACTCTATCAGCAGATGATCATTCTTCATCCTTCAGTAGGAAAAAAGAGTTTCTTCATTTCCCAAGTTCAAATCTACAAAACCATGGTCAATTACATGTCTTATCTCTTCTTCCAATCAGGGACATTTAAGAAAATGCCTTTCATTATGGCCCATCAGCCTGTGCATGGTTTGACTCCTTTCTGCCTCTGCACTTTCCTCTTACAGGTACTCCCCTAGGTACCCATTGCACTCCAGCTTCTATCTAGAACATCCTTCCCCATAATTTTTGTGACTACCTTCTTCCTCTACTTTGGGGCCCATTTTAAATGTTTAAATGCCAGGCATCCTAGCTAGCTAGAAATCACCTCAGGGATTTCTTTTCCATCCACTCTAAAGTCCTTCGCCCACTGTTTTTCTTTTGTGTCTCAGGCTGCAATTTATCTCTGGCACAATACCTCTACTTTGCCAGTCTCCTCCATTAGACTGTAGTCCTTCAAGGCAGAGAGCATGTCTCTCATTCTAGTCCCACTGCCTAATTCTGTTCTAATTTATAAATAAACAGTAGGTGAAGGACTAAAGGCTTTTCCAAACTGTAATTTGAAGCTATCATCACCACTTCACCCTCCTCTCACAGACTCTGAGTCAAGTGGACTTGGATGTGTAGAATGTCAATTAAATATCTGGCACATTATGTGTTGGATTCTGAGTTGCTGGATACAGAGATGACTTTTATAAAACTGTGAGACCACATAAAATTCATATAGTTGAATTCTGCCAGATACCTCATGGGCTCACCCTTCCCAGATGTTATTAATCTCTGGACAAGAGCTTTGAAACCCTCCAGAATGAGGATTCTTACCTGTGTGTGAACACTTGTTACAAAATGTGTGTCATGCGTTCTGAAGCACCTTCTTACTTTAGAACACCTTACAGCAGATTTGCACTGCTTAACTGAGCAAGCTTCCCTGGGCCCAGTGCTGAAAAAAAAGAAAAACGAAGTTCTCTGAAGTAGTGTGACTGCCCCATCTCCAGTGATGGCCTTCCATTCCAGGTAACTCTGATTTATTTATTTTTTTAAAGCAACAATAGGAAAAAAAAGAACACTTTTAACTGTGTTTTCTATATCACAGATTATTATATTAAATTGTTAAAAAGTGCTATAATATAACCTATTATATTTATTATGTCTGACTATTAAATGTAATATTTATTTTCTATTTCTTTAAGTTAACTGATAAAGAGTCATCAAAGAAAGGCTATTACTTATACAAAGCTGAAAATATTCACTGTATTTTATTATGGAAAATGTAAGGTGGCCTTGAAAATATAATTTTACCTCTTGGCTAATTTGGGTGTACTCAAGAGCTTCATTTTCATGAAGAAAATTATTTATTGAGAAACAAAAAAAACTATAACCTTTCTTTTTAAAAAAGATTCCTGGTGATTATTTTATTGTCTTCAATTTTTTGTTAGCTAGATGAAATATAACATCTATTTTGTTTTTCACAAAGCTAAGTGTAAGTACTATAGTATATTGTATTCCCAGAGCTAAGTGTAAGTACCGTAGTATATGGTATTTCAGAGGTAAGTGTCAGTACTGTAGTATATTGTGTTTCCAGAGAAACATCACTTAGTCTGGTTCATTGTCATATGATTTCAAGAGTTGAAACATGTTCTTTAACTTTTAAAAATAACTATTGGCTACACATATGCACACACACACTTTATATAAACTCTAGTAAGTAGAAAATATTGAAGCAAAAATTTAAAAAAGGAACACTTCTCAGATCAATGTTTTTTCTCTCCTGAACACAAACATTTCCCAGACTAGGATAGGTATATGCAATGAATTTTATGAATATAATGTAGATGTTAGACTAAATTAGTTTATTACCTCATTATGGTAGGTTTAAAAATCAGGCAATATTGCTTTATGGTAATAGAGTTTTTAAAAATTTTTCATAGTGTGGGAGATAGGTCCAATTAATAACCTGCATTGCACCAGAAAAAGAAGCCCTTTTTTGAAGTCATGACTCATGCTGTTAAGAAAATAAATATTTCTACTCAAACACATTCTAAAAAAGATGTTTCTCTTACAAATGCTTAATAATTTTTAACTTCCTTTCTTATCAGGTAAGCCTGATAGCTTTAACTTGGCACTTATTTCCAGCCAAGATCAATCTTCTTTGAGACAAATCTCTTCACTAAAATAATGTTCTTATGGGATGTGCTTCTGAAGACACCAAATATAGTGAATTATTTTTGCCCATAGTACCCTTTACATTGTAGTTGCAAGCTTTGGTGTAGCAGTGGCTTATGTTTACATTACTTAATGTTTATTTTTCATTTTAAAAAATCTGAAGAACTGAACTCATTAAAATACATACTCGCTTACTATATTGACATCTTATGCATTGTACCTTACCATAATGTTTTCCCTATTTGCATTAATAAAACAATGTCTACAGCAAATTAAAACAATAATTTGTGTCTAGCCGTCATTGGTCCCATTCAATCGGTGGATCATTTTATTGATAATAGGGGATTACAACAGGGTACCAAGATTTTATTCACTTTCACCTTGAAAAACTCTTTAGACAGTAAACTTTCATTGGTGCTTACACCTGGAAGAGATAGAAAGAGCTTATCCAAAACATAGCTGTCCCAGTTACATAGATTTTGTGGAAATCTCACCCTTAATCTAGAATGTTGATGCCCTTGACATCTGTTTCCAAGTCTGTTTTTACTTGATTGATGATGACATGTACCAAGAAGAAATTTATAAGGCTTCACAGGAAGATTTGTTAAAGATAAAATATGTTTTAGAAAGTGTCAAGATGTGTTTAGAGAGATGATTTGATTTGACAGAATTTTGTATAAATTTAGTACTGACTTGGTAAATTTAGCAATGTGAAACTAAATAAACCACGATGTTTCATATCAGAAATACCATTCACTTTGAATTATATACAGTTCAGAAGTTATTTGGTTTATGAGACTTAAGCTCTATGAAAAAACAAAGAACAAAAAAATAAATAAATAATGATTCCATTGCAAATAGTTATGTAATTTAAACCACGACAAAACAAGTATTACAATATATAAGAACTAATAGTACTTTACTAAGTGAAAATATACTTGAAATTAAATTTGAACTTAATTTTGAAAAATATATCACACAAGGGAAATTTTAAATATTAGTCTAAAATTAATTACAAATGTAAAATATTAATGTTTAGTTTGATTTAGGCAAAAATTATGAAAATTTAACGTTATAGTATATTCCAAATGCACTTCACTCCTACCGTTACTACAGATTCTCATTTCTCTCTGCTCTGTTCTCATCTCCAAGGTACATTTATCTGAGAAATGTTTCTTAATAAGGCAGGTGATATCCACACACTGTTTCTCTAATCTATCCCTCATTTGGAAATAGAGGCTTTTCAAAGTCAAGGCACAAAGACACCGGAGAGGATTTTACATTGGTGAATTCTTCTTTAACTTCAAGAATGAAAGTTGAATTTCTCCGGATGTCATTCAGGGGATGATTGCATTTGCTTCCTTCTTGTTGCAAAATGGAAAAGCTTTTTATTTTATTTTATTATTTATTTATTTTTTTAATGTATTTTTCTCTTTCTTTCTTTCTTTTTTTAATTATTTATTTATTTTTTGCAGTTTTTGGCCGGGGCTGGGTTTGAACCTGCCACCTCTGGCATATGGGGCCAGCGCCCTACCCCCTTGAGCCACAGGTGCTGCCCCTATTTATTTTATTTTATTTATTTAAGTTAGAGAGTTGTGAAGTATGAGTAGCAAGCAGGTGGAAATATGAACCTGACTCTCAAATGACATCACAAAGTTAGTCAAATGTTCTCCCAACAGAAGATAATCTTTTGGTCAAATTTACTTTTAGAATGGCCCTCGAACTGTCTGTAATTTTTTTAAAAAAATTATACAGCATGTGATGACAAAATGAAAAATGTGCATATTTAATTTTCCTGTCAATTTAGCACTCAGCACATTTTCTCTAATCTCGTGAATGCATTCTGTGGGTAAAAATATTTTTCTTTTCATATTATGATATATTAAGACTTTTTCTTCTCTACTACCAGCTCTTTTCTTAGACCGTAGAAGGGTAAATAAAATATGTTTTTATATATTTGTTTTACAAATGAAGCAATTTAATCATTTCTAAAAATATCTCCCATCTTTTTCTTTAAATAATCTCTTTTTGTATAGATAATGAAGAAAAATCCATGAGGAATTTATGTATTTAATAATCCTGTTTTAAAATTATGGCATGTTTGATATTAAATTTGACATAAAACTAACACAGCTATTTAATATAGAGTTTATAAAATGGTAAATGTTTTATCTTATAATTATTTTTATTTTTACCAACATTATTTCCAAGTAATATAATTTATTACTATGACTTGATTAAATCCCTTCAAAACTGATAATTATTCTAACTTCTTCTAACTATAAATAGAGTCAAATTTTCTTATTTGGATAAATATGGATGAATATAAACATTTCCTTTTAGGGGGAACTGTATATAATATTTTGGACAGTTGTAAAAGGGATAAATTATTATTTTGAGGATCAACATATAAATCTTAACACTAAACTTGGACTAAAGGCACTGGACTAATGAAGGTCATTGATCCACTGAGGAAGTACAGTGTGTTAAATGTACTTCTGCTATTACTTTGAGGATGACCCCAAATACTCCTACTACTGTAAGCTTTTACTATAGAGTGTCTAAATGATTATATATTGTCATTATCTTTAATATTTTGGAAATAATGTTGCTTTCAACATAATTTGGAGAAATTTTCTCTGCAGGTAGTGGCACTGCTTTGATGACAAGTTCAATCTTTCTGTTCCTTGGCACCTTGAAAAGATGCTCAGGGAAGTCAGAAGCCTGGGATCTGCTCTCAGTTTGTGATAATTAGTAGTATAGCTTTAATATAATCAATTACATTTCCCGTGAAGGAGTTTTCTCACTTTCAAATAGCTTTGAGTGTGTGTCCAAACTGCCTCACAAGTTTCTCGTGAGGGTTAACTGGGTTAGTTTATGTAAATTTATTCATATGTATATTATAAGTGTATATTATACACATGCATTAACACAGGGAATAGGATATTAATACTGTAAATAATAAATACTTTAGAAATTAAAACTTAGCTATGGACAAGTTGATTTTACACTTTACTGGGTCTCACAAGTTTTCCAATATTTTAAATATCTTTTCTACTGAAGTATTTCTAAGGGTATTTATAATCTATAGCTATGATGAATCCTGAGGAGATGAGTATGCTTTGCTCAAGGGGCATGTAGAGATTACACAATTTTTTTGTTTCTGTTTAGTAAATAAGAAGGCATTTAAGAGCATTAAATATGTTTGATACTTGCTTTTCATTGGGTTTAACATGCACTTGAGTGTCGACTGGTTACTTCAAGTTTAATAAATGAGCACATGTGGTGTTTCTTTTTTCCATTCTTGCAGGACTTCACTTAGAAGAATGGTCTCCAGGGCAGGGCACAGTGGCTCATGCCTGTAATCCTGGTCCTCTGTGAGGCCAAGTCAAGTGGATTGCCTGAACTCAAAGGTTCTAAACCATCCTGAGCAAGAGCAAACCCCATCTCTACTAAAAATAGAAAAACTAGCTAGACATTGTGGTGGATGCCAATAGTCCCAGCTACTCAGGAGGCTGAAGCAAGTGGCTCTCTTGACACAAGAATTTGAGGTTGCTGTGAGTTATGACACCACCACACTCTACTGAGTGGTTTCCAGCTCCACCCAGGTTGTTGTAAAATGTATAGTTCATTTTCATTTTTTTTTTTTTACTTTTATTTATTTATTTTTTTATTGTTGGGGATTCAATGAGGGTACAATAAGCCAGGTTACACTGATTGCAGTTCTTAGGTAAATTCCCTCTTGCAATCATGTCTTGCCCCCATAAAGTGTGACACACACCAAGGCCCCACCCCCATCCCTCCATCCCACATTCTGCTCCCCCCATAACGATAATTGTTATTAATTGTCCTCATATCAAAATTGAGTACATAGGATGCATGCTTCTCCATTCTTGTGATGCTTTACTAAGAATAATGTCTTCCACTTCCATCCAGCTTCATACGAAGGATGTAAAGTCTCCATTATTTTTAACAGCTGAATAGTATTCCATGGTATACATATACCACAGCTTGTTAATCCATTCCTGGGTTGGTGGGCATTTAGGCTGTTTCCACATTTTGGCGATTACAAATTGAGCTGCAATAAACAGTCTAGTACAAGTGTCCTTATGATAAAAGGATTTTTTTCCTTCTGGGTAGATGCCCAGTATGGGATTGCAGGATCAAATGGGAGGTCTAGCTTGAGTGCTTTGAGGTTTCTCCACACTTCCTTCCAGAAAGGTTGTACTAGTTTGCAGTCCCACCAGCAGTGTAAAAGTGTTCCCTTCTCTCCACATCCACGCCAGCATCTGCAGTTTTGAGATTTTGTGATGTGGGCCATTCTCACTGGGGTTAGATGATATCTCAGGGTTGTTTTGATTTGCATTCCTCTAATATATAGAGATGATGAACATTTTTTCATGTGTTTGTTAGCCATTCGTCTGTCATCTTTAGAGAAGGTTCTATTCATGTCTCTTCCCTTTGATATATGGGATTGTTGGCTTTTTTCATGTGGATTAATTTGAGTTCTCTATAGATCCTAGTTGTCAAACTTTTGTCTGATTGAAAATATGCAAATATCCTTTCCCATTGTGTAGGTTGTCTCTTTGCTTTGGTTATTGTCTCCTTAGCTGTACAGAAACTTTTCAGTTTAATGAAGTCCCATTTGTTTATTTTTGTTGTTCCAATTGCCATGGCAGTCTTCTTCATGAAGTCTTTCCCCAGGCCAATATCTTCCATTGTTTTTCCTGTGCTTTCTTTGAGGATTTTTATTGTTTCATGCCTTAAATTTAAGTCCTTTATCCATCTTGAATCAATTTTTGTGAGTGGGGAAAGGTGTGGGTCCAGTTTCAGTCCTTTACATGTAGACATCCAGTTCTCCCAACACCATTTATTGAATAGGGAGTCTTTTCCCCCAAGGTATGTTCTTGTTTGGTTTATCAAAGATTAGGCGGTTGTAAGATGTTAGTTTCATTTCTTGGTTTTCAATTCGATTCCAAGTGTCTATGTCTCTGTTTTTGTGCTAGTACCATGCTGTCTTGACCACTATGGCTTTGTAGTACAGACTAAAGTCCGGTATGCTGATGCCCCCAGCTTTATTTTTATTACTAAGAACTTCCTTAGCTATACGGGTTTTTTTCCGGTTCCATACAAAATGCAGAATCATTTTTTCCAAATCTTGAAAGTATGATGTTGATATTTTGATAGGAATGGCATTGAATAGGTAGATTGCTTTGGGAAGTATAGACATTTTAACAATGTTGATTCTTCCCATCCATGAGCATGGTATGTTCTTCATTTGTTAATATCCTGTGCTATTTCCTTTCTGAGGATTTCTTAATTTTCTTTATAGAGGTCCTTCAGCTCCTTTGTTAGTTATATTCCTATGTATTTCATTTTCTTTGAAACTATGGTGAAGGGAGTTGTGTC
This sequence comes from Nycticebus coucang, assembly GCF_027406575.1. NCBI lineage: Eukaryota > Metazoa > Chordata > Mammalia > Primates > Lorisidae > Nycticebus > Nycticebus coucang. Next base: position 112,671,933 of record NC_069787.1, on the reverse strand, counting down.
CTTAATTAGTTTCTCATCTTGATTGTTATTGGTGTATACAAAGGCTACTGACTTGTGGACATTGATTTTATATCCTGAAACATTACTGTATTTTATGATGACTTCTAGGAGTCTTGTGGTTGAGTCTTTGGGGTTCTCTAAGTATAGGATCATGTCGTCAGCAAAGAGGGAGAGTTTGACCTCCTCTGCTCCCATTTGGATTCCCTTTATTTCCTTGTCTTGCCTAATTGTATTGGCTAGAACTTCCAGCACTACGTTGAATAGTAAAGGTGACAGAGGACAACCTTGTCTGGTTCCAGTTCTAAGAGGAAAAGCTTTCAGTTTTACTCCATTCAGTAAAATATTAGCTGTGGGTTTGTCATAGATAGCTTCCATCAGTTTTAGAAATGTGCCACCTATGCCTCTACTCTTCAGTGTTCTAATTAGAAAGGATGCTGGATTTTATCAAATGCTTTTTCTGCATCTATTGAGAGGATCATGTGATCTTTATTTTTGCCTCTGTTAATATGGTGGATAACGTTTATGGACTTGCATATGTTAAACCAGCCTTGCATCCCTGGGATGAAGCCTACTTGATCATGATGAATGCCTTTTTTGATGATAAGCTGAAATCTATTGGCTAGGATTTTGTTGAGAATTTTTGCATCTATATTCATGAGTGAGATTGGTCTGAAATTCTCCTTTTTGTTTGGGTCTTTTCCTGGTTTTGGTATCAGGGTGATGTTTGCTTCATAGGATGTGTTGGGGAGGATTCCTTCTTCCTCAATTTTTTGGAATAAGTTCTGCAGTACAGGAATAAAGCTCTTCCTTGAAAGTTTGATAGAATTCTGGTGTGAAGCCATCTGGACCAGGGCATTTTTTGGTTGGAAGATTTTTTATTGTTTCTTTGATTTCATTGCTTGAAATTGGTCTGTTCAGGAGCTCTATTTCTTCCTGGCTAAATCTAGAGAGAGGGTGTGATTACAAATATTGATTCATTTCCTTCACATTGTCAAATTTCTGGGCATAGAGTTTCTGGTAGTATTCAGAGATGATCTCTTGTATCTCTGTGGGATAAGTTGTTATTTCCCCTTTATCATTTCTGATTGAGGTTACTAGAGATTTTACTTTTCTATTTCTCATTAGTCTGGCCAATGGTTTATCTATTTTATTTATTTTTTCAAAAAACCAACTTCTTGTTTCGTTAATTTTCTGAATGATTCTTTTGTTTTCAATTTCATTGATGTCTGATTTGATTTTGAATATTTCTTTTCTTCTACTGACTTTAGGCTTAGATTGTTCTTCTTTTTCCAATTCCGTAAGATGGCTGTGAGATTGTTGATGAGCTCTCTTTATGTTTTTCGAATGTAGGCATCTAAAGTGATGAATTTTCCTCTCAAAACTGCTTTTGCAGTATCCCACAGGTTTTGGTAGCTTGTGTCTTCATTGTTGTTATGCTCAAGGATGTTAATGATTTCCTGTTTTATTTCTTCCTGCACCCATCTGTTGTTCAACAGAAGATTGTTTAATTTCCATGCCTTTGGGTGGGGTCGAGCATTTTTGTTAGAGTTGAGTTCCACCTTTAGTGCCTTATGGTCTGAGAAGATACAAGGTAAAATTTCAATTCTTTTGATTCTGTTGTTATTTGTTTTGTGTCCCAGGATATGATCAATTTTGGAGAATGTTCCATGGGGTGATGAGAAGAATGTATATTCTTTATCTTTGGGATGGAGTGTTCTGTATGCGTCTATCAAGCACAGTTGTTCTAGGGTCTCATTTAAATCTCTTATATCTTTGTTTAATTTCTGTTTAGAGGATCTGTCCAACTCTGTAAGAGGTGTGTTAAAGTCCCCTGTTATGATGGTATTATCAGATATCATATTGCTCAGACTGAGTAAGGTCTGTTTCAAGAATCTGGGAGCATTTAAATTGGGTGCATAAATATTTAGAATTGAAATGTCTTCTTGTTGTAGTTTTCCTTTGACCAATATGAAGTGACCATCTTTGTCTTTTTTGGCTTTAGTTGCTTTAAATGCACATGAATCTGAAAATAAGATTGCAACTCCTCTTTTCTTCTGAATTCCATTTGCCTGAAAAATTGTCTTCCAACCCTTGACTCGGAGCTTTAATTTGTCTTTTGAAGCCAGGTGTGTTTCTTGCAGATAGCAAATGAATGGCTTGTGTTTTTTAATCCAGTCAGCCAATCTATGTCTCTTCAGTGGGGAATTCAAGCCATTAACATTTATTGAGATAATTGATAAGTGTGGTAGTATTCTTTTCATCTTATTTTGTGAGAGTCCATTCCTTAGTTTTATCTTTTGCATCAGTGTGGAGGTTAGGTTCTGTCCTTTAATTTCTGAGATCTTACTTTGCTGCTGATCCATTGTGGTGGTCAGTGTGCAGAACAGGTTGAAGTATTTCCTATAGAGCTGGTCTTGTTGTGGCGAATTTCCTCAATGTTTGTATATCCGTAAATGATTTGATTTCTCCGTCAATTTTGAAGCTTAGCTTAGCAGGGTACAGAATCCTGGGCTGGAAATTGTTCTGTTTAAGTAGATTAAAGGTCGATGACCATTGTCTTCTTGCTTGGAAATTTTCATTAGAGAAGTCTGCGGTCACTCTGATGGATTTGCCCCTGTAGGTCAACTGGCACTTACTCCTGGCAGCTTGCAGAATCTTTTCTTTTGTCTTGACTTTGGACAGGTTCATCACAATGTGTCTTGGAGAAGCTCGGTTAGAGTTGAGGCGACCTGGGGTCCGATAGCCCTCTGAAAGTAGTGTGTCAGAATCTTTGGTGATGTTTGGGAAATTTTCTTTTATAATATTCTCTAGTATGGCTTCCATTCCTCTGGGGCATTCTTCTTCCCCTTCTGGGATTCCTATAACTCGTATGTTGGAATGCTTCATAAAGTCCCATAATTCTGAGAGTGAACGTGCTGCTTTCTCTCTCTTCTTTTCTCCCTCTTTTACTATCTGAGTTATCTCAAGAACTTTGTCTTCTACCTCTGAAATTCTTTCTTCTGCATGGTCTAACCTGTTGCTGATACTTTCCATTGCATCTTTAAGTTCCCCAATTGACTGTTTCAGTTCCTTCAGCTCTGCTATATCCTTTTTATATTCTTCATATCGTTCATCTCTTATTTGATTCTGTTTTTGGATTTCCTTTTGGTTATTTTCCACTTTATTAGCAGTTTCCTTCATTGTTTCCATCATTTCTTTCATTGTTTTGATCATGTGTATTCTAAATTCCCTTTCTGTCATTCCTAACATTTCTTTATAGGTGGAATTTTCTGCAGTAGCTACCTCATGGTCCCTTGGTTGGGTTGTTCTGCACTGGTTCTTCATGTTGCCTGGATTTTTCTGCTGATTCTTCCTCATGAGTGATTTCTTTTATCTGTTTCCTTGCCCTAATTTTCCTTTCACTTTCTCTTGCTCTTTGAGTTCTCGTGCCTGTGGACTAAGAGTTAGATGAGTCCTTTTGGTACAGGACCAGAAGGGTGAGAAGGTTGAACAGCAATAAAGGGATGGAAGAAAGGAATAAAAAATTAGAGAAAGGTGAGGGAGTGGGTAAAAGGAATATTGACAAAAAAAGAGAGGCACAGAAAGAGGGAGACAGAGCAATATAAGTGTACAGTGAGACAGAGGAATATAATTGTACAGTAGGGTACTTTAACACAACCTTAAAAAAAAAACCACCTTCTGTGGATGCCCAGTTGGGTGGTTCCCTTGAGATCAGTGGGGAACCTTTGGTAACCTGATCAGACACAGTACCCCACCTCCACCAAGTAGAGAGGAAAGACAAGAATGCTATAAATCTAACCAAAACAAGCAAACAGAAAACTTTACAGGATAATATTGGGTGAAAAACCAAATAACAGCAGTAGAAACACTAGCAAAAATGAAGTTCTAGTTGTTAAAAAAGGTAGCAATGGGAAATTATAATTAAACTAGAAAAATTGAGAAAGAAGAAAGATCTGTACGGAAAAGGTTGAAATTAAAAAACGAAACAACATCAACAACATCAAAATAAACAAAAAAAAAACAACCGAACCAAAAAAAAAAAAAAAAAAAAACACAACCAAAAACAAAGCAGGATGTATATGTTGTTGAATATTGTCTGGGCAACACGTGGTCTTCTGGGGTATGAGATTTTAATCACAGTTCTGATACAACTGCAGGCTGCTGATTTCTCAAACCCCAGCAGGTAGACACCCTAAATCTCTCTTCAGCCCACTTAAAAGGCACTTTGAACTTGTAAACTTGTTGAGCAGAAGCTTTCCCAGGAAAGTGCTTGTCGCTGGAATCACTGCTGAAGTGGCTATCCACTTACCCAGTGTGCCAAAACCGGTCTCACTCTGCCCCTGAGGGTTAGGGCTGCAAGGCGGCTCAGACCCCACCCTTAGGCTACTCAGTCGCTGGGTTACCCGCTCCCACCCGATTCTAACTCTGCGACCCTGAGGGCGGAGCTTGCCAGGGCAGATCGCTTACAATGGCTCCCTGTGGCCCACAGCCAAACATTATTAGATCCATCTGGCTCAGCGGCTCAGACTGGGGCCCTAGACAATGGCCAAAGTTCTCCGTGTTCCTGCTCGGGCTCTCCCTAAGACAGTTCAACTGAGTGCCAAGTCCAAAGACACCAAAACAGTTCACAGGTAAGGCCTTTTCCATTTGCAGTGTCGCTGCTACTGAACTTACAGTTGTGGGCGGGTTTAGACCGATTGAACACACGCGACCACTTGCCGGTTTTCCACGTTTTAGTCCTCCTCTTGGGGTCCAGAGTCTCTCCCTGACTCTCTGTATCCTCACAGGGATGATGATAGGCAGATCCCACCAGCCAGAGATGCCTGGAGTCCTATCTCCCCGGACTCACGGTGCCCAGATGCAAGGAAGCTGTTACACAGCCGCCATCTTCCATTTTCATTTTTTAATGGCTGTGTAGTACTCCATATTATACATATACCTCATTTTATTAATTTAATTATGTATTGATGAGCCCTGGGTTGGTTCCACATCTTTGTGATTGTACACTGTGCTATAATAAACATTCAAGAGTATGTGTCTTTTTGATGAAATGACTTTTTTTTTCCCTTTGGATGAACACCCAATAGTTAGATTGCTGAATCAAATGGTAGGTAGTTCTACTTTTAGTTTGGTGGGGTATCTCCTTACGACTTTCCACAGAGGTTATAATAGTTTGCCATCTTTACAATAGTGTACAGTGTTCATTCCTCTCTGCATCCTTACCAGCATCTGTTGTCATTATTACCTAATGAGGACTATGTACACTATTCAAGTGAGGGGTATTTTTCTAGCTTTGACTTGAACTGTGCAAAAGCAATTTATGTAACCAAAACATTGGTTATCTTTTATGATTGCTTTTCTATTGCCTTTGAGAAATATAATGCACTCTGATTCCTGAAATTTTGTTTAAATCCTTCTTATTATTTTTCTTTTAATCCTTTGAAAACTACTAGGATCATCTTATTCACAGTGTTCTAAACTTATAAATATGTAGTTTTCTCATATCATCCAAAGTTGGCGTTTAATAGATCTTTTCACCATGAAAATGTAGATCTCTCCAAATAAGGTGATGTACATCTCTCAATTGTACTCCCATAGTATTCTGAAATTTTAAAAAAGTTTGATACTAATAATAGTTGTTTCTGACCAGTGAGGACTGAATTAATTTCTTAGCTCAACTATTCATTCTAGAATTTCTATTCCTCACATATCAAGCTGACTGGGTCATCATCTAATTTTCTTGTCTTTTTAAATCCATATCTGTACTTTTTCATTTTTCTGGGAAGTCTTCTCAATTTTATTTGAAAATCTTCTATTAATGTTTTAAAATTTATACAATAAATTTTTAGTTTTTAAGATTTTTAAAAATATAATAAGAACACATTTTTGATAAGGCTATTGATTTGACTCTTGATTTCTCTGATTGCTTACTTAGTTTTCACATCAGCCTCGTCCTTTATTGACTTCCTGCTCTTCTCCCCTCCTCTCTTCTACTTCTTTTTTCCTCAGCATCCTCTTCTCTTTCCACTCCTTCTCCTTCCTATTTTTCCTTTCCTTCTCCTCCTTCTTGGTTTTGCTGAGTCATCTGTCATTTTCTCTTTTGCTCTCTAGCCTATAAAAATTTTATTGCTATTTTCCCTTTTTTGATGTATGGATTTATTTCTTTAAACATTCCTTTACTCTTGTTTTATTGAATCATTGGGAGAAAGTCAGGTGATTGTTCATTTGTTTTGTTTTGTTTTTTTAGAACAAATACGCTTCTATATTTTGATGATAAAGATACATTGAACCTATATTAATAATTGTATAGGTCTATGCTATATTATTTTAAAACTATTCTGAATACAGTCTTCCCATTTTATCCATTTTAATTTTATTTACAAGTATTCTAAATACTTTCTGGGTCTTATAATCAAACAAGAAAAGTTTCTACAAAATCAGCTATTTAATCCCCTGGAGGTGAATATTTATTTTAATCAATATCATCTGTGTTTCAATTTGTGCACACACAGTATGGAGACTATAAATCCTTGACATACCCATTTGAAAACATTTACCAGGCACTTTCTCTGTTCTAGGTCTTATAGTATGTTTTGAGAAATTGAAAGATGAATAAGGGCAATCTGCTGTCAAGATAATCCAATACTGAACAGAGATAGTTCCTGTGTTGAAGAAGTTACAATCCAAAGAAGGTCGAGTAATATATCTAGGGTTACATGTTCATGGCCTGGGTTTTGACTTGGGCCCTAGTGTTTTATCTATTACAAATAAATTGTAGCTTCATCTATTATATATACATGTGGCCCTGCAGTGCTACTGGTGGGTTTCATAAAATAGTAATGATGATGTTAGCTGTTCTAAGGCTCTGTTTTGATTTGTGATACTGTGTAGCCTAGAGACTAATTGTTCTCATGAAGAAGTTGATCAGCATGGATTTCAATCCCGTGTAATTGTGAACAAATTCCTTGAGCCCCATGCTGCCTTTATGTCCTTCTGTGCAAAATGGAGATGATAATAAGTTAGTTCATAGGGTTATTGTGAAGATTCCACGAATTAATATACTTAAAGGAGTGAGAAAAATGCTTGACAATAGGAAACACTGTTCAGGTTTAACCTATTGTTATGTCCTTTCACTCCTTAAACTCATATGTTGACGCCCTAACACAGATGCAACTACCTTTGGAGACCTGCATAGAAGGGACTTTATAGAAGTCATTAAGGTTAAATGAGGTAATAAAGATGGGACCTAAATCCTGTAGAACTGGTGTCCTTATGAGAGCAAGAAAGAGGGCTTACATGCATTCTTTCTCTCTTTCTCATCTATCTATATCTCTGTCTGTATCTCTATCATCTCTATCTCTATCTCTACTCTCTTTCTCTCCACTTTCATAGAGAAGAAGTCACATGAGGACACAATGAGAAAGAGGCCATCTACATCAAGAAGAGAGGCCTCATTAGAAACCAACCCTGAGAGCACCTTGACCCTGGACTTCTGGCCTACAGAACTGTGAGAAAAAAACATATTCAGTTAGTCTGTGGTATCTTGCTGTGGAAGCTTAAGCAGAGCGATACAGGTACTGTTATTTACCTAAGGACCTGCAATGCATTCTTCTGCTTGATCATCACCATCTATTGCATCTATGACAATGGTGATTACATGACTACAGTGCCATCCTATTTTCTTCAAGAAAAAGCATTTGACTATGTTTTGGGACTGTTAGAGTTACTGAACATTGTATAAGTTATTAAGACTAATTAAGTCAACAACTTTAGGGAAGTTTTCCTAGGTCCAGAAAATAGTCAAGGAGGAAATGAGTTTTGAACTGAACACCATCTAAGGAATGGTTGAAATTCAGAAGTAAAGATAGTCAATATAGTGAAAATAACTCAATATAGTGAAAATAGAAATAGTTTCGAAAATTGGAAATACAGTTTCCCATTCTACCTGTGTGCCCTTAGTCAAGACACTTAGCCTTGCTTACTCTTTATGTTTCATCTGTGATGACAATAGTGTTTGAAGAATTGTTCATGATTAAATTGCAAAACAGTTTTTGAATAATATTTATAGATATGATTTGAAGATATCATCTATCACATGTTTGAGGTAAAATGAATAAAACAAAACAGACAATTGATGGTAAAATGTTGGAGAAAAACAATGAGACCAAACTTTAGATAATTCTTTTTTTTTTTTTTTTTGTAGAGACAGAGTCTCACTTTATGGCCCTCAGTAGAGTGCCGTGGCATCACACAGCTCACAGCAACCTCCAACTCCTGGGCTTAAGCGATTCTCTTGCCTCAGCCTCCTGAGTAGCTGGGACTATAGGCGCCCGCCACAACGCCCGGCTATTTTTTGGTTGCAGTTTGGCCGGGGCCGGGTTTGAACCCGCCACCCTCGGCATATGGGGCCAGCACCCCACCGACTGAGCCACAGGCACCGCCCAACTTTAGATAATTCTTTGGGTCAAAAGTTTTAGGGTTTGTTCTAGGGGCCCCAAGAAATTCTGAGTTGGTAAGCATGGGCATGGTATGGTTTTAGGAAAATTAATCTACAGGCTCATGTTTTAACAGCAAGAAAGTAGATATGTACAAATTAGCAATATTTTACAATATCCTAGGAGATCAAGGATGCTAGTAGAGATACCAAGATTACAAAGGAAGAGAGAAATATAATTAAAAAGCAGTATCAGGTTTGATAGTTAAATGTGAGATAGTGAGCAGAATCAAATATAATTTTGAAACTTTTGAGCTAACCCTACTATCAAAGCAAATGACAAATAAGTTGTAGTCAGAGATACATGTGTTAAATATTTGTGAGTGATAGAGATTTGTGTATGTGTTTGTGTGTGTGATAACCACAAATTAGATTACTTTGACTTCGTTTAAAGGCACAAAGCTGAATAAATACCTAAGAGTGAATTGTACATCTCTGTGACTACTTATAATGAGATTTACTTGGTAACAGAAATAAAAAGGGCTTGTAGGACATTATTGGTTAAGATCACAACACCTTTTTGGTTGCTTATTGCTTTAAGCAAAAAAAACAAAAACAAAAACAAACTGAGACCTGCTAGATGGGGTTAGTAAAGCTTAAAACTTCCCAAATGCTTGAGTTCTAAATTTGTAATTTAATTTAAATCTCAATGATGTTAACAGGATAAGGTATGTTTTCAAGGTATATAAGGTTTATTTTATTTTATTTTATTTTTTTATTAAATCATAACTGTATACATTGATATGATCATGGGGTATCATATACTCGCTTCATAGACCATTTGACACATTTTTATCACAATGGTTAACATAGCCTTTCCGGTGTTATCTCAGTTACAGTTTATTTTTTAAATACCAAGTCATCAAATACAAACTCTAAGAATAATATATCTAATTCTTCAGCATATTTTAGGAAAATTGATAAAAAAAAACAAACAAAAAAATTAGACCAGCAAAGACCTTCGCTTACTACTTTAGAATAACTGTGATTTTATTCTATTGGCATGCATAGTGGCTTTTTTATAGGATATAAAAGTATGAAGTTTATTTTATCTTCTTACAAGGAGAGAGAGCAGAAAAGAGAGTGTGGAAAGAGAGAGAAAAGAGAGCAAGCAGGGAGATGGTGGTGGTGTCCCAATGAAGGAAGGGAGGAATATATAGTGGCTTTTTGACTTTTCCTGTTTGAATCTTACAATCTCTCTTTAACTAAAATGATAGATTTTAAATGGGTCACAGCCCAGAATTAGCAGGAAAAGACAGAGACTGAGTAAAATTTTGAAACTCTAGTGATTTGAAATATTTTCCCATTAGACTGTCTCATAAAAATCCTAATTTGACACTTAATTTTCATTCATAAAGCAAGATGGCTCTAACAAAAAATATCTCCACATAATACTCGATGTGTAAGAAAGCACTGATTTTAATGAGTGCAGCAACACATTCTCTGCATTATGAGCTAAAATATGTGTTAACTTGTTTTCTTTGTTTATAGTTAAACCATTTTAAAGTAGTCTCCTAGGACACATTTAACTATAAGGACTTTATTGTTATGACAACTTCAAAGAGAGCTGGATTTAAAAGTAAAATTTATGTTGTTATGACAAAGACTTATTCTTTCATAAAACATAGAAAATATAATCTTTTCTAAAAATTGTGTTGATAAATTTCACTGTTTTCTATTTTTTCTTAATTTAGTTTTTAGATGGTGAGTTTCATAGAAACCTTTGTCACTTAGATAGTAAGTGAAATTTACTATAAATTCAGTAGGGTAAATTTTGCCACATCAACACAGATAGATTTTACATAACAACACATTGGATACTCTGAGAACTAATTATTGCCCACATTTATTGAGTGTTTACAATCTTAGCCATTGGAATTTAGAAAGATTAAGTCAATTAACCATCATGACAATAGCAGTTGCTGTGAACATTTACTTTATGTAGGAGGAAAACTGGTCTTATTGTTTGAAGTTAACAGTCAGACTTTGGGCCAGGCATGGTGACTCCTGCCTATAATCCTACCACTCTGGGAGGCCAAGATGGGAGGATATTTTAAAATCAGGAGTTTAAGATCATACTGGTTAAGAGGGCAGCCTCCAAAAGTGGAAAAAATTAACTGGGTGTCATGGCAAATACCTATAGTCCTAGTTACTTGAGGGGCTGAGGCAGGAGGATCTGTTAAACGCAAGAGTATGAAGTTTCTGTGAGCTAGGGTGAAGCCATCGCACTGTAGCCTGGGCAAAAGAGTGAGACTCTGTCTTAAAAGAAAGAAATAAATAAAGTAGTCAAACTTTGTGGTGTATCATTATCATCTAGCAGAAGGTCTGGGGGCTTTCCACCTTTACTGGTTTCTTCAGATTCTTCTGAAAGCCACCAAGGTTTAGAATCACTTGCTAAAAAATTACTATAAATAATAAGTGGTAGAGCCAATATTTAAACCCTAGTCAACAAGATACTAATAACTTAAGCTCTTAACCAACATGCTAAAGAGTTTCCTACTATATTTGCTCTTTCAAATCACTAGGCTGTTTATATAATTTTGAAACACATATCTAAATTACTCCCTTTTTCTTTGAATACAATTGAAAAATGCTCTCTAAAAATCTATAGTATTTAGGTTATAATTATCTCTATTATAAAGACTTATTATGTATAATTAACATTAGATACAAATATAACATATATATTCCCTTTTAGTTAATTGCCATTGCCAAGTAATGATTATAGAAATCATTGCTATATTGGAAGCGAGGTTGAAATCAATGAATTGCAAAAGGCCTATAAATTATCGTGCCCATGGTCCTGTGATAATATAAAAGGCAATTCCATAGCTTGCAATACACTAAAATGAACATTGAATGATGTACCACCCATATCCACTTGATATTCAAATCAACAAACATGAAAAAAATGCTCAACGTCTCTAAACATCAGAGAAATGCAAATCAAAACCACTCTGAAGTATCACCTAACTCCAGCAAGATTAGCCCACATCACAAAGTTCTAAAGTTGTAGAAGCTGGTGTGGATGTAGAGAGAAGGGAACACTTCTACAATGCTGGTGGGATTGAAAATTAATACAGCCTTTATGGAAAGGAGTACGGAGAATTCTGAAAGAATAAAAAGTTGACCTTCCATTTGATCTCACAATTCCATCACTAGGTATCCACCCAGAAGAACCAAAATCATTTTACAACAAAGGTATTTGCACCAGAATGTTTGTTGCAGTTCAATTCACAATTGCCAAGTTGTGGAAACAAACCAAATGCCCATCGACCTATGAATGCATTAACAAACTGTGGTAATTTGTATACCAGGCAATACTATTCAGCCACAAGAAAAGATGGAGATTTTACATCTTTTGTGTTTACCTTGATAGAGTTGAAACACTTTCTTCTCAGTAAAGTATCTCAAGAATGGGGAAAAATATATATCCAATGTCATCAATACTAATATGAAATCAGTATATAAACAACTACACACCCACATGAATGATAAAACACAAATATAGTCTAGCAAAGGAGGGGGTGAGAGGAGGGAGGGGGATGAGGGAGGGTGATGGTGGGATCTCACCTAATGTGCATAATGTGAGGGTGTTTAGCACATCCTGTGGGTGAAGGGCTGAACTACAACTTGAACTTTACATTAGAATTGAAAACAATAAACCTAAACAACTGTTCCCTCATACTAATTTGAAATAAAAAAAAAAAAATCCTCTCCCGCAAAGAAAATTATAAAATGAAAATAAACATTAGCACTAATGGTTTACACAGGGGCCATCTACTTTACTGTTCTAATTCTAAATCTGTTTTTCTAAAGAGCTAATATTAGTTTTTCATAGAAGCAGGAACAGCAACTCTCCACCTTGAACCAACTACATTTTCGATGAGACACTAATCACAACTACAAATGAGTTAAGGTTTTTCTCTTTCTGTTTGGTAGATAGACATCCCTTTCTCCTAGGGAAGGAGGACAAAGATGGGGCCCTCAGGACTCCATCTTGATGCTTCCCACTTTAATTTTGTCTCAAGTGATTGCTCACACCTAGGGAGGAGGGAATGTCTTAACAATCTACCAATCAGAACTTAGTGTGCCAGCTGCAAAAGGGTGTAGAACACTCTCTAGCCTGGTAACAAGTACAATAGAGTCTTGACGATGACCTCAAATAGCCTTAATAGTAATTATCATATCATTAGCTTAAACTGCATTGCAGTCCACACCCACCAATGGGTTCTCAGAGAGACTTGTGGGAGGGCCACATGTACAGTCAGACTCTGGTTCCAAGGTGGCCCCTGAAACCAGGTAGTATAAAAGAAAATTGCTGACCATAATTATGCACTCTTCATCATGAATGTGTCTTTCTCTTTCTCAATAAACTTTGTTTCACATTTGCCTTACTTTGGGGTATCTGATCATTTTCCAACCAAGACAATTCATGAACCGAGGAACCAAGCAACTACTTGAAACCCCAACATTTTAGAATGTGGGCAGCTGCCTTGAAACTCAACATTTTTATTCCAAATGGATTTTTCCTGCATTTGGAGTAGAAAATACTTTTTGGTTAGTGGGAAGATTCTGCAAAAGCTGTGCATCTTCTTTAGGGACACTTGGCTATTGAAGCCCCTGCTGATGACTTCAGTGTCTGTGATGTTGGCCTCAGCCCCACAGTTCATATCACTTCACTTCACTGGTGAGACAGAAAAATAATGCTATGTCAATGTGTCTTATTCCATCATTCAACCCTGTTAGGTTGTCCTTGAAATTCTTTTTCTTTTCTTTTTATTTATTTATTTATTTATTTTTTGGAGACAGTCTCACCATGTCGCCCTTGCTAGAGTCTTGTGGTGTTACAGCTCACAGCAACCTCAAACTCTTGGGCTCAAGCGATTCTCTTACCTCAACCTCCCAAGTAGCTGGGACTATAGGCACACACCACAACACCCAGATAATTTTTTGTTGCAGTTGTCATTGTTTAGCTGACTCAGGCCCAGCTCAAACCCGTCAGCCTGGGTATATGTGGCCGACACTGTAACCACTGTGCTATAGGTGCCAAGCCTCCTTGAAATTCTTAATTTTCAGCTTAATTTTGATGATTTCTTGGAAATTTATTCATTCAACAAATATTCACTAAGTCTCAATTCTGTGGTGGGTCATATTTCAGCTGTAGAGATAAGGCAGTCAGGGCATCTACATACAGTGATAGGAGGGAGAGAGTGAGAAGAGGGATGGATGAGGGAGAGAGAGAACAAAGACAGGTAAATACAGCATGTCAAGTGGTGATAAGCTTTATGGAGAATTGAGAAAGAAGCAAGGTAGGAGGAAAAGGGAATGCAAGTGAAGATTAGGAGATTCTATTTCTTTACAGGCTGATCTGTATTTAGGGGATTTTCTTTCCAAACTATGAAAGAAGGCACTAAAAACAAGCACAGAAGAGAGAGTATCTGCTTCATAACACAGCTGCTCTCCAGGAAAACACACAAATGACATCTCCATAACTCTGCCTCTAGTATGGAGACTGCAAAGTTCTCCCAGTGCAATCACAGTAACAATTAAGTGCCCAGCCGAAGTCAAGTGCAGAGGGGAGGCAGGGTTAGGCTTCAGGGATTATCCATACATGGAGGAGCAAGGTAAGTTTTTAGAACAACTATTATATTTAAAATAAGTGCAGCCATCTTTGCCTAGCATCAGAACTATACTTGAAGCCGTGTTTGGGACAAGTTTTATTTTTTTAAATCTGAAGTGTGTCACATACAGAGAAAGTAGAAGAGAACACTGTAACAATAATGCAAGGTCACAGCTGTTTGTATACTGTATTTCGAAATCGGAACACAGGTTATTACAATCCCGTTCTTAACAGGAATATATCTGCACAATAGAGAGGGAAGGCTTTTAGCTTCTTGCTGTTCCAGGCCCCTGGCGTAAGACCACCCAGGCGGCTATGGCCTCACTCTGACCATCTCCCATTGTACCTTTAATTCTCCTGTCTCTTCTTTCTCCCATCAGTGCTGAACCCAGGGTCAAACCCCAACCCTGCATCACTCCAGGGCCAGCCTTCTCAACATATCCCCACACTGTGATGTGCGTTCACGATTAGAATATAACAAATTCATGGTTCTCAAAATAGCCTGGAAAATGATCCTCAACATAGCCTGGAAATTTTTTCAGTCTGTTTCTAGTCAATTCCATCTCCTATTTTAACCCTGGCTTCTCTCTGCAACTGCTGACCTCATCACAACCCTCTGTTCAGGGGAAGAGCTAACTTCCTTATTACAGGCAGAAAACAGAGACTGCCTGGTTGTTATTCTGTCGGCTTCCTGCCACCTACACCACCTACGAAGGTATCTGCGTCTGTTTAATACCTCCTAATTCTTTCTTTCAGTGACAGAATTCTTCCGCTTGCCATCAAAAACGATCCTTTCCCCAGTATCTCCATATCCTCAGTGACGTTAGTCCACCCTTCATCCAGCCATCTTTCCATTCCCTTTCTTGGACCCTGTGTATCAGAGGAAATCCCCGGATTTTGGAGTAAGATAGAAATGAGCCTGGAAAAGTTACAGAGTTCCTCTCAAACTCAGTTTCCTCATTTGTTAAATGGGGATCAGAGTACCTCTCACAGGGTTATTGTAAGGATTGAGAGATGTGATATGCAAATTACTTGGCTCACAGGAAGCATTCCAGAAATCCAACAGCTTATGTTACTCCTATTGCAGTGCATTACCTATTTTTGCAACAGTCCTTTCCAAAGCACGTTTGCATCCATTTCTGATTTTACCCTTAAAAAACTTACAACATAAGCAGGACAGATAGAGAGAGGGATTCAGAATAATAAAGTTGCTTTCTCAAGGTCATAGAACTTGGTGCTGGTAAACGTGAGACTCAAAATTAGATTTCCGGAGTCCTGCATCTGAGCGTGTGCACCTAGGTTTATTGCCTCTGTATCTGATTTCTTATGGGAGGTGTGATACTATTTGTGAACGTGGGACTCATTTGAACTTAGGAGCTACTAAACTGCTGTGTAAAGTAAAATTGTATTTCTCTGTGCAGATACGATTTGTGCTTTCCTTTGTCTCGCTTTAGTATGTTGTAGATTACTTGGAAGTTTACTAGTTATTGTTACGTATGCAAAGTGGGCTAGGCATTAATTGCATTACCTGAAGCAAAGACTACAGCTGTGTGAGGTTGATGAACCTAGGATCGATTTTCCAAAATGCTTTTTGTGAACAAAACTCTAAGCACTTATGACAAAGACTAAGTAACATCTGGTCTAGTATCCGTTTAAATTTGCAAATGTAAAACATCCACAAAGAGAAACTATGTAGGGTTTTGTTTCTTCAGTTTTCTTTTTAATAGACTCAAGGTTGAAGAGGAATGTTGAGAAGTCAATTAGTTCAGTCAGCTGTTTTCAAGAACTTGTTTAAGTCACCTGAATTTCAAGAGACTTCATAGCTTATAAACAACTTACGTCCATATGAAATCACTTCAGGGAAATGTTTTCTTTATTCTATTTTGGGGGAGAAATAACTGTTTATATTTGAGCTGTTAAAAAGTGAGCAAACAAATGAGGAAGCAGGAATATATGAGATATTACTGGCATAAATTGAGTATAGATGGCAAAATTTCTAAGGAAGTAAGTATCCAAGGACTGACTTCTAACTACTGGAAGTATTGGGATAGCGATGATTGAGGAAAGCTGCCTCACATAAGATCAAGCTTAACCCAGGGCAGCCCACGTCTACTGGCCAGTAAATGGGATTATATAAGGCCCTTGCCTTCTATCTCCTCCAGCAAAGAAACAGCACCGGAAGCTTGTTAAAGGTGGCAAGGGAGATTTTAATCAGCCTACTGCATTAGGGAAGACAGACTCAGTGGAAACTACCCTCCATTTCAACTCAGACAAAGGTAAGTCAAAGAAAACAGAGAGAGGAAACATAAGAGAGACTAAAAAGGGGCTACGGGGAAGTGGAAATCACATAAGGGGGTATAAGTAAAAAAAATTACTGCAAATGGTTTGGCAAGTGGTGGAAACAATGTAGCTTTTGTGGTTTGACAACATCACATTTTCTTCAGCACAGACTCAGCTTGGAGAGTGGGGTTATTTCTAGAAACAACACCTCAGCAATGCAGTCAGGCAGGTCCTTGTGCCCCCGAGATGTCTCGGTTCACATATCCTGCAAGTTGACAGCGCCTTGCAGGGCAGCTGGACGTCCACCCCGTGGAGCCTGCCTCTCCCTGGCTCCATCTGTTTTCACTCACGCTTCTCTCTCCCAGGCACGGATCTCCCGAGCTCTAATGAACATCCTGTGGGCTATTCTCCAGCTGAGTCTGCTTCTGAGGGGATCTAGCCTCTCAGGGTTCTCATAATTATCCGCCGTGGGCTGTTCACAAGTTTGAAATGGAAGGTTCCTTATTCACTCCACAGATACCTTGCTATGCAAGTCAAACGTCTTTGAAGCCTTAGAATTCATATGAGCTGCTGTATTACAGCAATTCATGTCAGCTAAAAAGATGTTGCTCATTTTGGCTGAACCGGTTCACAACATTTTGGGTTAATTTCTATACATCCTTCCTTTGAATTTTTGTTCTTGTTTTTTTTTTTTTTTTTACTAAACTGGTATATTATAACTTAAATTGGATCAATTGTTCAAAGGTGGTCCACTAAATTATAAAGAGAGACATAGTAACATAGGTGCTATGTTTAGCACTTTATAAATATAATCCGTTACATTCTTAAGTACAGAATAAATTACATGGCCACACCAAGTAAACCTGGCATGATGCCAACAGGAAGCAGAACTATTTATGTTAAAATTGGATTTTATTGGACCGATGAGTCATCAAACTCCATTCTTTAGAACATTGTTTGTGTTGAAGTTTGTCAAATAACATCATGAAACCAGTGAAGCTAGCACATAATTTTTAAACAAAGCAGAGTGATCTCACTAGCCTACTGAAGTGGGTTTTATTTTTATTACTAGGATATGTGAAAAATATTGCTATCTTGTATACAATTGATGAATTGTTAATATACAGAAGTTCTAGTCCTTGAACAAGAGTCATATTATTGCTACAAAGTTTTTTAAAATGTGAGATTATTTAGCCTTATAATGAAAGCAGCAGAAGCTATTGGCAAAATTAATTTTATTCATAACATTGACGGGCATCAAATAGTATTAATGTGGCTCAGTGGGTAGGGCACTGGCCCCATATACCGAGGGTGGCGGGTTCAAACCCTGCCCCAGACAAACTGCAACAACAACAACAAAAAATAGCTGGGTGTTGTGGCGGGCACCTGTAGTCCCAGCTACTCAGGAGGCTGAGGGAAGAGAATCACCTAAGCCCAGGAGTTGGAAGTGGCTGTGATCTGTGTGATGCCACGACACTCTACCGAGGGTGATAGAGTGAGACTCTGTCTCTACCAAAAAAATAAAAATAATAATTAATATTAATGCTGACAGTGTCTAAAAGTGATTACTCTCTTACACAGATGACCTTATGGTAGGATAAATTCTTGATATGCAGAGGATGAAAGAGCTCCTGGCACATGTGTGAGAGGGTGGGGGGGGGGTCTGTGAGATTTTGTTTTGTTTTCTTTATTATGAAAACCACATGCTATAGAAGATGTGGTGTTTGAACGAGGGTACTGATTACTTTGTGAACTATAATGAGCCTGGAGGTAGGGTGGCATTAGCACTACTGGGACACCATTTATGTAGAGGCAGCAGGAAGGCCATTGCTACCAGAAGTCAACTACATGTACAGCTTTACTCACAGAATGTGCGTGATATTCATCTAAAGTCTTCTCATTGCCGTTTCCATGTTGAAGGGAAAAGTGAATTTTTCTAATGTGATTAGATTTATGCCATATAATTTACGTATTTTCGCAGTCTTGGAATAAAGAAGTAAGTAGTCCAATATAAGAGTTTTTTTTTTCTCTTCTGAAATAAGCTAATAGAAAATCATCTAAAATTAAAAACCAGTTCTTTGTGTATTTTTGCTCCTTCTGGTATCAGCCCATTTCCCTGCGTTCCAATTATAGTTAAACTACTCGAGGATTTTTTTACTGTTCTCATTTATTTGTTGTCTCGCCTGCTACTCTTCTTGTGTTCCCTGCAGCCCACACCCAGAGGTCTCATTTTTTACACAGTGAATGACTCAGTGAAACCGTTGTCAGTGACAAAACATAGCTTCTATCTCAGCAAGTTCAAATCTTCATATTCTCATTAGAATTAAATTAAATTCTAATTTAATTGCTCCTCAATTAAATATTTATACATTATCTATACCTATATATTTCTCTCTGTAAGTATATCTAAAATGTAAATGGCTTTTAACAAAATATGATCATCCTTGACCTAAGCTTCCCACACCCTATTTCCATTTTCAGAGAAAAATGTGTCTGAGTTGTTCAGTTGTTTCTTCTGATATTTATTTCTATGAAACTTTTATTCTGATTTTTTCACTCAATATATTACCTATTGACTTTATACTATCAAGATATTCCTACTCCAGGACACATTCAGATTCATGAGATGACACATTCGCTCCTAAAACCTCAGTCAAACCTCAGCCAAAGTCTTGTGTAAGTCAGTATTTACTGTTTATACAGAGTATTATAATTATTATGTAAATGTACACAGTTGAGTCTTACTGTATATCACGATTGTGTATAAGAGATGCTTGCATGTCTGTTAGCCCAGACAGAACCTGCTGACTGATGGGACCAATTCTCTCAAAGAATGAATCAGCAAATGGCCAGCTTTTCACTTAAGCTGTTCCATTTTCCTAGAAAATAATCCTCTAATCTTTCTCTGGAAGATGGAAAATTTTTGTCAGCTTTCAGGTTGCTGCAAGGGGCCTATTATTAGTTTATTATTTACTTATTTAATTTAGCTTAACTATTTAACTACCACATATCTCTCTGATTTCAGTATTGTGTTTGATGTCCCCAACCTAGAGCCTCTTCTCATAGGCAGAGAAGCTTTAGCCCATCCTTAACGTCTTTCAAAGGACTTACAGTCCTCAGTTCAAAAGATTTCTGTACAGTGTGGGTCCTGTAGTTTCTTCTTGTCTTGAGATCTGGAAGGTACTTGGTTTTTAGCTGCTAAACTAAGTCTTCTATGTGCTTTTAGTTTTCTTCAATCTTGATTTTTTTTTTTTGTCACTTTCTTCTTTTGACTTTAGTCTTGTGTAAATTTCTTTTTTATTCATATTCATGTTTTAATGGTATTTTGAAAAAGAACATAAGTAAACTGTGTGATTAATCTGCCATATTTAACTAGAGGCATTTCTTTTTCTCCAAGAATCTTCAGACACAGTAAAGTTCTTCATGCAAATTTTATCTTACTAGCCATGCTTTCTAATACTCCCTTTTTAACCTGCTTTCTTCCTCCCAAACCTTCTCTTTCCCCAGAACACTGGCCTGTTCTTCTTTCTCTCTCTCTTTTTTTTTTAGATGGAGTATCACTTTGTTGCCCTTGGTAGAGTGATAGCTCACAGCAACCTCTAACTCATGGGCTCAAGCAATTCTCTTGCCTCAGTCTCCCGAGTAGCTGGGACTACAGGCGCCTGCCATCATGCCCAGCTAATTTTTAGAGACAGGGTCTCCCACTTGCTCAGGCTGGTCTGAAAACTGAGCTCAGTCAATGCTCAGCCTCAGCCTCCCAGAGTGCTAGGATTACAGGCGTGAGCCACTGCGCCTGGCCTTTGCCCTCTCTTTCTTAGTCACGTTTTCTTATATAACATCTAAATACTAATCCTCAAATATAGGTGCACATCCTTTACCCTAAGTCCCAATTAATTGATCCAGATTTCCATCGGACATTTTGAATTGGACATCTGAGAGACTTTCAGGATAATATGCCTCAAGAGGAGTTTTGATTCTTTCTTTCACTAAAAAATGTTCCATTTTCTTTTTATTTGCTCTCTTACAGTGTAGAAACATGAATACTTAGAAGCTATACCTGAATTTTCTAGAGTCCTTTGTAGCTAGTTATTATTTGGGTTCTGTGAGGTAGCTCAGCACTTGGCTGGTGTAGACCTAGCAGCTCTGTGGACAATTAATTCCACCATCATCCTCCTCATCTTCAGACCTCAGCTAAAGCATTACACTCCTTGGAGTCAAACATTTGCAGTGTCAGATTAGGCCACATGTAAAATAAGAAATCTACATTTATAGATAAATG
The DNA here is from genome assembly GCF_027406575.1 of Nycticebus coucang. Taxonomy (NCBI): domain Eukaryota; kingdom Metazoa; phylum Chordata; class Mammalia; order Primates; family Lorisidae; genus Nycticebus; species Nycticebus coucang. The sequence goes on along the minus strand of NC_069787.1, from coordinate 112,651,257 downwards.
CTATAATTAAATAGCTTAGAAGACTTTCAAATGTGTGAAAAATTAATACATAATTGAGCTTAGTTTTACATTTTTGGTTTTTACGAGGCACTAAGGAAATGTGAGTGATCAGGGATGCTGAGGGGTGAATGTGCAGCTCTGAACTAAGTTCCTAGCTCCTTTAGAAGTGAACACGTTTGCTTCCATTTCAAAGACAGTGAATTCAATAGAGGAAATTGTCTTGAAGTTACGTGGTAGTTGATTCAGGAATATATGTATGCATTTGGCTTTCAGAATATATCACCACTTACTGGAAGCCAACACTGTTATAGATATCACAGAAATTAAAATGTAGATGGCAGGTTTAATGAGAAAGTCGTAATAGTGTATATATACACACACGTACATACACCACATTTTATTTTCATTCCAATATCGTTGGGCATGTAGGTAGAGCCCATATTTTTGCAACTCTGAATTGTGCTACAATAAGCATTCAAAAGCAGATGTGTTTTCGACAAAATGATTTCTTTCCCTTTGGGTAGACACTCAGCAGTGGGATTGCTGGATGGAATGGGAGGTCTACTTTTAGATCGTTGAAAAATACAAATACCAATTTCCAAAGAAGTTTTACTAATTTACAGTCCCCCCAACATTATATAAGCATACCTTTTCAGTGCATCCATGCTAGCCTCTGTTGTTTTTTAATTTTTTTTATAATGGCCATTCTAGAAGTAGTAAGCTGGTATCATGCAGTTTGCATTTCCCTGATGACTCCTGATATTGAACATTTTCTCATATGTCTGTTGGCCATTTGTGTATCATCTTTTGAAAACACTCTGCCCATATCTTCTCTCCACTTTTTGATGTGATTACTTGTTTGTGCTTTCTTTCTTGTTTTATTTGAGTTCTTTGTAGATTCTGGAAATTAGTCCTTTTTTAAACATACAGTTTGCAAATATTTTATCCAATTCTAATAGATTATTTACTTGGTTACTTATTTCCTTTGCTGTGCAGAAATTTCTTAATCTAATTTAGTTTCATTTATTTATTTTGTTGCTGCTGGATTTGATTTTGGGGTCTTAGTTACAAATTCTTTGCCTAGGCCTATGTCTGAAATAGGTTTTCCTATGTTTTTTTCCAGAAATATTATGGTTTTATGCCTTATATTTAAGTGTTTAACCCACCTTAAATTAATCTTTGTACATAGTGAGGGTTATAGGTGCTGTTTCATTCTTCTGCATGTGGCCACCCAATCTTCTCAGCACCAATTAATGAATGAGACATCCTTTCCCCTGCATGTTTTTATATGCTTTGTTGAAGATCACATAGTTGTAGCTATCTGGTTTAATTTGGGGTCCTCAATTCTCTTCCATTAGTCTATGTTTCTATTTGTATACCAGTAAGATGCTGCTTTGGATACTACAGGTTTGTAATATAATTCAAAGTTGGGTAATGTGATTCCTTCAGATTTGTTCTTTTTGCCTGAGATCTCTTTTTAAAAAGAATGTAATTATTTTCTCTAGATCTGTGAAGTAAGACATTGGTATTTTGATGGGAGTTACATTGAGTCTGTACATCAGTTAAGGCGGAATGGACAATTTAATGATGTTGATTCCCTGATCTGTGTACATGGGGTGTTTTCCCATTTGTCAGTGTTATCATGAATGATTTTGTTTGTCAGTGTTTTATAGTTTTCTTTGCAGAGATGTGGCATGGCCTGCTTCACAGTGTGTGGGTCGATGGGGTTGTGGCCCACTAGTTAACATGTGGATTGGGAGTCCTGGCCCCTGCATGGGGAGACTTTTGTGGGAGCATGAACCTCAGCATGACACGTGGACCAGAGTTTTAGTCCTTGCTGGGCCTCCAAGGGGCTGGGTGGCTCTACGCCTAGGGGTGTCTTCTCACACAGGTCCCTCTGTGGCTGCTACTGTGGGACCTCTTAATTGATATCAGCAGCTGTTTTATTCAAATTCTCTGGTGGAGAGGGGTGTCTGGTTCTCAGTTGTAGGTGGTCACAAATATCCGCTGTCCCTCCTCACTCCCCAGCCCAGCAAGGGGTGATATGAGGGCAACTGCAGCGAAGGTGATCACCGTGTAGACGGGATGCTTCAGACCCAAGTGTTCAGAATGGTGTCAGCTCCAAAAACCTGGGAGCTGAGGCACCTGCTGTGCCTGCTTTCCTGCCCTGTGGGACCTGTAGTGTACAGGCTTTAAGCAGTTCTTTGGCCAGTCTGGGGGCCTGTGGTGACAGTGGGCGTCCTCACAGTTTGAGTCACAGTGTTCACTGGGACCTGAGGCTCTCCCGTTTGTCACTTCCTCCCCGCCCACCATGAGTGCCTCTCCAGGTACTTTCTGATCTCAGAGCATGGAGCTCCCCATCCCCTCACTCTGGGTGTGTCCCTTCAGTTCTCTGATCTACGATGCTCTCTCTACAGGGGTTTATCTGAAGGTTGGCAGTCACTTGCACTGTGTGGTCCTCTCCTTGAGGAAAGTGCATGTGGGCTGCTTCTAGCCCACCCTTTTCACCCCCAACATAATCCTTAAGCACAAGCACTTTACCTGTCAGTTCTGCAAATGGGGTTTTACAACGGCCTCATCATTTGTCTTACAGTTTCTCATCTCTCCCATTAAATACTCTACTTTCTTCTGCTGCTAAAGTCTTAGTGTTATAAATAAACTCAAATCCCTCTTGCTGGATTGAAATGTTATTATGAGTAACTTCATGAGTTCCATAAATACTTATTGAGAGCCTATCTTGGGTTAGATATTGTGCTAAGTGCTGGGGTTACAAAACAGATGAGGTCAAGTATAGTTTATTATGTAAAAAAAAATTAAACTTTATAAATTTAGTCCTATTTATAGAGCCCATTAAGGGTTTAAAAGGGATTATTGTGTTTTTCATGCAGCCAACTGTATTGATATTTAAAGAAAACACGACAGTTTGACTTGTCAGTATATATTCAAGGAAGAACAGGCCGCTACTCCTCCTTACAGAGAGAATGTCTAGTTGTGTGTGTTATTCAGCCTTTACCCAGGGCTTCTCCGTCTCTTCTCCGTCCTTCTGTACCCCCAAATCCATCACCCTGGGTGATTGATGTTTCAACCTAGTCTTACTATTTTCTCCGTTTGGTTTTATTACCATCTTATTTTAATTGGCAGTTTACCTAGTGGCTGCGTCTCCCAGGTGATGGAAAATAAATCAGGGCAGACAGTTTTCCTCTTGAAGCTTTTCACTAACATTTTACAAGACACAGTTTGACCTTCTTTCTGGGTCAGATCAGTTTTTCCCATTGTACATATTTTTTCTACTTTTCCCAAAGCCACATAAGCTCATAGAAATTCTCTGTGTTCCTTTTTACTTAAACGGAGAGGAATGCATATCTTTATTGTTATTATTTTAAATTTTTATTTCAGGTTAACAGAAGGGGGCAAATAACTAGGTTACAATGTCTGCATTTGTCAGGCAGAGTCCCTCTTGTATCTTTACTTCGTAGATAGGTGTGTATAGAAAAGAGAGGATGTCTGCATAGGACAGTTAATAACTTTTTCTGCTTTAATGCTATGATTTGATTTTTCCAAAGGGATTTTATTATTTACTTCTGAGGAGTTCCACTCTGAGAAGTTTAAAGAAAGCAGGAAGTTCATCAGCTACCCAGGTACCTGACTATGGAGTGCTTGTGGAGCATTTTGTTATTTGGAAAAATTTTGATGTCAAACTATTTTGAGGATTTTCATAGATGAAGAAATGCTGTGTAATAAAAAGAAGAAAATAGAACCAGAAAGCACAGCTTCTAGTCTTTAGCCTCTCTTGGGACACTTAGTTTGCGTGACCTTCCCCATGTCCTTGAGCCTTTCTGCTCTTTTTCTTTGTGGACTCATTTATAATATGAAATTATATTGTCTTGAATTAAAATAATATCTTGAGGTCTTTTACAACCCAAAGCTGTGATTTGATAGCTTTCAAGTAGTAAAAATTGGGAAATTTAAAAACAGATTATAGTTTTGAAAAAAGCAAATAGAATGGATGTTTTATTACATACTCACAGATAAGTTGGTTTATTTGTGGAAAAAGTTAATTTCTCTGATTACAGCCTTTGCTCTGGAAATTTAAGTGGCTGCTAGTGAAATGGCTTTTAGGGCATTAAACACTTTCATAGAAATCTTTAAAAATAGACCTAATATGGGCTTTAGACCTTCTTTTCACCTTTGGTCAACATGCAGAAATGTAGACTATATAACCCCTATAGATTCTTTATGAGCTCTGTCAGCCTCTAAATCCTTTTAAAGAAATGAGAAAATGTCATTTTTTTTTTTTTTTTTTTTAGATTTAAGCTGTTGACATTACTGAGGCCTTCAGCACTCTAGATAATTTACTACTAATCTCACCCTTATTCTGTTTCTTTCTTTCTTTTATTTATTTATTTTATTGTTGGGGATTCATTGAGGGTACAATAAGCCAGGTTACACTGATTGCAATTGTTAGGTAAAGTCCCTCTTGCAATCATGTCTTGCCCCCAGAAGGTGTGGCACACACCAAGGCCCCACCCCTCTCCCTCCTTCCCTCTCTCTCCTCCCCCCCCAAGCTTAATTGTCATTAATTGTCCTCATATCAAAATTGAGTACATAGGATTCATGCTTCTCCATTCTTGTGATGCTTTACTAAGAATGATGTCTTCCACTTCCATCCAGGTTAATACGAAGGATGTAAAGTCTCCATTTTTTTTGACAGCTGAATAGTATTCCATGGTATACATGTACCACACCTTGTTAATCCATTCCTGGGTTGGTGGGCATTTAGGCTGTTTCCACATTTTGGCAATTGTAAATTGAGCTGCAATAAACAATCTAGTACAAGTGTCCTTATGATAAAAGGATTTTTTTTCCTTCTGGGTAGATGCCCAGTAATGGGATTGCAGGATCAAATGGGAGGTCTAGCTTGAGTGCTTTGAGGTTTCTCCATACTTCCTTCCAGAAAGGTTATACTAGTTTGCAGTCCCACCAGCAGTGTAAAAGTGTTCCCTTCTCTCCACATCCACGCCAGCATCTGCAGTTTTGAGATTTTGTGATGTGGGCCATTCTCACTGGGGTTAGATGGTATCTCAGGGTGGTTTTGATTTGCATTTCTCTAATATATAGGGATGATGAACATTTTTTCATGTATTTGTTAGCCATTCATCTGTCTTCTTTAGAAAAGGTTCTATTAATGTCTCTTGCCCATTGATATATGGGATTGTTGGCTTTTTTCATGTGGATTAATTTGAGTTCTCTATAGATCCTAGTTATCAAGCTTTCGTCTGATTGAAAATATGCAAATATCCTTTCCCATTGTGTAGGTTGTCTCTTTGCTTTGGTTGTTGTCTCCTTGGCTGTACAGAAGCTTTTCAGTTTAATGAAGTCCCATTTGTTTATTTTTGTTGTTGTTGCAATTGCCATGGCAGTCTTCTTCATGAAGTCTTTCCCCAGGCCAGTATCTTCCTTGTTTTTCCTATGCTTTCTTGGAGGATTTTTATTGTTTCATGCCTTAAATTTAAGTCCTTTATCCATCTTGAATCAATTTTATATCTCTTGTTTATATTCAATCTAAAGTGATTTAGGTACAAATTTATTCTTAGAATAGTTATCCCTTAAGTCTAGTGTTAAATGGAATATAATGAGGCATATGTACCAAACCCAAAATACACTGTGCTGGGGAAAATAAAAGTCACTAGAATGTTTTAAAAGTTAAATAGCTCTGTCATAGGGGAAGAAAATATGTGGGCATTGCAAATTAATGTGATTGTGTGTGTGTGTGGTGAGATGCACTTTATTTTTTTGTCTTATATGTCCAAATTTAAAAATGCAAAATCAATCATGATACACCTTTATTTAAAATGTAGAGATCATCTCATTATTATTAGAGTTTAGAGTTTACTTTTACTGTGATATGTGTGATGTAAAGGAGTCGCTGCTTTGGTGATAAAACGTTTGGCAATTTGTTAAAACAACCAGTAGTGGAAAAGGCCCTCCATAAACACCCATGCCACTTTCCAGGAGCACTGATTGTGTTACCTGAACTACTTGGGCATCAGACAATTTTATCCATAAAATGATTATGTTGCTAGGCAAAATGTATAATTAAGTTATTATTATGGCATTTATTATGATAAGCATTTTAATTTCATTTTTGTTTTACTTTAATATTAGTTTTTGTTTTTTAAGGCTAATGGAAGTTTCCTGAGTAGTTTTATATATTAGTTATCTGTTATGAATATCAAAGAAATAATACATTAACATCTTGCATTATAGGTATTTCTTATTTTGTTATTTTCATACTAGATAGCTGAATATAGAAAAATTATTTTTTCAAACAAGAATGATTATAAGAATGTCCTCTAGAGGGATCCATTTTATTGCTTGATAGCCACAGGCTTAGATTTGTCTTACATTTTCATTTAATACATATTAGAATATAAAATATTTTTATTGCTATAATTATTTAATGGAAAGAATTAAATAAACAAATTAATTAAAAATTCAGTTTTGAGAGGGAGATAGAGGTTCATTTTATTCAGGCAAATAATATTTTATATAAAATGAAAGTGATAACATAGATTTTCATGCAAAGAAGGAATTTATTTTTCATATGTAAGACCTCTTGGAACATTTATTTTTAATTTTAACTTACAGTGATAATTAAATTTAGAAAATGTTCTCAGTAAAATCAAGTCAGAAATTATCCTTAGTAATCTTAAGAATAGATAGAAATTAGTTGCAAATTACAAAATACTGCCTCATTTACGTATTCTTTGCAATCCCTAGATGGAATGTATTTCATTACTTAAAAAAAAAGGCTTTTAAAGTTACAATGTATCTAAATAAAATTAAAGATAATGATTTTTTTTTTTTTTATTGTTGGGGATTCATTGAGGGTACAATAAGCCAGGTTACACTGATTGCAACTGTTAGGCAAAGTCCCTCTTGCAATCATGTCTTGCCCCCAGAAAGTGTGACACAGACCAAGGCCCCACCCCACTCCCTCCGTCCCTCTTTCTGCAGGATAATGATTTTTAAAAAGTATTTATGTGGAAGTATGAAATACGTTTTATAATTTTTATGAGTTAATTTATTTTTATGATATTTATACCTTTATTTCAATTTGCATTTTAAAAATTTTTATCTTGACATTTCTTCTAATTATATTAATAAATTGATCAAATATCATTTCTCATATAAATGACATTAAGGACAATAATGCTGAAATTTGGTACTTCTTTGGCTCTATAATTCTAGTGGATTTCCTAATGTTGAAGTAATATTAAAGTAATGAAATGAAGTGAATTTTTTACTTCAGTTTTATTATGTTAATCTTCCATTATGTTTTTGATGTATTAGTATGCAGAACATAAGGAATGGTCTAAAACTCAGAAAACACATTTCCTGATACAGCAATCCTCTTTGGTCAAATGAAAAAAATCTCTCTTAGAAACTTACTATCCTAAAATCAACAAAAAAGAAGAGAGAATAAGAAAAAGAAAACTGTTCTCTAGGGAAACAGAATCAAGGAGATGTATACAGATATATAGAAAGAGATTTTTTGTGAGGAATTGGTTCGTATGCTTCTGGAAACTGAGAAGTCCCCAAATCTGCAGTCTGCAAGCTGGAGGCTGGGAAAGTCAGTTGTATATTTTCAACTCACACTCAAAGTCCTGAGAACCAGGAGCACGGATGTTTGAGGAGAGGAGAAGATTGATGTCCCAGCTCAAGCAGAGAGGAAATTTGCCCTTCCTCCTCCATCTAGTTGTCCTGTGGCCCTCAACAGATTGGATAATGCCCACTGACATCAGTAAGGGTAATTTACTGAGTTTACTGATGTTTTTTTTTTTTAATTTGTTTTATTTCACATCAATTCATGGGTACAATTAGTTTACAGTGTTTATATTTGTTAGCTAAAGGCGGTGTTGCAGTTGTGTTCCACCCTTAGGAGGTTTGCCATACACACTTTCCTTGTGCCCATTAGGTGGGAGCCCACCAATTCCCTTCCCTTCTCCCTCCCTCTTCCCCCCTCCACCCAACTTGAATTGAATTGAGTTTTTTTCTTGTGTGGGTCTGTGTTAGTACATCTACTGGCTTCGTATTAGTATTGAGTACATTAGATACTTTTTCCATTCTTGTGATACTTCAGTAAGAAGAATGTATTTCAAATCCATCCAGGTTAATACAAAAGTTGTAAAGTCCCTATCATTTTTATGGCTGAATAGTATTCTATAGTGTACGTATATCACAGTTTGTTAATTCATTAGGTTGTTTCCACATCTTGGCGATTGTAAATTGAGCTGCAATAAACAATCTATTGCAAATGTCCTTATGATAAAACAATACTTTCCTTCTGGGTAGATGCCTAGTAATCGAATTGCAGGATGAAATGGAGGGTCTATTTTGAGTTCTTTGAGGATTCTCCTTACTTCTTTCCAAAGAAGCTGTATTAGTTTGCAATACAATTAGTTTCCCCACCGATAGTAAGCCTGTAAGTGCTCACTTCTTTCACAACTGTGCCACCATCTGTGTTAGGACTTTGTGATGTGGGCTATTCTTATTGGAGTTAGGTGATATCTCAGGGTAGTTTTGATTTGCATTTCTCTAATTAGGGATGATGAACATTTTTTCATATGTTTATTGGACATTTGTCTGTCATCTTCAGAGAAGATGTCTCTTGCCCACTGAAACATAGCATTGTTTGCTCTTTTTTTGTTGATTAATTTGAGTGATCTGTAGATTCTAGCTATCAACACTGTCAGATTTGTAACATGCAAATATTCTTTCCCATTCTGAAGGTTGTCTATTTGCTTTAATTATTGTGTCCTTAGCTGTGTAAAAGTGTTTCAGCTTAATTAAGTCCCATTTATTTATTTTTGTTATTGCAATTGACAATGACTTCTTTTCATAAAATCTTTCCCCAGGCTGACATCCTCAAGAGTTTCTCCTACGTTTTCTTCTTGGATTTTTATCATTTCGTATCTTAGGTGAGCTTACTGATTCAAATACTAATTTCTTTCGGAAAAACTGCCACAGGCATACAAAAAAATATATGTTCAACCAGATATCTTGGCATTCCTTAGCCTAGTCTACTTTGATATAGACAGACAACCACAATGTCCTTTCTGTGTCATTTTAATTTTATGAATGCCAATTGAGACCATGTATTCCGAGAAGATTTGCATACTAGAAAGAATTTCAAAAAGACAAGGCATTATTAAAAATATACATATGTTATAAGATGTTCTGGATTCAAAAGTTAACTTTTCAAGAGGTCCTTGGCATCCATTAGCTGTTGAATAAACTGGAGGTTCCTTGTGAGACATTTATATATACTCTTTCTAGTCATGTTTCATTTTGGCATTTATATTGCTGATAGGTTATACTTTAAAATGATTTTGTTAACTTTCTTGAGGCTTCCGCTCTTTATGACTGAGTTTTGCTGCAGTATCTATTCAATTCACAGCAACATTTAGAGGGTCAAGATTTGCCTGGGAGCCATAGTTGCAGCCCTTATAACCAACTTTAAGAATAAATCATGTGAATATTCCACTGAAAATCTAGGATAAAATACTTACAGAATGGACTTGAAGATAAGAAAAACATTAATATTGTAAGTATCAAAGATGAAGTAGATACCAAATAACATATAAAAGGTAAAGATGTGTGTTGTAAAGCCCCATAAAATAAGTAATCCCTTTGCAAATGTCTAAGAAAATAAGTAAATAGAAACTAGAATTCATCAATATAGTATTAGGAATAAGAACAGAGACCTAACCATTTTGGAAGAATAAAATTATAAGGGAATATGTTATTAAATATAGGACTCTAAAAATCTGTAAGAAATGGACAACTTTATAGGAAGATATAAAATACCTAGGGTGAACTCCCTAAAAAAACAAGAAAATTGAATACGCTATTTGAAAAAATTAAAGAACAAAAGCTTCCTAATGCTTTTGTGGTATTTTTTCAATTTTTTTTCCCCAGTAAGACATACTTGTACTATTTTAACATTCTTGGTATTGATTCTTCTTAATAGGAAAGATTTTTCTATTCTTTCTTTTCATTAATCATCATTTTTTAACTGTGATTTTTGTTTCCTGTTGCTTCTTGTTCCAATTCACTTACTTACTTCCACTATCAAGGAACATTTTGAAAGCTTATCTATGTATTTTGAGGCTACATAGAATATCATCATTGGTATAATGTCTATTTTTATAGACATATTTAATTAAAAATAAATCCATGGTCTTTTCAAAATACAGAATTCTCAGGTCAGCATCTGTAGCTCAGTGAATAGGGCACTGGCCACATACACTGAGACTGGTGGGTTCGAGCCCAGCCTGGACCTGCCAAACAACAATGACAACTGCAACCAAAAATAGCCAGGCATTGTGGCGGGTGCCTTAGTCCCAGCTACTTGGAAGGCTGAGGCAAGAGAATCACTTAAGCCTAAGAGTTTGAGTTGCTGTGAGTTGTAATGCCACAGCATTCTACCAATGGTGACACAGTGAGACTCTGTCTCAAAATAAATAAATAAATATAAAATAAAAATAAAAATACGGAATTCTCAGACCAACATATTAAGTTTTTGGTTTTTGTTGTTATTTACTTAACATAGATACTTCCATAGTGGTTTTTGACACAAAATAATAAATTTTATTTTGAAAGTTATAAACTTACTTTCTTCTTTTTGAAATAGCATATGCACCTAATGCTTGTATTATTTAATTTATGATCAAAGATAATTGACATTTTAGTCTGTCATAGAGTATAAACAATTATTCCTCAATCTATTCTTCTTTTTGTTGTTTATATCAGCTTGATTCAGATGAATCTTAAAACAATCTCTGCTTTATTTTCCTTTCTTTTGTGCCTTCTACAAAATGATAAAGGGTTACAACTAGAGAACTGTGGTAAAGGTCTACACTTTGCAAGGACACGGGCACAGCTGTCTTCATGATTGCTTTCTTCTGATTGCCACTTAGAAGTCACATAAACATTCTTAACTTTCTCTAAAGATATCACCTTTCTAAAACCTGCAGGTGGTTTCTAAGACATTTCTAAGGCATCTTCTAGGTCCCATGTTCCAGTGGATTGGCTGACCCGCCCAGTCTGGCAGCCCCTGACAGGAAACTGGCTCAACGGCCATTGTGACCGCCAATCAAGGAAAAAATTCAGTATGAGATTTTGCCCCAATTACTTCATTCTTTGCTTATCAAATTGTCCTTAAAAGTCTTGTCTCCCAAATTTCTCAGGAGGTGGATTTGAGAAACTCCTCCTATCTCCTGCTTAGCGCTGTGTAGACTTAAACCCTGTCCCTCAGTAACACCTGCTCTCTCAGCGCATCAGCTTCGTTTGGGGCAGGTGGCAATGAATCTGGTTGGGCAGCAACATATGTATTTAGTTACTGCAATTTTGTTATTCAGTTCATGTAACCTATGAAAATTTTACCTATCTCTAATGATTCTTTCATTATAAAATAATTTTAGATTTCTATAAAAATGTTTTCATTCAATATTCATTTCTTATATTGTTTTTGTCTTAAGCGTGCATCTATCAATATAATGAAAATGAAATATCAACACGATTTTTAAAGGAGAAATTGTAAAATTCTGATGCTTTTGAAAGTTGTCTGGGAGTGATCGTTTTCAAAAATTCTAATGCTATCATTCTATATATTAAATAATTGTCCCTGCATTTTCTATTTCAGTAAAATGGGACTAATTGTGTCATGAAGATTTCAGGAAAACTTTCCTGGAAAGCATATTTGAATTGCTTAGCATGGCACCTGGTTCAAAAAAGTGCTTCATAATCATTACTTCGTTTTCTCCTTTATACGTGCTGTCTTCTCAACTTTGATCTTTTAACAGTACCTTTCCACCTTCTGCTGTCAGTCTATAACTTTGTATCACATAATTGGGAATATTTGTTTGATGTATGAGATAAAAGAGGAATG